>NC_045436.1:162492829-162637538 GCF_002776525.5 Piliocolobus tephrosceles | reverse complement strand
TTATTTTATTTTATTTTATTTTATTTTATTTTATTTTATTTTATTTTATTTTATTTTATTTGAGACAGAGTCTTACTCTGTCTCCCAGGCTGGAGGGCAGTGGCACAGTCTCAGCTCACTGCAACCTCCACTTCCTGGGTTCAAATTGTTCTCCTGCTCCAGCCTCCCAAGTAGCTGGGATTACAGGCACATGCCACTACGCCTGGCTAATTTTTGTATTTTTGGTAGAGATGAGATTTCACCATGTTGGTCAGGCCAGTCTCGAATTCCTGACTTTGTGATCTGCCTACGTTGGCCTACCCGAAGTGTTGGGATTACAGGTGTGAGCCACTATACTGGCAGATTTGTTGATTTTTTAAAGGAATTTTTTTGTGTCTCTATTCCTTCAGTTCTGCTCTGATCTTGGTTATTTCTTGTATTCTGGTAGTTTTTGGGTTTGTTTGCTCTTTGTTCTCTAGTTCTTTTAGTTGTGATGTTAAATTGTTGATTTGAGATCTTTCTAGCTTTCTGATGTGGGCATTTAGTGCTATAAATTTCCGCTGCATTTCAGATATTCTGGTATGTTCTCTTTGCTCTCATTAGTTTCCAATAACTTTTTGATTTCTGTCTTAATTTCATTGTTTACCTAGGAATTATTCAGGAGCAGGTTGTTCAATTTTCATGTAGTTGTGTCGTTTTGAGTGAGTTTCTTAATCTTGAGTTCTAATTTGATTGTGCTGTGATCTGAGAGACTGTCATGATTTCAGTTCATTTGCATTTGCTGAGGGAGGAGTGTTTTATTTCCAATTATGTGATTAATTTTGTAGTAAGTTCCATGAGGTGATGAGAAGAATGTATATTCTGTTGTTTTGGGGTGAAGAGTTCTGTAGAGTAATCAAAACAGCATGGTATGGGTTAAAAAGCAAACATACCAATAAAACAGAATAAAGGACTCAGAAATAAGAACACACACCTAAAATCCTCTGATCTTCGACAAACCTGACAAAATGCAGCAATGGGGAAAGGAATCCCTATTTAATAAATGATGTTGACAGAACTAGCTAGCCATATGCAGAAAATTGAAACTGGACCCCTTCCTTACATTTTATACAAAATTTAACTCAAGATGGATTAAAGACTTAAATGTAAAACTCAAAACTGTAAAAACCCTAGAGAAAATCTAGGCAATACTATTCAGGACATAGGCATGGGTAAAAACTTCATGACAAAAACACCAAAGCAATTGCAACAAAAGCAAAAATTGACAAATGGGATCAAATTCAACTAAAGAGCTTCCACACAGCAAAGGAAACTATCATCAGACTGAACAGACAGTCTGCAGAACGGGAGAAAAATTTTGCAATCTATCCATCTGACAAAGGTCTAATATCCAGCATCTGTAAGGAACATATACAAATTTACAAGAATAAAAACCTTATTAAAAGGTGGACAAAAGATATGGACAGACACTTCTCAAAAGAAGACATTCATGTGGCCAAGAAACATGAAAAAAAGCTCGACATCACTGATCACTAGAGAAACACAAATCAAAACTACAATGAGATACCATTTCACACCAGTCAGAATGGTGATTATTAAAAAGTCAAGAAACAACAGATGCTGGCAAGGCTGCGGAGAAAAAGAAATGCTTTTACACTCTTGGTGGGGGTGTAAATTACTTCAACCATTGTGGAAGACAGTGTGGTAATTACTGAAAGATCTAGAAGCAGAAATACCATTCTACCCAGCAATCTCATTACTTGGGTATATACCCAGTGGAATATAAATCATTCTATTATGAAGATACATGCACGCATATGTTCATTGCAGCACTATTCACAATAGCAAAGACATGGAATCAATCCCAATGCCCATCAGTGATAGAGTGGATAAAGAAAATATGGTATATATATATACCATGAAATACTATGCAGCCATAAAAGGGAATGAGATCATGTCCTTTGTAGGGACATGGATTTAGCTGGAAGCCATTATCCTCAGCAAACTAATGCAGGAACAGAAAACCAAACACCTAATGTTCCCACTTATAAGTGGGAGCTCAATGATGAGCACACATGGACACATGGTGGAAACAATACACACTAGGGCATCAGGAAGAATAGCTAATGGATACTGGGCTTAATACCAAGGTGATGGGTTGATTTGTGCAGCAGACCACCATAGCACACTTTCAGCTATGCAATAAAACTGCACATCCTGCACATGTTCCTTGGAACTTAAAAGTTGAATAAAACAACAACAACAAATCATCATCATCATCATCATCATGATCTAAAATATTAAAGAAAAAAATAATAAAAGAAAGTTTGTTTTACTTATCAAGAGATAGTGATTAGATTTAAACCGGTTTTAAAATAAAGTTTTAACTTTATATTTGCAGAGAAATTGTAAAGATAGTACAGAGAGTTTCCATATATCCTGCACAATTTCCTCTATCATTAACATCTTTTGTAAGTTGATCACCTGGCTAACATGGTGTTTGTGTCATGTTTCCCCACTGTAAAGTTTTCTTCTCCTCATTGAACAATATATTCTCTTGAAGGAAGCCACTATGTGCAGCCCACAGTCAAGATGTAGGGCCTTATGCAAGCAGATTATCCATATAATGTATGCAATTTATTATTAAAAATATAGGTTATTGGGAAATCCCAGGATGGAACGTGGAATGTGACAAATCAATCTCACTGTATTACAAATGCTGGGAAGTAACATCACCACAAAGGATGAAGGATAACATGCTGATTTAAGTAGAAATGATTGGAATTTGTGAAATTACAGGCAAAAACAGTGGATATTAAGTATGGGAATTTAGTGGAAAATGTTTCATACAGAACAATTAGTTTAAAATTATTGTACTGCTATACATGTATACAAGAATTGAACAATTAAGTAAGTGGATGGTGGATAGTGGGAACCAGGTGGGAAGTCAGGATTTACCCATAAGCAAAGGGAGGAGGCTAGAATAATCCATATTTTAATGGATAAGATTTGTAGACATCAGTATGAACTCATGTATAACTTTACATACATATGTATGGTTACATAGAAGTATTTATAGATGTATATATACACAGGTTGGTATACATGTGTATGTTTTCTTACTTCATCAACCTAGAAGTAAAAACATCCTAGTATGTTAACAAGTATATCTAGAGCTCAGGTCTTGGTTCTGAGTACCGTTCTTAAACAAAAGGAGCCAAGACTCCTTAAACAAATCTGGTCTAGGCCTGGGGATTGGAGCATCTTGTATTGCTAATGGTAAGGAAATGATGAGGGGAAAAAAATCCAAAAAACAAAATTCTACTCTGATGGAGTCCTGTCAAAGGATACAGAGACACTCAAAGAACTCCCAATAGCCAAACCTGGAATAATGGCAACTAATAAAATTAAATAATATTAGATTATAAAATAAATATGTATGATCCCACATGGGTATGAATTATTGAACGTGTAAATAAATGAGGGAGAAGAAACAAGTATCCCATGCAGAAAAAAATTTAATTAAAATGTGTCATTTTAATATGTGTAATTTTGTAAAAGATAAGACCACTGCTTCTTTTTCAAAATATTTTAAAGTTGATTAAGGGAAAAATACAGAATAAAAGCATGATTTTCAAATCCCAAACTAGCATTAAAAAAATAGTTAAAAAGTAGTAGATCAGGGGCACAAAAAGAAAAAGAATGCAAGTTGAGTATCCCTTATTTGAAATGTTTGGGATTAGAAGTGTTTGGGGCTGGGGCTCATGCCCCTAATCCCAGCACTTTGGGAGACCGAGGCAGGCAGATCACAACATCAGAAGATTGAGGCCATCCTGGCTAACACGGTGAAACCCTGTCTGTACTAAAAATGCCAAAAAAAAAAAAAAAAAAAAAAAAGTTACAGATTCTGGATTTTTTGGATTTTGGAATATTTGCATGCGTTAGCATCCCAAACCTAAAAATCTAAAATCCAAAATACTCCAATGAGCATTTCCTTTGACTGTCACATTAGCGCTCAAAAACTTTTGGATTTTTGAGCATTTTGGATTTCATATGTTTGGATTTGAGATGTTCAACCTGCACTCAGAAGAGAAATTAAATAAAAATGGAAGACAAAAGATCAAATGCAACATTTATTTTTCTTTTCATATAAGAAATGCTGGGTGGGGCACGGTGGCTCATGCCTGTAATCCCAACACTTTGGGAGGCCAAGGTGGGTGGATCACAAGGTCAGGAGATCCAGGCCAGCTTGACCAACATGGTGAAACCCCATGTCTACTAAAAATACAAAAATTAGCTGGGTGTGGTGGTGAGCACTTGTAGTCCCAGGTACTGGGGAGGCTAAGGCAGGAGAATTGCTTGAACCTGGGAGGGGGAGGTTGCAGTGAGCCGAGATTGCCCCACTGTACTTTAGCCTGGGAGACAGAGCAAGACTCCATCTCAAAAAAAAAAAAAAAAAAAAAAAGTTAATTCGTTAGTTCTGAGGGGTTATGCTAAGACCAATTCATGTTGAAAAATTTTCCAGGCTATTCCAAATTTTATTGAATTTTGTGAGCTACTGATATTACAGAAAAATTTTTAAAAAGTATCTATGTTACATTATGAAACAAAAGGAATGCAACATCAAATGTAGAGAACATATTTGTAAAGATGACTTAAATTCTTTATACTTTTAAAAATATCAATGAAATGAACAATTTTCCAGAAGGAATTTTTTGTTAAAATTAATGCTTTATGATGAAGCTTAAAATAATTTCATAAATATCAAACAGAAAATATCAAAGAAATAATTATCAAAAGGTCATTCTCACCAAATAATTTATGTTGTGTTTTGAAACTGATGTGAATTTAACTAGTTCATATTATAAAAATTTATGGAAACCTTCCAAATTTCAATTATGAATAAAGCAAAATCCTATGCCAAAACATAAGAAAAATGGAACATTTAAAAAAAAAAGATTAAACAGCTTTAGAACCACAGCTGCAAAATATTAGCAAATCAGATGTAGCTCCTTATTAAACGCTAGCACACTCTGACCAAATAGGTTTTTATTCCAGGAATGCACTAACAATTCAATATTAGGAAACCAAATAATAATTCATCACAATAATCGATCAAAGGAGAAAAAAGAAAATCTTATCTTGAGAGACACTGAAAAAGTGCTTTAAACTAATGCAACATCAATTATTGATAAAAAGTGTTAGTCAATTAGGAATTGGAGATCAAGAATAAATCCCCAAGATGATGAAGGCTAGCTATTTCAAACTGACAGCAAACGTTATGTCTAATTGTAAAACATGAGAATCATTGTCCCTGAAGTCAGGAATAAGGGAATGATCATTCTGCTTGTTTTCTCGGTTAATTTATTTTTAAGTAAGTATTATTGATGTATAAACAAATTAGTCTTTTAAGTGTACAGTTTGATGAGTTCAGACAAATCTAGTTATATAATTATCAGAATAAAAATGGAATTTTTTTTTCAGTTCATCATATTTCTCTTGCTCTTTTGCCTCTCTGTCAGTTTCCAGGCCTTGATGTCAACTCTTCTGATAACTTTCCCTGTATATTTATCTTTCTTTATTAGAATGTCCTGTCAAATAGTATATAGCTTCTATGCAATGTATGATGCTTTCAAAATTCATTCATGTTGTTGCATATATCACTAGTTTATTATTTTTTATTGCTGGGTACTATTTCCTTATGTGGATATATTATATATTGTTTATTATTTATAAGATAATACATATTTGCATTATTCCTGATGTTTACTTAGTATGAATAAAATTGTTATAAACATTTGTGTACATGTCTTTGTGTGAAGATAGGTTTTTGGTTCTCTTTGCTGAATATAAAAAACAGTGTCTTAGACCATTTTGTATTGCTATAACGATTACCACAGACTGGGTAACTTATAAAGAAAAGACATTTATAGCTCTAGAGGCTGGGAAGTCCAAGGTAGAGGGGCCCACGTCTGGTGAGGGCCTTGCTGCTGTGTCTTCCTAGGGATAAAGGTGGGAAGGCAAGAGAACAGGAGAAAGCAAGAGAACCCACTCCCATGAGAACTAATCTACTCCTGCTATAATCCTGTTAATCCATTGATGGGGGCAGGCCCCTTATGACCAAATTACCTCTTAAAGGTCCGAACTCTTAACACTGTTGCACTGGGAATTAAGTTTCCAGTACATGAACTTTGGGGGACATAATTAAAACATAGCAAATAGAATTACTAGGTTATATAATCAGAATATATATATATATATGTGTATGCGTATACATATATATATATATATATAACTTTATAAATATTTGTCAAACTGTTTTCTAGAGAGGTATACTATTTTGCATTTCACAAGATAAGCATGAAAAGTTCTAGACTTCCATATCACCAGCATTTAATATTGTCAGTCTTTTTAATTTTAGTCATTTTAGCGAATGATAGTGACATCTCATTGTTTTTTATTTGTATTTCTACAATGACTAAAGATATTTAAACATATTTTATGTGCATATTTGCCTTCTGTGATTTTCTGCATAGTCAGTTATGTTATTCATGAATAAAGATTTTTTTCTTACTCCATCTTTATCTTAAAATCTTGAAATTGGGTAATGAGAATTCTCTTTTTATTTTCTTTTAATTCCTATCTAAATTTCAGAATCATCTTCTCAATTTCTAAAAGTAAAAGAAACATCTAATAATTTGGATTGAGATTGCCTTGAATCTATGCATCAATTTGGCAGGAATTGACATTTTTTTGTATTAGTCAGGGTTCTTCAGAGGGACAGAACTAATAGGATCTATGTATACATGAAAGGGAGTTTATTAATGAGAATTGACTCACATGATCACAAGGTGAAGTCTCGCAATAGGCCATGTGAAAGGTGAAGAGGAAGGAAGCCAGTAGTGGCTCAGTCTGAGTCTAGAAGCCTCAAAGGTAGGGAAGCTGACAGTGCAGTCCGGTCTGTAGCCAAAAGCCTGAGAGCTCCCAGCAAACCACTAGTGTAAGGCCGAGTCCAAAGGAGGAAGAATCTGGAGTCTGATGTTCAAGGGCAGGAAGCATCCAGAACAGGAGAAAGATGAAACCTGGAAGACTCAGCAAGCCAGCTTATCCTACCTTCCACCTGCTTTGTTCTAGCCATGCTGGCAGCCAACTGAATGCTGCCCACTCACTTTGAGGGTGGATCTTTTTCTCCCAGTCCACTTACTCAAATTTCAATTGCCTCTGGCAATACCCTCAAAGGCACACCCAGAAATAATACATTACCAACTATCTAGGCATCCTTCAATCCACTCAAGTTAACACCTAATGTTAACCATCACATTAATATTTAGCAGTCTGACCCATGAATACAGTATTATTATTATGTTTTTTTTTTTTTTTTTGAGAGGGAGTCTTGCTCTTTTGCCCAGGCTGGAGTGAAGTGGTACGATCTCAGCTCACTGCAACCTCCGCCCCTGGGTTCAAACGATTCTCCTGCCTCAGCCTCCCAAGTAGCTAGGATTACAGGCACATGCCACCACGCCCAGCTAATTTTTGGAATACAGTATTTTTAAAATTTACTTAGGTCTTTTATATTTCTCAGTAATGTTTTATGGTTTTCAGCATAGAGACTCTGCAAATATTTTGTTAAATTTTCTAATGATTTTGATGTTATAGGAAGTATTTAAAAAATTTAAATTTCCAGTTGAACACTGCTAGAAATACAGTTGCTTTTGTTTCTAATAACCTTGTATTCTGTTATCTTGTTAAAGTCACTAATTTCCTCATGAGCCTTTCTTGTTAGCTATGTTGTGATTGTTTTCTGTAGGTGATTATGTTATCTGTGAATGCACATAGTGTTTAAACATTTTTCTTGTGTTAGTATTTTGTTTCTTTGTCCTGCCTTACAATCTTTGCCAGAACTTCTGGTACAATGTTAAATAAAAGTAGTGAAGGTGGACATACTTGTATTATCCCTCATCTTAGAGAGGAATCAGTCTTTTAGCATTTATATGTTAGATGAGTTTTTTAATAGAAGTGCTTTTCAGTGTTAAATTCTCCATCATTAATTGTGGAATTAAATAAATTTCTTGTAATTGTATAGCAAATATATTTTTGCACTTTTGTATTTTCCTGATAAACTTATCCCATTATTTTAATGTAATGTAATACTCCTTTTCTCAAGTCTAGTTTGTCTGATGGTAATATAGCCACTTCAGTTTTCTTTCGATTGGAGTTGTGTGACATATTTGTCCATTACTTTTAACTATATTTGTCATTGATCTCTTTGTAGGTAGCATATATTATTGTGTTTTATCTGATTTTAAAATCTATGCCTTTTAATTTAGCATTTATGTATTTGCATTTAATGTAATTGATGTATATGCTTACATTTAAATATACTATCTTGCAATTTTTTTCTATTTACACTGTTTTTTCTTATTTTTACTTTGTGAGTATTTTTAATTTATTAATTATAATTATGTTATATTAGTTACCATAATGTTTTATATATATTACATATACACACACATATATATCTTTCACTTGTCACTGTTGTCCGATAATACTATGTCACTTTATGTAAAGTATAACAAACTTAGAATAGTCCATTGACTTCCTTCTACACTCTGTGCTAATTTTTGGTCAAATATTTTAATTCTACATGTAAGTACCACAATACCTTGGTACTATTGTAGCTTTAGACAGTCACGCCATTTAAAGATACTAAACATAAGGAATAATATATTTTATATTTACTGAAATTTTAACTCCTTCCCAGGTATTTTACTTCTTTTATAGATCCATATTTCTGTCTAGTATCATTATTCTTCTGCCTGAGAACTTCCTTTATTATTTCTGATGGCACAGGTCTAGAGTGATAACTTCTTTTACTGTGTGTATTCCTTAATATGTCTTTACTTCATCTTTATTTTTTGTTTTCTTGATAAACTTTATTTTTAAAACAGTTTTAGGTTTACAGAAAAACTGAGGGGATAGTACAGAAATTTTCTATACATTTATCTCCCCCCCGCCCCCGGCCCCGCCGCACACACAGTTTCCTCTACTATTAATAGGGGCATTTGCATAGTATATTTGTTACAGTTCATAAGCCAATACTGGTATATACTATTGTTCACAGTTTATTCCAATTTCCTTCATTTTTACCTAATATCATTTTCCTGTTCCAGGATCTGATCGAGGATGCCACATGACGTTTCATTGCCATGTCTCCGTAGACTCTTCTTGGTTGTGATGGTTTCTCACACGTATCTTGGTTTTCAAGACGTTGACAATTTTCTTCAATTGGGATTTGCTCGAAGCTTTTCTCGTGATTACACTGGAATTGTGACTTTTTAAAAGGAAGTTCATAGAGGTAAAGTGCCATTTTCATTATATATAAAGCCTATTATTAACATCTTATCACCGTTGATGATTTTCAGGTTCCCTTACTATAATTCTTCTGTTTTATCAAATTGTAATCTTTGGAAGGAAAAGTCACTGTGTACAGTCTACACTTAAGAGTCGAAGTCATGTTCCATCTCCTTTAAAGTGGAATCTCTACATAATTCACTTGTTATTCTTCATTGGAGATGCATCGTCTCTTTTTCCTCGTGCATTTATTTAATAATTTATAATAATATGAATATATTGTTATTTATTTTATATTTTGGCATATAATCCAATACCACTTAAATTTGTTGTTCAAATTGTTCCAGATTTGGCCATTGGGAACTCTTTCAAATGGCTACTGTGCTCATATGACATATCACCACCCAGTTTTTAAAACCTTTTTTACTTTCTACCATTACACAATGCTCCAAGCTCATCTTGTACATTTCCTGCTCCAGTCCAAGAATCGGCTGTTTTTCAAAAACCTCTGATTTATTTTATTGGAGAGTAGTATTAGAAAGTAGTATCTAGGTGCTAGATATGCTCATTGCTGCTGAGGTGTAATTTCTATTTTGCCCCTTTTAGCTGACAGAGCAAGGAAACTGTGAAACTAATTTTAAAATTGTTGCACTATTTTGCATTCCTGTCGCTAATGACTAAGAGTTTCTGTTGTGCTGCATCCTCAAGTATCAGCATTTGATGTTGTCAGATGTTTGGATTTTAGCCATTTTAATAGATTTATAGTGCTATCTCATTGTTGTATTAATTTGCAATTCTAAAATGAAAAAGGTTTTAAACATTTTTTTTTTGATATCCTTATCTGTACATCTCTGGTGAAGCATCTGTTCAGATATTTTGCCTGTTTTTAAATTGAGTTGTTTTATTATTGTTGAAAATTCATAGTTCTTTGTATGTTGTGAACGTAAGGCCCCTATCAACTATGCATTTTGCCATAATTTTCTCCCAGTCTACAGCTTGTCTTTTCATTCTCTTTACATTGATATTTGCAGAGAAGAATTTTTAAATTTTTCATAAAGTTCTACTTACCAATTCTTTGTATCATGGAGCATACTTTTGGTTATATATAAAAACTATTAGGAGACACAAGTTTACACACATTTTATATTTTTCTAGAAGTTTTAGGGGTTTGCATTTTACATTTTGATCTAGGACCAGTTTTGAGTTAAGTTTTGTAAAAGGTACAAGTTATTAAATTCTTGATTTTTGGGGGTATGAACATCTAGCACTATTTGTTAAAAGATTGTCTTTTCTTCATTGTATTGCCTTTGTTCCATTATAAAAGAAAAGTTGATTATAGGTAGGTATGTCTAATTCTGGGATCTTTATTTTGTTCCCTTGATCTATGTGTCTATTATTTTGTCAGTATCATGCTGTTCTTATCACTGCAGCTGAAGCTGGTATGTCTGAAGATCATAAGTCTGAAGTTGAGTAGTAATATCAATCCTCTATTTTGTTCTTTTTCTTCACAATTGTGTTGGTTACTCCAGGTCTTTTATCTTATCATACAAACTTTAGAATCAGTTGATCAATATTCACTAAATAGTTTGCTGAAATGTTGACTGGGTTGTGTTGAATCTATAGATCAATTTGGAAGAATGGACATCTGAACAATATTCCATGAACATGGTATATTTACTAATTTACATCATTTTAAAATTTATTTTTTCAGGTATTTTAGTTTTCCATATATACATCCTGTACATATTTTGTGAGATATGTTCCTAAATGTTTCATTTTTTGATATTGATGTAAATAGTAATATGTTTTAATTTTAAATTCAAATTGTTCATTGCTGGCATAAAGGAAGCATTTTTCATATTTACCTTGTATTCTATGACTTTGCTACAATTAATTCAGAGTTCTGTTTTCTTGTTGATTCATTGGAATGTTCTACATAAATAATCCGGTCATCCTTTTAAAAAGACAGTTTTATTTTTTCATTGATGATCTGTATATCTTTATGACCATTCCTTGTCTTACTGTACTAGGTAGGACCTCCAGTAAAATATTTAATAAGACTCGGGAGAGGGGACATTCATTCTTTGTTCTTACTCTTAGAAGAAAAATATACAGGTACTCGCCATTAAGTATAATGCTATCTGCGGTTATTTTGTAGATGTTCTTTATCAAGGTGAGGAAGTTCACCTCCAGTTTTCTGATTTTTTTTTTTTTTTTTTTTTTTGCCATAAATGTATGTTGGATTTTGCCCAGTGCATTTTCTGCATCCATTGGTATGATTATGTGACTTTTGTTCTTTAGCCTATTGGTAAATTGATTTTCAAATGTGGAACTAGCTTTGCATACATGGAATAAATGCCACTTGGTTATTTTGTATAATTCTTATTGTACATTGTTGCATTCAACTTGCTAATGTATTGTTGAAGATATTTTATTTTGGTTCATAAGAGATATTGGCAAGTAGTTTTCCTGTTTTTGGATATCTTAATGTGGTTTTAGAATTAGTATAATGCGGTCATCATAGGATTAGTTAGGAAATGTCTATTTCTATTATCTAAAAGAGATGGTAAAGAACTGCTATTCTTTAAACATTAATAAACATTCTTAAATGTTTGGTAGAATTCACTAGTGTAAGCAGCTTGGTCTGGCACTGTCTTTAAAAAAAGTATTAATTATCTTTTCAATTTATTTAATAATTATAAAGCTATTCAGATTATTTCTCATTTTGTGAATTGTTTGGAGTTTGTGTCTTTCATAGAATTGGTGTGTTTTATCTAAGTTATTTAATCAGTGGGCCTAGAGTTACTCATAATATTCCTTTGATATCTTATTAATGTCCATTGGATCTGTAGTGATGATGCATTTTTAAATTTACAATATTAGTAATTTGTGCCTTCCCTTTTTTATTTTTTTTTTTTTTGGTTAGCTTAGCCAGAAATTTTGCCAAATTGATTGATCTTTTTGAAAACCAGCATTTGGGTTTGCAGACTTTATGGATTTTCTGATTTTAATTTCATTGATTTCTATTCTAATGTTTACTATGTACTTTCATCTGTTTTTATTGGGATTAAATTGCTCTGATTCCTTTCTTTTATAATATTGTATGTTATGAATATTATATAATTCATAATTCCAGTATACAACTAATAATTATAAAATGAATAATATAATAATATTTTATAATATTATTTCATAATATATGCAGTCAGGGCAATACAGTTTTTTCTATTGGTACAGAAGGATATGCACTGTGGTGCAGAGTTTCATAGCACCATTTTTGCTGTATCACACAAATTTTAATAAGTTGTCTTTTTATTTCACATAGTTAAGATTATTTTAATATTTCCACTGAGTTGTTTTTTTTTTTTTTTTTTTTTTGCTGTTTTTATTTGACCCACGTGTTATTTAGAATGGTGTTATTTAAACTTCATATATTTTGGAATTTTCAAGCTTTCTGTTATTAAAATTGAATTCAAGCCTGACCAACCTGTCTCCACTAAAAATACAAAAAATTAGCCAGGTGTGGTGGCGCATGGTTGTAATCCCAGCTACTTGGGGGGCTGAGGCAGGAGTTTCGCTTGAACCCAGGAGGTGGAGGTTGCAGTGAGCCGAGATCACACCAATGCACTTCAGTTTGGGCGACAGAGTGAGATGCCATCTCAAACAAACAAACAAACTCACTATACTGCTTCAGGGGTAGTGCAATTACCTTGTAAAAGAGTATCTCAAATTTCTCCTTTCTTTTGTTCCTTATAAAACTGCTGTAATTCATTTTACCTAACCATATTTTATCATCACTAAATACATTATTTCTTTGAACAAACAAATATCAATGCAATCAATTAATAATTAAAACAATAAAATATCTTATTTTACCTGGATGTATTCATTCACTAGTTTCTTTATGTGGATGTTAATTTCTTACCTATTTTAGTTTCCTTTCCTTTCCTTTGAAGATTTATTAACAACATTTTATAAGACAGTTCTTCTGACAGTAGATTTCTTCATATTTTGTTGTCTGAGGAACTCTTTATTTCTACTTCACTTTTGAAGAATAATTTCACTGATTATAGAATTCTAGCTTGGTGGTTTTGTTTTTATTTCTATACTTTAAATAAGTCGCTCCACTCTCTTCTTGTCTGCATAGTTTCTGATAAGACGTCTACTGCAGTTCTTATCCTTGCACCTCTGGAGCTAAGGCATTTATTCACCCCCACACCTCTGGCAACTTTCAATATTTTATCTTTGATTTTCTGCAGGTTGAATAAGATTTGCCAAGGTGTAGGGCTTTTTGTTATTGTTGCCTATTTTTTCCCCCCACTTATAGTACTCAGTGCTTTTTGAGTTTCCTGTATGTGTTGTTTGGTGTGTGTCATTAATCTGAAAAGTTCTCAGACATCTTTAATTCAAATAATTGTTCTGTTCCTTTCTCTCTTTCATCTCCTCTTCTCATTTTAATTATGCAGATGTAACAATTTTTGTAATTGTCCCACAGTCCTTGTGTATTCTGGATTTTTTAAATTCTTTTTTACTTTCTATTTTAGTTAGGAAGTTTTCATTCCGTATCATCAAGCTTATCGATTCCTTCCTCAGCTATGCCTAGTTTTCTGATGAGCCTGTTCAAGGTAGCCTTCACTTCCGTCAAAATATCCTTTAGTTCTATCATTCCTTTTTGATATTTTTATCAAGTTTTCATCTCTCTGCTTACCACCTATTCTTGCATGTTTTGTACTTTTTTTTTTTTTTTCCGAGTCGGAGTCTCGCTCTGTGGCACAGGCTGGAGTGCAGTGGCATGATCTCGGCTCACTGCAAGCTCCCCCTCCCAGGTTCACGCCATTCTCCTGCCTCAGCCTCCTGAGTAGCTGGGACTACAGGCACCTGCCACCACGACCAGGTAATTTTTTGTATTTTTAGTAGAGACAGGGTTTCACTGTGTTAGCCAGGATGGTCTCGATCTCCTAACCTCGTGATCCACCCATCTCGGCCTCCCAAAGTGTTGGGATTACAGGCGTGAGCCACCGTGCCTGGCTGTACTTTTTAAATTAATGAATTTAAGATATTTATCATGGTTGTTTTACATTTTCTATGTGATATTTTGAAAGTCTGTGACTCTTATCCTTGTCCTGATACTCATTTTGTCTCCTCAGAGATTGGGGTTTTTCCTTGCTTTTAGCTAGTCTTGTAGTTGAACTCTGGACATGATGTATTGCATGATAAGAACTGAGATAAAAAGACTTGTAGTGTGAGGTTTTACGTTGATATTGCTAGGAACTAGGCTATGTTTAATATTTATAGTATATTTACGTGTAAAAAGCTTCAGTTTTCTTCAGTGTCCCTATTTATCTTTGTTTATTTTTCCTGTTGTCTTTGGATTTCCCTAAGAACACCTAAATTGAGTCCATGTCTTGCAGTGCTTTCCATCGTAATAATCTACTGTTATTACACTGAAGTTATGTTGATGTGGTGGTAAGGACTGAGGGAAGAAAAGCATTCTATAATCTTATAATTAAAACTTTAACTTGTTGTTGGACTGAATTTCTGAGTTGTGACATTCAGAAGAGTTTCTTAGCCTTCCCCCACCGCCCCGCTTAGTGTGAGTCAGGAAAGCTAGAGAAGGATGGAGTTGACTAATTGCCTTTCCTCCAGGTAGGCAAGGCCCTGGTAAAACTCGGTTTTCTTGAAGAGCAAGACTTTGTTATGATGAATGTTCTGGGTGGATTTGAAATGGCTACATTTTTCTCACCCTAATTGAAACTGGAGGGAATGTCTTTTGGATCTTGAGAACCTTATTAATTTTCTGGAGGCAAAGTCCATTAAAATGTGCGTCGAGGGCAGGGATCTTAGGCTGCAGCTTCTAGTAGCTTCTCATCTTCAGTGTAGGCCACAGCCTTCAGCAGTTACTCACAATTGCCTTTTAAGTGTTCCCACCACTTTCTGACTCCAGTAGCTTCTGTTATAGGTTAGGTGGTTTGGGGCTGTGATTTTCTATATTCTCCTGTCTCTCCAGTTTTTGTTATGGCACTTTACTCTGTCACCTTAATCCTCTGATGGCTCTAAGAAAAGTTGTTGATTTTTAGTTTGTTCGGCTTTTTTCTTACTGTAAGAACAAAAGTGATGACTTCCGAGCTCTCTGGTTGGAGTTAAAACCAGAAATCTTGCTTTGTTTTTTAAGAACATTTTCACTAGATATAAAATTCCAGGTTGACAGTTTTTTTTCTCTCAGTACTTGAAAGCTACTGCTTTACTATCCTCATGCTTGGATTGTTTCTCGAGAGAAATATGCTCTTTCTTATCTTAGAACATATAAGAAGAAATAAAACAAGTGAGGGTTGGAGAAGAGAAAGAAGAGGCTTTGAAAACACAGGAAACATTTATTAAAAGATGAATTACCACATCTGGAGCAACGGATAGGGAATAATATGCCATTCTGAGGAGGGATACTCTGGCAGACCAGCTGCTAAGCTTGTGATGGTTTTGTCATCCTAGATAAATTTTAGATGCACAGAACTGAGAAAGAAGTGAGATTTCAACACTCCCATGACTTTGTGGCTGAGCAGTGGGAATCATTTTTACTTGGGGAGGTAGAACACTTTTCCAAAAAAGGGGTAGGAAATGTATAATAAAAAAGTGTTCAGCTTTAGAAGCAGTCTTAATAAACCAAGCGTTCAGGCCCCAAGTTCAAGAACATGGCATGGGAAGTGGCAGAATGTCAGGAGTATTAAAAACTCTTGTCTTCCCTAAGATTGGAAATACTGCATTTCATAAATCAAGCATAAACCAAATAAGTATTAAGCACAGTTGAAACTTGGGAAGTAAGTACAGTAGGTCAAAAATTTTAGAATACTATTTTTCTTTTATTCTTTAAATGGTATTTCAATAATTTACCTCTAAATGAATTTCCTCAATTTTACGGTTCAGTCTCTGAGCTTTAAAACAAACACATAGTATAGTTATTTACTTATTAGAAAGCAATGTCAAAGTGTAGAACTCGTTGTTTAAGTCTCACCATAATTAGTCATTTTATTAAGGAGTAAATGCACATAGCTGAATGCACTCATGATGTGATCAGTTTGTTATAACATTTTGCTTGATGGGAAGGAAAGTTTCACATAGTTCCTACTTTGGCCTCTGAAATCTTAAGCACTAATAACACAGAAAACTGATACAGAAAACCTAAACACTTTGGAAGTATAATAAGTACATTACACAAGTGTATAATCTAAAAGCAGAATATTATATGTCTTGTTGCATGACGGTATCAAAGTGAAAAATAAGTAGCAGAATATTGCATACAAGACAAAAGAAAAATGCATGTGAGTGCTTAGATGGGATATGAAAATCATGATTCTATTTATGGGCAGTTTTATTCATTTATTGTCAATGTTTCTGACAATCTAGTGTATACTACATATATTTCACAAGAATAGCAAGTCAAGATGTATGCTTTTCACATTCTCGAGGAATAGATAGACTGGTTAACAGGCAATTAAATACACCAGGCCATGTTCTCTAATAGGAATAGTTATTGATTATTTGGAAGGGTCATAAGAAACTTTGTATAAATGAGGCAGGAAAAAAGATCATCTAATTAAGAATAGAGGTATAAGTGAACAATTAGAGCATCTTGATCTGTTTTCTGTTGCTATCACAGAATACCTGAGACTAGATAATGTATAAAGAAAAGAAGTTTACTTTGCTCATGGTTTTGGAGCTGTGAAGTCCAACAGCATGGTGGCAGCTTTTGGTGAGGGCTTTTGTACCACATTGTAAAGAGGCAGAATAGCAGAAAAGGAAGTGGCAGTTGGAAAAGGGGCAAAACAGAGGGGTGACCTTACATTATAATAAGTTACTTTTTCAGTAGCTAATTCAGTCTCATGAGAGCAAGAGCAAGGTCTCAGTCACTCCCATGAGAATTAGCCAAGTGCTGCCAGAGCAGCAGCAATTTCTCTGACTGAATTACCTCTTAAAGGTCCAATCTCCCAACACCACCACATTTGGAACTGAATTTCCAACCCATGAATTCTGGGGGACTCACTCAAACTACAGCAAACAGTAAGCTCAGCTCCCCATCCCAGTATTAGCATATTGAAGGTAGCTGGTTTTAGAAAGACTGTCCAGTGTTTCCTAAAGTCCAGTTGATGGTGGTGGCTGCTGCCATCATAATGGCTGCGGCAGGAAGGAGAAGCTGGGGCTGCACACTTCATGGAGCCAATGAGAGCCCCGCCCTTTCAGAGATGGAGCCGGAGCTTCCCTAGTGCCACTGCAGCTGCTTTCCTAGGGACAAGACCTAGGTGTCTCTGCAGTCTGCACCCTCGGGGGCCCCAGGAAGGACCCCCTTCTTCCCCACACCCTGCAGGCTCAGGGGTGTCTGCTGCCGCTGACTGGCCTCTCTCTGCTCCAGTTGACTGCTTCGATCTTTCAGAGGGGGTTGGGGCCTAGCCCCAGGGGCTATAAATGGCAGTGGGAGGCAGATTGATTCCTAGGTGCAGGGGGGTGGGTCTCTAGTAAGGCCCCACCTTCA
The DNA here is from genome assembly GCF_002776525.5 of Piliocolobus tephrosceles. NCBI lineage: Eukaryota > Metazoa > Chordata > Mammalia > Primates > Cercopithecidae > Piliocolobus > Piliocolobus tephrosceles. The sequence goes on along the minus strand of NC_045436.1, from coordinate 162,619,687 downwards.
GGTTAAGGAGGGTCTGAAGGATGGCAGATGGGCTGACAGTCCTGCAGACAACAATAGTGACTTAGGATGCCTCTTCTTGGCTGCCCATGGCCACCCATGGAGCAATTGGCACACACTTCCTCCTCTCTGAGGTCCGTAAAAACCCTGGGCTCAGTCAGAGCAGGGCAGAGGACAGCCAGAGGACATTAAGGGCAGAGAGAGTACCCTCTCTGTTGAGAGCTGCAGAGAAGACCTGCTGGCAGAGCAGAGCTACTCTCTCCAGGCCTCCTGTCCACTGAGAGCTGCAGACGTCAGGATGACCACTTGCAGAAAGGAGTTACCCTCTTCAGGGCCTCCTCTCTGCTGAGAATGGAACACCTGATGGATGACCTGCCTACAGAGACAGCTACCCACTGTGGGTCTCCTCTTAGTTGTTGTAACACGCAATAAAGCTCATCTTCATCTTGTTCATCCTTCACTTATCTGCCTACCTCATTCTTCTTGGATGCAAGACAAGAACTTGGACAAAGGCACTGTGGCCACAGAGGTTTCCAGCCAGAACATCAACACACCAAAGATCCCGTAATACAGTCATTATCAGACCACCTTCTCCAATATGGTCATGTCCTGTACCAACTGTGCCATTACTTTTCTTTACACTAATTTACTCTTTTGTTCAAATAACTTTATATCAAAAGGAAAGGTTTCTATTCCTAGCGTAATGTCAGTTACATAGAAAGTAACCATATAAAAGATGCGATAAAAACACAACAATTATTTAGATATGGTTGTCTGAAAAAGTTTGAGCACAGTAAGATATGAAAGCATTCAAGAATGTTAAAGATGGGTAGCACTAAACTGAGAATTTCTCTTTGACAGAAGGACAGAAAGAAAATTGAGATTATATTTTTTATTTGATCTGAGTTTTATATGCCACAAACTAAATCTATTCCCTATGCCTGTGAAAACCATAGGCCACACGTGTCTCCTACACTTTGGGAAAGGCTGGGCTGTATGCAACAAATAGAAAGAAGGAGTAAGGTGAATACCAGAGCTAAAAGCAGGAGAAGGTGTGAGAAAGTTCTTTTTTCTTTCAATAAAAATGTATTATCTTATTGAAAAAAAAAGACAACCTCAGTGTGTCAGGATCTATCTAATTATTATTAATTTTCATGTTACGTTATAACCCTTCCACTATTAGATCCCATATTGTTGTATTAATATTAAAGTCCAGCTCCATGTAAATCCCAGACAGTAGTTCTACCTTCTAAAGAGGTTTACATATGAGAAATACTCTGCTGAGCATAACTGAGTTTATGTGACATTCCAGTGGATATACTTTTACCAGAATCTCTTTCAATAAAGAATGAATTAATAAAAGTGATGTTATGGGAGCAAACTGGAATCTCTAATTTATAACAAGTGAGTCTCAATCACAGACTTGTAGTCTTTAATTGTTTTCAGTAACACATCAGTTGGGATTCACCTACCAAATGACTAAAAAGAAGTGTGTCCCTGCTGGGAGATGTGTGGGAGAACTGCAGTTTCCATGGTACAAAGCAAGTCTATTTTTGTTTTCTTACTGATGTATAAGGGTTTAGGGATCACTATCATTTTCCCTGATTTTTCGCTTTTCCAGTTTAAATACCCTCAGATATGTCAATAGGTAATTTGAAATTGGTTTTCATTACCCTTCTTACTCGGGTTGCCCTCATTTGAGTGAACCTGGGTTGCCCTCATCTGAGTGGACTTCGTTTTCCTGGTATCTTTCATTGTGTGTAGTCTCAAGGATAAGTCCTAGTACTAACAGCTATTCTATGTCCAGTGAAGAACATGGAATAGCTGCTGCTTCTTGTGAGTTCCACTCTCTGCTTCAGTTTCTGCTGATTCGGGTTCATTCTGATTATTTTAACTGCTGGCTACTGCTGGTTACGATTCATTGTGATTACTTTATCTGCTACATTTTATTATTGGCTTTTTTATATAGAATTCATGTTCAATGAAAACCTCAAATCTTTTATTTTCCATGTGAATTGCTTATTATTATTTTTAAATATATGTGTAATCTTGGCTTTGTCTCTGCTGGAATTTCCAAACAAGGAAATTGTCTGGGTTGAAATCTAGTTCTTATATTAACTAGCTGTTTGGCCTCAGATAAGTAGCTTCTCCACACGTTTTCTTCCTTACTTTTAAAGTAGTGAAAATAATAGTGCCTACTTTGTAGGATTGTTTTGAGAATGTGAATTAATATATGTAGCACAATTAGAACAGAACCTGGCACATAGCAATGTCATATAAGTGTAACATTATTTTGGTATGAGACCCTGGGTATTCGTCTTCCCCTACCTTCAATAGAATACTTCATGGAGCATCTTATAAGTTAATCTCTCCTTTTAGTATGCCAGGAAAGCAACATGAATAAAACAGGTAATTAAAAAGTAGTATTTCTAAAATTCGAATCCATGTATATTTATTACTTATAAGCTTATTTCCCTGTTTTCATCCTATCTACCATTAAAAGTAAGTTTTCAGGTTTTGGTCTTCCAGAGAAAAAGGAAAATATAACAAGGCAAAAGTCACTGCAAGACAGTAAGAGAAAAAGAAAAGCTGGTTCTTCCAGTCTGGTGATTTGTGGGGAGGAGAAGGAAGAGTGAGTGAAAGAGAGATCTCCTGACCTCCCTCACAGAGGGGAAGAGACATCATAAACAAAGAAAGATAAAAGGCACAGAGCTTTGATGAGTTCTTCTTTTATGGTCTGTACAAAAGTTCTGTGTTGTACGGCTCCTCTCCAACATGGAGAAGTGAAATTGAAGAACGATGGTATAAGCTAAGCCCAGGTTAACATTTCAGAGCTGCATGACCCTGAGCTCCTGAGTGGAAAGGGCCTGACAAGTGTGTAGGGGGGTAATTGAGCAGAGGATGATAAGACAATTGATGGACTGGTTGGAAAACTTAACAGGGAGAAGTGCTCTGGCAGCAGTGATGTGGCTCCATAACTGAGGGCAACAGAGCAGCACTGACATCGGGGATAGTCTACTTGTCACAGTCTGCTCTCTGGAGGCATCCACAGAACTAGATAACTGAGGTGAGGCTAAGACCTCTGGCCATGCCAAACAAATGGACCACAGGAGCCTCTGAGGCAGACAGCAGCAACATCTATCAGTAGGAAACCCAGGGACTGGACCAGAAGTACATCTCAAAAGGCATTGCATAGCACTCACCCAGAAACCAGCTGCCCTACTGAGGAAAGCACACCAAAAAGAGACATAAGCAAGGTAGAACACCTATACCCATACAAAAAGGCTAAAAACTTTCTCCTACTTTCAGCTGCCATCTTGGTAAGGAGACAATAGCAAAAAGAATGTCTTCAAGAAATATTTACAGCACAGAGACTGACCTATATAGAAAGAAGAGGGATATATTCACAATTAGTAGTTTAGGTCAACCTCTATACCTCTGTTGGGTGAGGATACTTGAGGAAGATGATCATAGAAAAATAAAGATGTGTCCATTCATTCATTTATTCACTCTCTAGCCTTTGTATAATAGTTGATAAATTTGAAATGCTCCGGTGCAGGCTTGTATGTAGCCTTTGGAATATACATATATATATATTGCAGATAAAAATAGCAGTACCCTTTTACATTTCTCTGAGGGTATCCAGATAGTTTTTGTCTATTAGCCACTAACTGGAAAACAAGCCTGCTTTAAGATAAGAGTCAGTGAAGCCTTGTGAAGGGAAGCTAAGATAAAGGTGTTTGGTGTGCTGCCTTGCATTGCATGAATTGGACCTTCACCTCTTTAGAGAAGAGGAGAGGCAAAGTAAGGTGGCAGTTCACAAAGAAGACCTAAAAATTGGGGTTCTTTGCTCGGCAAATAAGAGTGGAGTAGATTCTAAAGAACCAAGGTAACTTGGGAATGGAGATGAAGGTGTGTTTAACATCAGAAACCAAGACCGGTGACCCCCATACAGCAGGGAGTAGGATCCACAGGGCTGGACTGGTGGGAGACTACAGAACACAAGGAACCATTTGGTTCTCTGGGTGCCTGGTGTGAACCTGGGATGTGGAAATGTACCGGAAAGAATGCTTTTTTTTTTCTTTTTTTGAGGCGGAGTCTCGCTCTGTCGCCCAGGCTAGAGCGCAGTGGCCGGATCTCAGCTCACTGCAAGCTCCGCCTCCCGGGTTTACGCCATTCTCCTGCCTCAGCCTCCGGAGTAGCTGGGACTACAGGGGCCCGCCACCACGCCTGGCTAGTTTTTTGTAATTCTTTAGTAGAGATGGGGTTTCATCATGTTAGCCAGGATGGTCTCGATTTCCGGACCTCGTGATCCGCCCGTCTCGGCCTCCCAAAGTGCTGGGATTACAGGCTTGAGCCACCGCGCCTGGTCAAGAATGCTTTTTTTAGGGATATTTTCAATTTTGTGAGTAATCTACAAATTTAATATTTGTACATTCTATTCTGTTGATTAAACCCCCGTGATAAACTTGTGGTTCATGTGCTTGCAAGCAGAGAGCTCCAAGATAACCTGGCAGATTTTGTTTTCCCAGCTCCGCTTGGTCAAGCAAATTGAAATGTAAAAATCTCTTTTGAAAAGCAACACATTTAAAATGTCCATATCCTTAGAAAATAGTTTCAATTCAAAATATTAAACCATTGATATGTCATTACTACTGAGCAGCCCAAACGAATCCTGCCAGATGCACCTTTTGAATCCATAAGAGCTCAATATTAGACTGCCTAGGACGCATGAGTCTACTTTTTGAAATCCACCTTATGATTACAATACAAATTGAGATGAAAGATGATAATATTAGGTTATAACAGTATTAATACAGAGAAAAGTGGAAACAATCTATTAGGTGATATATACATATCCACTATTTACATATACGTACTTTATATATTTGCATGTTAATATATGTGTGTATACATACATATGTATATGTATTTATATGCACATTTATGCATATTTGAAAATGTATATCCATTTTCACATACAGGCATATAATATCCATATGTATGTATGTGATATTTTTGTATCTATATCCATCTCTATGTTGCATGTATAGGCACATAGATAGGCCAGAAAAAACATATCAAAATGTTAATAATAAACTGGAATTATGACTAATTTTTGTTTCAGCTATACTTGTCTTTTTAAAATCTAAATTAAAATATTAAGCAAGCAATAACTTTATAAACAGTAACAACAAAGGTGATTTCTTAAACACAGAATATCATGGTAGAGGCTTTTTTCCAATTCACAGCTGTTATCAACAGTGTAAATGTAAGAAACACACCAGCAAACTCAGGTCCAAAATTGGACCATTCCTAGTGAGCAGCAGAGCCTGGAATATGTCTCAACATTTTATCTCCTAACCCAAAGCACATCATTGTGTTGCTAAAGTCAAGACATTATAAATATCAAGGAGTGAAGCAGTGAGGGCTGGGAGCCATAAATAGAAAGGGAAAAAAGAATCATTACCGAGCGCTCTGACTGTGTGCTCTCACCGCATTGCACAGGGGAGTTCCCATTTGCCAACTTGTTCTATCCTCACAAACACCTGGGAAACAGATATTTTCCATAAGAGGGCCCTGGTGCTCAGAGTCAAGCAATAAAGTGTCCAAGGTCATGCAGCACAGTTACTGGCAGAGATTTTTCTTTTCTTTTTTGAGGCAGAGTCTCGCTCTGTTGCCCAGGCTGGAGTGCGGTAGCGTGATCTCGGCTCACCGCAACCTCTGCCTCCTGGGTTCAAGCCATTCTCCTGCCTCAGCCTCCCGAGGCAGGAGGACTACAGTCTGCAATCTGGGACTACAGATGTGCGCCACCATGCCTGGATAATTTTTGTGTTTTTAGTGGAGACGGGGTTTCACTATGTTGGCCAGGCTGGTCGAACTCCTTGACCATCGTGATCCGCCTGCCTTGGCCTGCCAAAGCATTGATATTACCGGCGTGAGCCACTGTGTCCCGGCGAGATTTTTCTTTTGTTCCATTTAACTTGAGACAGTAAAGAGAGGGAATAGTAGATATGCTTCTTGTTTTGGTGCAATGGGAGAGAATTTACACCAATTGTGTGCATTAGCTTTTCTTCTCTTTTAACATCCTTTGAATCATTCCTCTGATTCCAAAACTCTGTTCTGTCTAAAAAAAAAAATAGAATATTATGCATTGATATTCTAACACATTTATGTATGAATTTTTACTCATCTGAGAATGAATGAAATAAAATGCATTTATTGTAGAAAGTAATTTTCTGTGCTTGGCATGTGACTTATCGAGTCCAGTTAAATTTTGACTGAGACATACATGTGAAATAAATGTATATCTTTTAAAATCAGTTTTCCTCTTGGTCTGATTAAATTATTTATTAAATATCTAATGGTTAACAACTTGGATACTCAAAAGATTCACTTATTTTAACCTCTAAAATGTATCTGGCTGTATTTTATTTTGAATACTTTGTTTTTTCTAATGGCATTTCCCTAATATCAACGCTGAACTAAAAGCAAAGATAGCAAAGGGGTAAGAACTCAGAATAGCAGGAACTGAGAAGATCAGTGTAATCAGCAAATTAGGGCTATGTACAAATCATGCAATTGACATCTTGGGAGCAGCAAGCACCACGCCATGTGGATAAGAGAACACTCAACGTTGATCACTTTGATTAGCATTAACATTGATCGCATAATTCAGTTACCTCCAGGATGTTTCATGTTGCTAATAAATAAAAGATGACACTCTTTAAGAATGATGGCTTCTGTAGTACTGTGGCCAGAGACAGCTGAAATGTGGGTTGGAGGTATTATTTATTTCACCTGCATTTTTGTTGTTTTTACTGCTGCTATGGCTAGGAAACCCAGATAGAGCTGTTTCTCAAAAAAGGGAAGCAAAACTGTGAAGTTCTCAGGGAGATTTATGCAGCAACTAGCTTCACCTTCAGACCCAACGCCTCTTTTCCTGGGCTTTCTTCTCCTATTTGACTGGGCTCCTCCAGCAAAGCAACGTCCTGATTTTTGCCTGTTTAGTTCTAGGTCATCTTGGACAGGGTTTCATACTCCATGCCTTTGGAGTATGAAATACTTCCTTTCTTCATATTAAATGCAACCCTCATCCACAGTACTTCATAGGTTCTAATTGCTTGTTATACACAGTATATACTAGAATCTCTTTTTCTCCCTTTATCTCTTTCTTTCTCTCTCCATAAGGTTCAAAGCCCTTAAGAAATGTTTCCAAGTTCCTACATCACAAGGTCAAATTGTCTGCCGCCTTAAACCTTTGTCTCTTTATACTACACCTTACTATGCTAACTCCTTTACTTTCTCATTTTCATGAACTAGCTAGCATGACAGTGGTCATAGTTGATAAACATTACAAAGAAGCACAAAATCTCAGTATTTAAAGTCAGTTTCCAGCAGGTTAATCTGACAGCAATCCAGTGAGTAAATAGAGCTTTCAGAATCCATACCAAGGTAACAGGGTGCGGTAGCTCACACCTGTAATCCCAGCTCTTTGGGAAGTCCAGCGGGATGGATCACTTGAGGTCAGGAGTTTGAGACCAGCCAGGCCAACATGGGGAAACCCCATCTCTACTAAAAATACAAAAGTTAGCCAGGTGTGATGGCAGGTGCCTGTAATCTCAGCTACTCTCAAGGCTGAGGTGGGGGAATCACCTGAACCCGGGAGGCAGATGTTTCAGTGAGCCGAGATTTGTGCCACTGCACTCCAACCTGAGCAACAGAGTGAGACTCCGTCTAAAAAAATTCAGTTTCCTTGGATACCCTAGTGATGAGGAGCTCATTTCTTCTACTTCCATCTATTGTCTTTTAAATTAGTTTTTTTGTAGCAAGTTGAAATTTATTCCCAGAAACTTCTACTTTTTGATTCTAGTTCTGGGTATGAAGTCAAATAATAATAATATTAACTAACATATACATTGCTTACCTAAGTCTGTGTTTGCTCCAAATACTTTAAGCACATAAACATATTAACTTAAGGTAGTCTATTGAAAGGGTGAAATAAGCTCTCATTTTAAGATGGAGAATCTGAGTCTAGAGAGACGTAATTACTGAGAAGTAGGGAGCTAAATTTACAACCAATTATATCTCCTTAGCTGACACACTTAGCCAAAAATCACCACTGTCTTGTGGCCACTTTTAATGTGCTAGACCTAACCAGAAACCTACTTTTTAAAAAACTTTTAAGTTTGGGGTACACATACAGGTTTGTTATGTAGGTAAACTTGTGTCATGGGGATTTGTTTTACAGATTATTTTGTCACCCAGGTATTAAGCCTAGTACCCATTAGTTATTTTTTCTTGATCCTCTCTCTCCTCCCATACTTCACCCTCTGATAGTCCCCAATGTCTGCTGTTCCCCTTTTTGTGTCCACACGTTCTTATCATTTAGCCCTCACTTATAAATGTGAACATGCAGTATTTGGTTAGTTTGCAAAGAATAATGGCCTCTGGCTCCATCCATGTTTCTGCAAAGAATGTGACTTGTTTTTCATGGCTGCATAGTGTATATGTACCACATTTTCTTTACCTACTCTACCATTGATGGACATTTAGGTTGATTCCATGTCTTTGCTATTGTGATAGTGCTGCAATTAACATATGCGTGCCTATGTCTGTATGACAGAAAAAATTATATTCTTTAGGTATATACCCAGTAATGGGAGTGCTGGATCGAATGGTACTTCTCTTATTAGGCCTTTGAGGAACCATTTTCCACAATGGTTGAATGAATGTGCACTCCTACCAACAGTGTGGAAGCATTCCTTTTTGTCTGCAACCTTGCCAGCATCTGTTATTTTTTGACTTTGTAATAATCGCCATTCTGACTGATGTTAGATGGTATCTCATTGTGGATTTGATTTACATTTCTCTAATGATAAGTGATACTGAGTTTTTTTTTCCATATGCTTGTTGGCCACATGTATGTCTTCTTTTGAAAAGTGTTCATATTCTATGCCCACTATTTAATGGGTTGCCTAAGTTTTTAATAAATTTGTTTAAATTCCTTATAGTTGCTGGATATTAGACCTTCATCAGATGCAATTTGCAAAAAAAATCTCTCATTCTACAGATTGTCTGTTTACTCTGTTGCCAGTTTCTATTGCTATTTAGAAAATCTTCAGTTTGATCAGACCCCATTTGTCAATTCTTACTTTTGTTGCAATTACTTTTGACATCTTTTTCATGAAATCTTTGCCTGTTCCTATGTCCAGAATGCTATTATCTTCCAGGATTTTTATGGGTTTGGATTTTACATTTAAGTCTTTAATCCATCTTTAAATTTTGTATATGGCATAATGAAGGGGTCCAGCTTTAATATTCTGCATATGGCTAGTTAGTTATTCCAGCAGATTTATTGAATAGGGAATCCTTTCTCCATTGTTTGTTTTTATCAACTTTGTTGAAGATAAGATAGTTGTAGGTGTGTAGTCTTATTTCTAGGTTCTCTATCATGTTCCATTTGTCTCTGTGTCTGTTTTTCTATCAGTACTGTACTGTTTTGTTAACTGTAGCTTTGTATTAGAGTTTGAAGTTGAGCAGAGATTTTGAATTTTATTCTAAGGTGGTTTTTGTTTGTTTCATCTATTGCGATGATCACGAGTTTTCTTTTTAGTTCTGTTCATGTGTTGAATCACATGTATTGATTTTCATATATGTTGAACCAACCTTGCATGCCAGGGATAAAATATACTTACATGATGATGGTGGACAAACTTTTTGGTGTGCTGCTGGATTCAGTTTGCTCATATTTTGTTGATAAATTTGTGTCTATGTTTGTCAAGGATATTGGCTTAAAGTGTGCTTTTTTGTTGTCTTTGCCAGGTTTTGATATCAGTATGATGCTGGTTTCATAGAATTATTAAGGGATGAATCCTTTCTCAATTTTTTCAGAGTAATTTCAGTAGGAATGATACCAACTCTTCTTTATACATCTGATAGAATTAGACTGAATCCATCTGTTTGTGGACTTTTTCTGGTTGGTTGGTTTTTTGCTACTGATTCAATTTAGGAACTCATTATTGGTCTGTTCAGGGATTCAATTTCTCCTTGGTTTAATCTTGAAAGGTTATATATTTCCAGGAATTTTTTCCATTTCTTCTATGCTTTCTAGTTTATATGCATAGAGGTATGCATGGTAGCCTTTAAGGGAGAGGTTTTTGTATTTCTGTGGGATCACTGGTAATGTCCCCTTTGTCACTTCTAATTTTGTGTTTAGATCTCTTTCCTTCATTAGTCTAGCTGACAGTCCATCAATCTTATTTACATTTTCCAAAAACTATTGGATTCATTGATTTTTTAAAATTTCAATAGTTTTTAGGGAGAAAGTTGTGTTTGGTTGCATAGAAAAGTTCTTTAGTAGTGATTTCTGAGATTTTGGTGGTCCCATCACCTGAGCAGTGTACACTGTACCCAATGTGTAGCCTATTATCCCTCAACCCCTCTCACCCTTCCCCCTGAGTCCCCAAAGTCCATTATATTATTCTTATGCCTTTGAGTTCTCATAGCTTGGCTACAACTTATAAGTGAGAATATATGATGTTTAGTTTTCCATTCCTGAGTTACTTCACTTAGAATAATGGTCTCCAAATCCATCCAGGTTGATGCAAATGTCACTATTTCATTTTTTTTAAATGATTGAGTAGTATTCTATGATATACATCACATTTTCCTTGTCCGCTGATTGGTTGATGGGCATTTAGGAAGGTTTCCCATTTTTGCAATTGTGGATTGTGCTGCTATAAACATGCATGTGCAAGTGTCTTTTCATATAATGACCTCTTTTCCTCTGGGTAGATACCCAGTTGTGGGATTGCTGGGTAAAATGGCAAATCTACTTTTAGTTCTTTAAGGAATCTTCATACTGTTTTCTATAGTGGTTGTATTCATTTACATTCCCACCAGCAGTGTAAAAGTGTTCCCTTTCACCACATCCATGCCAGCATGTGTTATTTTTTGATTTTTAAAATTATGACCATTCTTCCAGGAGTGAAGTGATATGTCATTGTGGTTTTGATTTGCATTTCCCTGTTAAATAGTGATGTTGAGCACTTTTTCACATGCTTGCTGGCCATTTGGATATCTTATTTTGAGAATTGTCTATTCATGTCCTTTGCCCACTTTTTGATGGGATTATTTATTTTTTGCTTGCTGATTTGTTTGAGTTCCTAGTAGATTCTGGATATTAGTCCTTTGTGGAATGCATAGTTTATGAAGATTTTCTCCCATTCTATGAGTTGTCTGTTTACTTTGCTGATTATTTCTTTTGTTATGCAGAAGTGTTTTAGTTTAATTAGGTTTATCTACTTATCTTTGTTTTTGTTGCATTTGCTTTTAGGTTCTTGTTCATGAACTCTTTGTCTAAGCTAATGTCTAGAAGAGTTTTTTCCAATGTTGTCTTCTAGAGTTTTTATGGTTTTAAATCTTAGATTTAAGTCTTTGATACATCTTAAGTTGATTTTTCTATAAGATGAGAGATGAAGATCCAACTTCATTCTTCTAAATGTGGCTTGTCATTTATCCCATCAGTATTTATTGAATAGGGTGTCATTTCCCCACTGTATGTTTTCATTTGCTTTGTCAAAGATCAGTTAACTGTAACAATTTGGCTTTATTTCTCTCTTCTGTTCCATTGGTCTTCATGGCCATTTTTATACTAGTACCATGCTGTTTTGGTAACTATAGCTTTGTAGTATAGTTTGAAGTCAGGTAATGTGATACCCTGAGATTTGTTTTTCTCTGCTTAGTATTGCTTTGGCTATGTGGGCTCTATTTTGGTTCCATATGAATTTTAATCTTTCTCTGGTTCTGTGAAGAATGATGATGAAATTTTGGTGGGAATTGCATTGAATTTGTAGATTGCTTTTGGAAGTATGGTTGTTTTCACAATATTGATTATACCCATCCATAAGCATGGGATGTGTTTCCATTTGTTTGTGTCATCTATGATTTCTTTCAGTAATGTTTTGCAGTTTTCCTTGTGGAGATATTTTACCTCCTTGGTTAGGTGAGGTATATTTCAAAGTATTTATTAGTATTATTATTATTATTTGGAGCTGTTGTGAAGTGAGTTGAGTTTGTTTGTTTGTTTATTTATTTATTTTGACTGAATCTTGCTCCGTCACGCAGGCTGGAGTGTAGTGGCATGATCTTGGCTCACTATAACCTCAACCTCAGGGGTTCAAGCAATTTTCCTGCCTCAGCCTTCTGAGTAGCTGGGATTACAGGTCCCTACCACCATGCCCAGCTAATTTTTGTATTTTTAGTAGAGATGGGGTTTTGCCATGTTGCTCAGGCTGATCTCGAACTCCTGACCTCAGATGATCTGCCTGCCTTGGCCTCCCTAAGTGCTGGGGTTATAGGCATGAGCCGCCACACCCTGCAGAGGTTGACTTCTTGATTTGATTCTCAGCTAGGTAATTGCTGATGTATAGCGTGCTACTGATTTATGTACATTGATTTTGTATCCTCAAACTTGAGTGAATTTATCAGATCTGGGAATTTTTTTGGATGAGTCTTTAGGATTTTCTGGGTATGCAATTATATAATCAGTCAACAGTGACAATTTGACTTCCTTTTTACTGATTTAGACGCCCCTTATTTCTTTCTCTGGTCTGATTGCTCTGGCTAGGACTTCCAGTACAATGCTGAATAGTGTGGTGAAAGTGGATATCCTTATCTTGTTCCAGTTCTCAGGGGGGAATGCTTTAAACTTTTCCCTGTTTAGTATACACAAAATTAAGTTATAGTGTGTATTAAAGGCTGCAGATACTGGGATATGCTTGTATCTCCACCAAATAAACAGGGATTTTTATAATCCATTAGTAAGACCAAGTTTCAGGCCTGGGAGAAGAGTCAGGAAACCAGTGTGTGGAACTGGTACACTATCCTAGGTGGTAAGTGAAATAAACTTGTTCACTACTGTATTAGTTGATTCTCATTCTGCTAATAAAGACATACTCGAGTCTGGGTAATTTATAAAGGAAAGCTGTTTAATTGACTCACAGTTCAGCATGGCTTCAGAGGCCTCAGGAAACTTATAAACACGGTGGAAAGGGAAGCAAACACGTCCTTCATCACATGGGAGCAGCAAGGAAGACTGCCAAGCAAAAGGGGGAAAAGCGCCTTATAAAACCATTAGATCTCATGAAAACTACTCACTCTCATGAAACCAGAATGAGGGTAACCACCCCTATGATGAAATTATCTCCCACTGGTTCCCTCCCATGGCGTGTAGTGATTATAAGAACTGTAATTCAAGATGAGATTTGTGTGGGGACATAGCCAAACTATATCAACTACCTACTCACTGTACTCTCTGTCACTCTCTTATTCCCAAGTATTCATGAATGAAAATAACCTTTGGAGACTCCAAATGATAATCTTCAGGCCAAACTAAATGAAGTTGAAAGGCATTTCGGTAGCTTCCAAAATTGTACAAATTACAAATATCCAGAAGGATACTGAAAATTAATTGGCTAATTTGGCAAAAACAATAACCTGATTAGAAACTTCCATGTGCTTGAAAGAGAAGTACTGGATCTTTACCCACAGTTATATGTGATCTGGAATATCCTTGCATACAAACACATGCCAATTAAAATGGGTTAAGTCTTTTAGGCGCATGTTGTTGTTACATTCATCCTAGAACGGCATTTAACTGTCAACTCACTTAATTCCCTCAGAGGTCTGAAATGACTTCCTTACATTTGATAATGGACTTAGAAGTTCTTTTGTGTCCTTAGAATCTCAGGTAATGCCATTAATGCTGCATAAAACATCACAAAATACCAGGAGATCAAACCAAGTAGCAATTACCGAAAACATTTTTCTGATATCTCCCCAGATTTTCCTTTAGGGAGTGCTAACTCAGTAAGTGTTCACTATACATAAACAAAGCACAGGCTATAACTCTGCAAAGAACTTACGGTCTTTTCTAAAGTGTTTTCCCTTGTTTGATAAAATAGTCTTTGGGGGAAACTCTAATGGACAAAAGCTAGAGATCCAAAGAAAGGAAACCTGATCCATTTGAAAGTGAATAGGGGGCTGCAGAGAGAAGTAAAAAAATATGCTGCTGCTCACTGAGAAAGTGCTGACTTCCTCTAGTAGGCCATCTTATAGGTCCACCTTATACCACATAATAGTGTAATTAAAAAGCACTGATGTTGGGTACCAGGAAGAATCTGCCCTCTTCAACCCTTGTTGAAACAGCAATGAATCTAACTTCAGTGGGAGTCACTGCAGCATTGCAATTTTACCAATAGCTCAGGATACAATCAAACCTCATTAATTCAGACCTCACTAATTCTGATTTTACAGGAATTCAGATATGGCTTGAGAATTGATTCTTGCTGAGCTTAAAAAGCTCCAGATAATTTCTTCTTTTGTGAATATCAGGGTGTTATTCACAAGACCAATAGAGTCAAACTTCGTAGTGGTTGTATCAACAAAGGGCTTGCTATTCAAAGTTCTGCTGCAGTGTTGGAATCCTAATTTCCCACAGAAACTTATTACTATGAGAACTAGAAACGTTAGTCAGGCCCAGTTATTTCAAGCACAAAAATCAGTGTTATTGAAAGAATAGAGCCGAATACATCACAAAGTAAATTTAGTGTTTGAGTTTAGATGCTGAGATTGTGGATAATTTTAGATTCTACATTTCTTTACTTTCCAATTTAGAAAAAAAAAAGCATTTTATAAAGACTACAATCAAGAAAATTTTCTGGATTTGGAAAATAGTAGACATATACAAATATTTCTAATTTAGTAATGTGAGCTTCTCCTGCCTAATGTCAATAAAAATACTCATTTCATCATAGTTTTATTATTTAAAAAATTAAAAAGAAAAAATAACATTTATTAGTTGTGTGTGTGTGTATATATATATATATAAATAAACTAGTTTATTATGTATTTTTTCTTCATAAAAAGTGGCCAGCAGAACATGATCTGACTTGAGGAAGTTTATAATCTTTCAGAGTAAAATAGGTACTAAAAAGGCAGTATTAACTTTTCCCAGGAAAGTGACTAGCTGATTTTCTTTTTCAGTATACTTAATTATTACCCATTAGCTACCATCACCTTGATCCCTCACTCTGCTCTCGATTAGAAAGCCAAATATTTCCCATTTAATTTCCTATGTGAGTCATTTACAGGGGCAAGTTGAGAACTTCTTCACTCAACCCCACCCTATAGTAGCTACACAGGTTTTGCATCTAGATTCTCTGGGTATGGTTCAATGGAGCTGAATGATAGAGTATTTTACTTGCTGTGAATGTAGATGAACATTCATAACAATTTCAGCATGAACAGGTCAAAATGATATGCAATCTATCTAGTACAAGGGGTATTAAAACAGGAAAGTTTGAAGAAAAGAGAGAAGTCTTTCCTTCTCTTACTCCTCTTCCTCTGTGATAGCCTCTATGAACATGGTAGGTTTATTTCAAGGTACTGTAGCCTGTATCAGTGTTTTGTTGCCATGTGATCTGTGAACAACAATTGGTGCACTCTGTTTATTACTAGTACACAAAGGGAAAGTGTCTAGAAACTTTATAGTAATTTGCCATTGCTGTAATATTGAAGCCCATGATCAATGGACTTGGCCCATTTTAATGGTTACCAATTTGTTTTAAAGCTGTTTATCGTGTGTGATGGCTTGTGTGTAGTGTGAACTGCAAGTCAATATTGGAGCAAGAATTGGAAGACAAAATTAGCCTTCACTACTGTGTGAACACTGGCCCACATAAAAGGATGATATGCATGAAAAGTGCAACTTGAGGTGGTATCTGAGTATGCTGTCCATAATAAGAGTGAACGTAGACAATCAACTACAAACTAGATTATAAGCACCATGGAGGACCGGGGGTTATCTGATTTATTCACCAATGTATGTCTGGAAACTAACACAGTGTTGGGTGTGCCTTAGACACTCAGTAAGTCCTTGCTGACTAAATGCATAAATAAGTGACAGTACAGTTTGTGATTACACAGTTTTGGCTCCTTAGATTAGGGCACACACTTGAAAATAACTAAAAATTAAAAAACATGGCTGGGCACGGTGGCTCATGCCTGTAATCCCAGCAGGTTGGGAGGCCAAGGTGGGTGAATCACGAAGGTCAGGAGATCAAGACCATCCTGGCTAACACAGTGAAACCCCGTCTCTACTAAAAATACAAAAAAGTCAGCCAGGCATTGTGGCAGGTGCCTTTAGTCCCAGCTACTCGGGAAGCTGAGGCAGGAGAATGGTGGGAACCCGGGAGGCGGAGCTTGCAGTGAGCCAAGATCACACCACTGCACTCCAGCCTGGGCGACCGAGTGAGACTCCGTCTCAAAACAAACAAACAAAATACAAAGCTTATCAAAGACAATATAAAGAAGCAAAGCATTGAAATTCAATTGTGAATGTTAGTGTTGACCACCTAGAACCTGACTGTATACAAAGTTCCCAAGATTGTACTAGCAAAATTGAGAAGTGTTTTATGCTTTTTTCAGTAAGCCTACCCGACCTCCTCAGCATCTTCTTAAAGAACTCTGTACTTGCCCAATTATAGTCCATACTACCACAGAGGCAGGTACTACTATCTTGAAGAATTGTCCACTAAACTGTAAACTGCACGACACTTATCTCATCTCCTTGTACACTTGAGTATGGTTGCTTGGGCCCAGAAACATTTAGTTGATTGAGTTAATGCTTACTATGTATCATAAGCTATGCTTGGTGTTTTACATGCATAGCCCCATAATAAATTAATGAGGAAAGTAAATTTTTTTTAGGCTGGTCTGGCTCTGCCCCCCAGGCTAGAGTACAGTGGCACGATTTCAGTTCACTGAAACCTCCACCTCCTGGGCTCAAGCCATCCTCCCACCTTAGCCTCCCAAGTAGCTGAGGCTACAAGGTATGCACCACTATGCCTGGCTAATTTTTGTATTTGTTGTAGAGACAGGGTTTTGCCATGTTGCCCAGGCTGGTCTGGAACTCCTGGGCTCAAGACATGAGCCCACCTTGGCCTCCCTAGGTGCTGGGATTACAGGCATAAGCTACTGCACCTTGCTGGAAAGTAATTTTTTTATTTATTTTTTGCTTGTTTGGTGGATGAGGAAATTGAGACTTAAGATGGTTAAATAATTTACCCCAGGTCACCTAGTTAGTAGTTAGTTAAATTACCTTTTAAATGTATTCTGTTTGACACTGGAGCTTTTATTTGTGTATCAGTCTGTTCTCTTGATGTTATGAAGACATACCCAAGACAGAGTAATTTATAAAGAAAAGAATTTAATTGACTCACAGTTCCTCATGGCTAGGAAAGCCTCAGAAAACTTAAAATCAAGGCAGAAGGTGAAACAGACACGTATTACATAGTGGCAGGTGACAGAAGTGAGTGCTGAGTGAAGGAGGAAGACCCTTATAAAACCATCAGATCTCGTGAGAACTCACTATCACGAGAACAGCGTAAGGGTACTGTCATCATAATCCAATTCCGTCCCACCGGGTCCCTCCCACAACACGTGGGGGTTATGAGAACTACAGTTCAAGATGAGATTTGAGTGGGGACACAGTCAAACCATATCAGTTTTCAACCATGCTATTAAATTGTTTAATGGTTTCGAAAACCTTAGCCCAATGGGTGACCCAACTTGTTGTGTTCCAACTAAATCTCTCTGCCAAGAAATGAGATATAGAACGTCTTTCTCTCAACAGAAGCAGAGCAGACACAGAAGCAGCTACATAAGGAAAGGAGCTGAGAACATTAGCATTATTTTGATAGAGGCTATTTGCAGGGTAAGACAATTAGCTGGCATTTTACACTAACTGGAATGAGAACAGCATGGCATACAAAGCAAAGGGTCAGTCATCAGTCATGGATAAAAACAGCAACAACTAAAACAAAACAGCAGCAGCAACAAAATACCCTGCATGATCATACACAACAAACAAGGGGAATATCCAGAGTTTCAACGTTTCTTAGTGAAGTGAAATTAGAGAAATAAATATCAGAGACTTGCTGTGTATAATTTGCAATATTTTGTACTTATATTTTCACTTATTTCAATTGTGTATAGTTTTAAGTCTATGTCAACCACCAATCTATTGGTGGTTGGTAGAGTCTTAAAATACTTCTTGGAGTATTGTTATAAACAGCTGTACAAATACAAGAAATCACAAGTTAAAACTATTTCTGTGTTATCCTTACTGGTAACCACTAGATGCTTGTGCCTATTTAAATTTCAACTAAGATTAAATCAATTAAAAAACTTAGTTTCTTAGTCATACTAGCCACTTTTCATGAGGTCATACAGCCAAATGAGGATAGTGGCTGCCACATTTTGGACAGATAGAATATTTCCCTCATTGCAGAAAATTCTTTTGGATAGCACTGTTCTAGATGTTTTTGAATAAAGTATGCAAACCCAGTAAGCAGCATCCTTTCTATAATGTCTTTCTGAAGCTTTTTCTATTCTGATATGCCAAAGATACTTCTGTTTAAGCTTGTTGACTTGGCATAAGTACTAATAGTGTCCTTCTTTTACTTTGAAAAATCTTCCAATTTGGTTAGTAAATTATGGCCACCTTAATTTACCTCATGGCATACTGCTCATGATATTCACTTCCTTCCTTTCGAGTAATGAAATATGTGGCATGTTATTATACCTGTTGGTGCTTCTCTTTCCTGATACGTAAAATGAGGATGTAGTGGTGTCTACTTTTTAGCTTCTTTCTTGTATTAGTTTCTCTCTTTTCTTCCTGCAGTGATTCATGTATATAAAGAAAATTCCTAAAAGACAGAAATTACATCCTAGGCTTTAGTACTTTTGCATCCCAGTGTGTAGTACCGTGTCTACTATATAATGTGACACACAAAATGTGACACTTTTTGGGCACTTAAAAGCACACGGTTGCTGAGGAAAGTTCCAAGGGCCATTTTTCATCTCTCCCTGTCCCGGTACAACTAAGAGTGCATCTATAAATTACTGTCAGCCATTCAGGTGTTTTCTCCTGGTACATTGCCCCTTAAGCACATGTTAAACACTGGTTAGAATGTGTATATTGCAGCTGAAGTGCTGATACATTATACAGTCTGTTCCTGTTGCCAAGCTCTGCTCAGTTTCCTAGTCCAACCCTCCAGCTCCAAGCCCCTTAAATTCCTCCAGTCGATTGTACTTTTGCTTAAAGCTAACAGAATTTATTCTGTTATTTGCACCCAAGAACGTAAATAGTACAACAACCTCAAAGGGAACTTTTAACTTGCAAACTCCCAGTGATACTAGCTGTACTAAGCAATGCTACACATTTTTATTGCAATTTGCTCAATGCTGAGGCTCACAGAGGCATCAGACTAACTCTCCTCCAGATGTACATAATAACATCTACGTAATCATATGTTCCTCCACAAATTAAGATTGTAAGGTTAAGATTAGAGAGTTCCCATCTCCAGAAGATGATTCTTCAGATATTATCACGGCTTCTCCAGATGTTTATTAAGCATACATTCCCTTTATAATCTGCTTCCAACTGCAAACCGGCTTCTGTCTTTGCTGATGCTCAGCTGTATTATTATATGGGCCATGGTCAACTCTCCACTTTTTCACTATCTAATTATTGTTTATGGTTTTACTTTGGATTCTGCACTTCAATTACCTACTCTATATTGAACCAACATACTAAATTTCCCTCTATTTATTATATCTTCCATAAATTGTATTGCCCATCTAGGATAATGGGTATAGCTTGCATATTTATAACATTTCAAATAGCCTAATTTCTTGATAGCTTAAGTGTAGGGTGTGCAACTGTGGGGCTTCAATACTGCATATTGGAAAAATGATAGACTTCCCAAGTTCGTCTAGCTGTGTGTTTTTAAGTTAAAGTTAATTTCCCCTTTGGTAGAGACTGCTGTACAGCCGTGACTGTATCTTTGAAAAGTTGATGAAATAAAGGCATCTATTCTCCTCATTTAAAGCTTATAAATATTCCTATGTTAAAGAAAAATCAAACCAGTGGGGAAGCTAAATTTGCAGAGAAATTCCACTAGCATCTGGGGAGGTCATTTCTTCCTTCCGGGGGCAGAGAAACATAGTTACAGAGACTGAGGTTATCACATCCTTCTCCCTGAACTTGAGATTTCTAAAGACAGATCTGTAAGCACCAGGAAGTCCCTAGCCTGCCTATTATACGCTGTAATCAGTTGGAACTGATTACTCAACTCTGGTCATTTTCATCTACAAACAAATTCTCAAGTTTTCCAGACAAATATGGATGGGCTGGCAAATTTAAATTTCAAATGAAAAAATATCTTCCTGTAATGAGTTCACATACCTTTTATTTAGACTTCCAAATGCCAGCATAATGTGATTAGTTTTGATGTTGTTTCTTTCCACCACTTATGAGAAATCACCTCATCAATCACATTATCAAAATTAGATATGGAAAAGACCTCGCATGTCAACAGGACCATCCCTAGTGCCAGTGCAGACTTGTTTTAGTCAGTGTGCTATACTTTTTAATATCTTCTTCAATCTAATATTAAACATCCCCTGTGATCCAGCATCTATCGTTTCCATTGTAATGACATAAATATAAAGAATGAGAAGTAGGTTTCTTAAGAGGATATATCTATGTTTATCCTCTCTGTTTTCAATAAAGAAAGCTCATGGTGAACACATAGAAAATGAAGATGAATTGAATATATCATAATCAATAATTTTTATCATCAATACTTATCCCTAATATTTTCATAGAATTTTCACATATACTGTGTAAGTGTTATACATTATAGTAGTTGTTACATTGGTAAACATTACTTTTTAGAAAAAATGTATTGGATTTTTACCTTTATCTGCCTTCAATTAGATATATGTTGATGTGTTTAGCTATGCTTTGAAAAATAGTGTATTAAGACTTGACTGAGTAGTTTCAGCTTGGCAAGGTATAAACTTGAAAGGATTTTGCTTACCTGCAATCTTTGTCTTTAAACTTGCTCTGTCAAAGTTTCTTCACACGTCATTTGCTGAAAATTTGTGTATATTTTGATTGTTAAGATTTCAGTTCACATTACAATTCTGAATTTATCTGAAAGTTGCTTATACTGGATCCAGACTCTATGGATTTGAATTCCAGAACCACCACTACTAGCTTTGGATTTTTAGTTTAGTCATTACTTGGGTTAGTCACTCAAATTCAAATGGACTCCATTTTCTCAACAATCAAATGGAGAGAATACAATATCCTACATCCTATGACTCTTACTATTTGCTATATGTTGAGCACTTGGAACATTGCCTGACATAGGGAGAGAAATATGTATTAGCTACTATTATAATTATTAATATTATTTTAATTATTATTTTATCACTGTCTTCATCTCATACTTATCCCATGGCTCAAAGAGATCTGAGGTTGGGAAGGGCCATTATTTTTCCTCTTCATCCTATTCTAGCATCTGCCTCTTTTCAAAGCCTCTTGTATTAAATGTTGGCAGGAAAAATAGGTGAGAAAGGGACCACTTTTCCAGACATGTTAGTTGCAGGAAAGAATCCTTGATCTCATTCTAGCTTGGCCTATTCCATTCATTGTGGGTGGTCTCTATCAGTGGATTGGTCTCCACCTGTAGAGTATGTGTCATTTTGCTGCAACTGTGATCAACATTAATCCAGCACTCTGTTACTGTTGACTCACTTAGGGCAGTCATATCTCTCTCTATTTCTTACCAGCAATCCATGCCTCCAACACATTAGTTTCACTTTGATCACATGGTCAGCCCAGGGTACCTGCTTCTACCTCAAAGCATTGATCACTTTGAAATCAGAAATAACTGATTTCTTTATCAAGGCCCTTTAAAGGCTGAAAGAAATGTAGATAAAGTGGGAAGCTGCTCCATCTTCTTCCTAGGCACATTACATTGTGATTTCTTTTTGTCCTGTTGTCAAAAGCAAGTTTCTCATCTTCTGAAATCTCCAGAGATTGTGACCCCATGCTCTGTGCACATTTAAGCCCCTAACCTTGAGAAGGTGCAAGTCATTCTCCCCAACCACTCTTTTGCTTCCACCTTGATTGATTCTGCAGTCCATCAATCATTTAGCAAGAAACAGATGTGAGCCTTTATTTCTTTCAGACAATGCCAGTCTCTAAGAATTATCTTCTTAACATCATGACTTTTCAAAGGAGTGGAGGAGCACTTCCTTTCTAATCATAAACGCCACATTCTCCAGCACATTAGTCATTCTCAACATTTTTTTTTTCCTCCCAGTCTTACTTTTTTAAGCATGAAGAGGGTTGTGGGCTTTCTGTGTTTGGCAGGTGGTGGTAGGGCAATTTCTAGTGACTTAAAGTAAGACCCAGCAGGAGCTGTCAAAACAGAGTTGTTGAAAGTTCTCTTTAGAAAACAGGAAGCTCAGTACCAATTTGTTTGCAGCTTTGAGCCTCAGGCACTAAATCCAGGGCAGAAGGAAAAATCCCACTTAATTTTGTGTTATATAATTATGTAGGGCACATAAATCTTAGTATGCAATCATTAAACTATGTCATCTATTTATACAGATTAATATTACATTTTAAAGACTCCTAGGTGGCTGGTCTGATAGTAGGTGCTGTATCTATCCTTTATGTTTGATTATCAAAATAATTTGTAAGCTAAAGAGACTTACTCATTTTTATAGAGAAGATAAAGTCGAAGCTGAAAAGGTTCAGTAGTTCTCAGTCACGTCATGAGTAAGTAGTCAGCAGTGGTAAGAGCAGGGACATACATCTAAGGTGTTCACCTCCAAGGTTTGGATGTAGTATGTAGCACTCCCACATGCATGAACGCATTAATAGGAATGTTACAAAGTAATAGATTATATATTTTGTAAAGCTAAGACTCCATAAATAGTATTTGTATTTCGAGATTCACCTAAAGAAATCAAGTCCATAGGATCAAATCCAGGTCTTTGGTTCTGCTGAGTTCTTCTGGCCTTTAGGGAACTCAACAGCAGTTGCTTCCTAAGCCTTGACAACTGAACATGAACTATCTTTGTTCTCAGACATCACAGTCACCATAAAAATGAACACAAGACCCAATCACTTCCCTTCTGAAAAACAGAACTAGGAAGGAATCTTTCTTCTAATCAATCATATCAAATCGACTGTATTGGGAGAGACAAGGGAGGAATGTTCCATTTGACAAAGTGGGGACACGCTCAGGAAATGCATTGTGGTGTAAGAGCTATGGAAATTTTTCTCATTTTTAGCAAATGTGATACTTTTTATAAATAAATTGATGCATATATACTTATGACCTACATAAACACCACATACCCTTGGGAAATTTGACAGGAAGGAAATGAAACTGCAAAGCTTGGGAAACCTGGTGATTTTCAATAAATCATAATTACACAAGTAAATTCATGAGTCAACTTTAGGTAAGCAATCAAATAGCTAATTATCTTTGTGTGTAACTAAATATTCAAAGAGATGACCACAGCCTCCAACTGAGGGTCAACCAATTGTTTGGAAGTTCTCACCAAGGTAAAACTTAATTTCATTTCTCAAGAGCCTCACTTGCTGCAATTGCTGGTATGTTAGTGGTGCATAATCATGCAATTGCCAGCTTTATCCAAAGCAATACAAGTGCACCTTCTAAAAAACAGGGTATTTAAGCTGTCGAATCACATCAAATTTACACTATTGAAATTCAGTAGAATACAAAATGAAGGTAGAGAGGGCTACCTGAAGGCCGAATCATTAGGTGAAGAGAATCCCAAAGTGGGAGGGTTTTACTTTTGTAAGGATTTGAAATAATGTATATAGTACAACCAGCGTATAGCAGTTCCTCAACAAATGGTAGCTACATTATCTCATTAATTATTCTTGAATATAACCTAAGTCCTATAAATATACATCCTCATTTTAAAAGAAGTGATATGGAAGTCATTAATAATGGAATTAATAATAATAATTACTAAGAGAAAAAATGCAGTCGATAATTAATGGATCCCTTTATAGAAGGGTTCTCCTTTTTTGCTTTAATGGGCAATCCAGAAACCACCCTGTGAGAGAAGCGCTGCTCTCTCCATTTTAGTGACGAGAAAGTAAGTAGGATGCCATGTCATTAAGCAGCTTGCTCTAAATCACGAGCAGCAGAGCTGGAATTAAAAACTCAGATCTGTCCAGAGCCTTGACTTTATACTCCTTCTACTCTACTACTCAGCCCCTAGAAGACAGAGCATCAGAAAAGAAATGTGGTTTAAAGGAAGACATAGAAGTTGGAGGGACGTAAAATGCCATGATAGTTCTTTTTAGCACTATTTCTCCACCTCTTTCCACAGGCAAGCCTAAGCAAATGTGTCTCCATTTCCCCATCTTCAAATCTCTCTGGGCATCCATACTTCCAATAACCTCTCTTAGTTAAGAGTTAATAATGCCTGTTGTGTATAATACTGTATTGATGCTAAAAAATTGCATGACTTTTTCCCCCATATAAATTATTAATTCCTTTAATGTTAATATTATAATAAAGACTGTCAGGGATCAATTTGGGTAATGGAAGGGATACCCCTTTCTTCCATATCTCCAAGTAAGCGAGACAAGCTATAGCAAAAGGGTGGAGGTTAGATCCTTAAGGGTACTCTTCACTTGGAATTAGTACAGTTTCCTAAATTGCTTCTAGCTTCAGAGTTTACCTCTGGTTTTGCTGAAAGAGGAGAGGAGAGGAAGAATTAGAATCTCTATATGGAGATACCTGGACAATGCCCCCTGTAGGTGACATAGTCAGCATGAGGTGGGAAGACTTCACTGCCTTTTCATGGTAAGCACTCTATACATATTGGTAAAGTTAGTGAATAAATAAATAAACGTCTTCTCTTAGCCCTGTGCTAATCTCTTAATCTCTTCACAGTTAGCATTATGTTGCTTGTTGCTTTTCTCATTTCTCTCTTTGTCCAACTGTGAGCAGCTTCATGTAAGAGAATGCTGCATTTCATATCCATGATCTCTACTGCTAAGGAAGGACTGCTTGTCATACAGTACTTGCTTGATAATTGCTGAATACATAACTAATCTATGTCAGATAGAAATGCTGACTCTATGGTAGACATGCACGTCCTCCCTCCCCTCTACTTTATGTCTAGCATTTTTTTCCTCAACTATCATCTCTGCTTACAAACAGAAGACCCAGACGTAGGTGCCTCCTGTAGACCCATACTGGCAGCAATTACACAGTAGTAGAAGTTCCATAGCCCTCTCCACAAGCTTCCCTTTATGGGACCACTTTGGCATCCAGATGTACTTGGCTTACAAGATTTAAATGAGTGATTCTTGTTCTTATCCTCTGGCTTCTTTTTTATAGATATTCACTTCTCTATATTATCATACAACCATGTAAGATTTAATTCCTTATTCCCATTTTTCTTATAATGGTTCTGTTTTCCCAACTAAACCCTTTTTAGTTATTTTCAGTACAAGAAGGGGGGTTCTGCCATAACAAATATAAAATATGTGACATTAGCTTTGGGATCAGGCAGTGAGAAGAGACAAAAAAAAAAAAAAAGACAAAATAGTGATAGAGTAATGGAGTGGCTATAGAAGGCTGGAAAATTGTAACCTATACTATGTAATTATAAAAAAAAAAGGGTAAAACTGTTGCCTATGGTAACTTGGGAGATAAAAATAAATTTTGAGATTTGAATGAGATTTTTATGAAGAGTTGCTTCTACTACTTATTTATGATAAGGTACTACAAAAAAGAAGTAAGATTTTAAAAGATCTGGCTAGTTTGCAAGCAGAATGAGGACTTCCTATACTGGAAAAATAAAAGTGTTTCTCACCTGTAGTTTTCTTTACAGGGAAGGGATTCTCAAAGTAACATACAGCCTGGAGCAGAGATTAACTTAAGGGTATAACCATAAGAAGGAATTGGAGTGGTGCCTAGCACCTTCTTTAAGATCAACAAAAGTGCTTCTAAGAATCTTAAAGGTATGGTCTTACAGAAGCATGATCTTACAGTAATGGTAGGCCAAGAGAAAGTAAGACATGTCTCGAAAAACATTGTGGCATGGCTTCCGGAGTTAATATGAACTCAAATCAGATGCATCAACCACCCTCCCCCCAAATTATTCAGGAAATTATATTAGCAAAATTGCCTTCAGTCAGATTAAAAGAACTTGAAATTATTGAAAGGCATTGGATTCTCAACTTACTACAGGCAGGCAGTAGTATGAAGAAAGCTTCTGAAGGGATTATTTCTTAATACTCTTTCAGAAGTGGCCAATAGAAAAGGGTGGTTAGTCTGAAGAGCACAGTCAAAAGCCATAGAGAACAATAAACTGAGGAACTATCAGAAAAACATATCCAGGTTTGAGATGGACCACAAAGTTCTGGACTCCAAGCCTGATGCCATGTTCATCAGAATCTTTTGAGATCCTTGGATACCATGATCTTGTTTTGCATGTTGAAGACACAAGAAATAATTGAGAACAGAATGGAGAACTGGTAGATTGATTGAGCTAATAGCCCAATTTTTATGATTTTTACATCACACCTTATTACATTCTTTGTGCCTTTCTTTCCACACTGACTCTGTGTTTGGCTGTGCAATTTACCATTGCCAATGAGATAAAATCAAACTTGATACAAGCAAAAACCTTAAAAGCACTTGTGTATTTTTGTTTTGGCTCTATAACCCTTGTTTCTGCTCTGAAAAGTAGCCTAGGTTATCCTGTTGGAGGAACGTGAGAGATATTTCGAGGAGAGCTGAATCTTCCCGGAAAAGGCTATCCAAGACCAACTAGGCTGAGCCAATTCATGAGTTGACTGCATAGGTATGAGGAAACCCAGCCTAGTTCAACAAAGTCAAGCACAATTTAACAGAACTGCCTAGCCAATCCACATACTTAAAAGAAAATAATAAATAGTTGTTGATTTAGGCTGATAAGTATTAGAGTGGTTGTTATGCATTAATATCTAATTTAGACGTATCCTCTTACAAGTCAGAAAATAGAAAACTCTTTCAAGTAGCAAAAGACTAAATACAGTCCCACTCCTGGTTGCCAATACAGATTGATTCTTGTTATTCTTTGCTTTTCAATAACACTGACTTCCTTGCTTTGCGTCCACTTACCGTGAGCTTCAGTGTCAGGCCCTTTATATTTGATTGTTCACTTAGACCAATCCTCTTTCCTGCTATTCTTTGTGTATCTTTCTCTTCTCCCTCCATTCGTACGAGTATCAGCTCAGATGTCATCTTTTCAGGGAGCCTTGACCTGACCACTTTTTATTTTAATTCTCTTACTCTGCTTTATTTAATTCCCCTACTTGGTACCAAGAAAGATTAAGTCCTATAAAGGTCCTATATCGATACACACACACATATACATATATATAATACTATATATAAAATACAACAAATATATATACTATATATAAAATGCATACACATACATATATATACATATATTATATAAATAATATATATACATATATAAAAATATATAATATATAATATATAAATATATAATATACTATATAAAATATAAAATATATACTATATAATATATAGTATATATAATATATATTTATATATATTTTATATAGTATATTATATATTTTATATATAATATATATTTCATATAATATATATATTTTATATAATATATATTTCATATATAATATATATTTTATATATTATATATATATATAAAAATACAAGCCAAGTAGATAGATAGATAACAGGGCAAAGCCAGTAAATATATGGAATGGCATATGTATGATGTGTGTATGTGTGTGTATATATTATATATATGAAGATGCTTATTAATAAATATAAAAGGAATTGGTTAGTTTATTAAGGAACATGTTAAAGCCAAAAATCTTGGGGCTACACCAACCATCTCTTTTTATAGAAGGAGAAACTGAGGCCTAAAAGATGAGGTAAACACCCATAATTAGTACAGAATTTTTATTGTCTCTTGTGTACTATGTTTTTGTTTTGTTTTGCTACAGACACTAGTGAATAATTAGGCTTATGAAAATATTTTCTTTCAAAAACATTCAGTGGCTCCCATTCATGTGTAAAATTAACACTTTGGGATGGTGTAGAACACATTTTATACTCTGCCTTTCCTACCTTCTAAAATGTTCTATGAATGCTCCCCATGCCACATTTATAACCCTTTGTATTTCTCACTCTGTGTCTTTGATTGCAGTGAAGTAGATAGCGGTCCACTTAAATTCATGTTACTCCTTCCATAGAATACAGTTGTCACTAGGATGTGGCTTCCCAGGAAAGGTCTACATATCCCAGTCCATTTGCATCAAGGTATGACAATAAGACCAGTTCCCACCAATGGAGTATTAGCACAAATGATTGGTACCCTTTCTTGGCTAAGGCTATTATGAAGCAGATGTGCCTTCTCCAAGTTCTTTCCTCTTCTACTTGCCAAATGTAGAATGCTCTAAGTCCTAGATGTTAGAGTCACAAGTTAAATGAACCTTCATTTTAGAATCGTCAAGTTAAGAACAATTAATTCTACATCAGAAACAGCCACCATGGTCTATTATGTGTGTGACAAATTAATTTATATTTTATTAAGAGACTGAAAATGTAGAATTCATTGGCAGTAGTAGCTGGCATTACATAACTAAGTTAGTGTTCAATCTATTCATTCTGTGTAGCATGTTCTTCCCACTAGAGCTATCCATTGCTCAGAGATGAGCTTAAATGCCACCTTCTTCACATCTCCCCCGGAATCCTTCAGTCACACTTAATATCTTCCTCCATCACATTTTTCTAGCTGTTTGTTGTATGTTATAATTAATCCTGTTCATGGTATTCACTACTAAACCATGAGCTTCTATGGGCAGAAACTCTATCTTAATCACTTTGTACCCTCCAGAATGTCAAACACAGTATCTCACAAACAGTAGGTGCTCAATAAATGTCTGTTACGTTAAACCAAACGAAAGTGACTTCATATATCTGAATGATTAATATGTTTCTTTCATTCAAGATCTTAGGGCTGGTATGAAAAAAAAAAAAATCTATTACTTCAGTCCGACTCTTTAACTTGGCAGATTAGAGTGGAATAAAAATGTGTCCTGGATGAAATGGAAATGAATTGTTTTACATAAGATATGGCAATTTTGAAACATACATTGATTTAATGTACTTAGGCCAGTGAAAAATCTGTTGGTTTAAGCTAACTGCCATTAGTTTCAATTAAAATGTATCGATTTGGGTAAATGTTGGTTAGAATAAATGTTGCCTGACTGTGGAAAAAAAATCATTTGCTTAAGCTTGCCTTGGAGCATAGTCAGAGAGGGGGGGGGGGGGCGGGGAGGTTGGGGGGGAATGAGAGAGTGAGTGTGCAGAAAGGCAGAATTCTCACTTTTCTGCACTATACTCCACTTGAAGAGGGCAAGACTGGGTGGCCAATTAGTAGGTTACCATCCTTTGGCTTTATATTAACTAACATCTATAAGTGAGAAAAGTAGCACTGAAAAAGAATTTTGCTTAAATTAAAATGCTTCTGTGTGAGGCCCACATTAGGTCAATACCATTAATTCATCATCTGCCTTCAAATAGGTCAATTCCATTCATTTATTAAAAAGTGGAATAATTCAGTTATCTGAGTTCATAATGGCAAAAACAACTGGGGAAGTACATCTTTCACTTTTTAACAAGTGGTTTTAATGCTTTTATTATGTTGAACAATATAACACAGCCATTTTTTGGTGATCACAATAATCCACTGTGATCACAATGATCCACTGTGGATTATTGGCAATTTCATAAGGTTCAACCAATAGATACCGCTTAAGGGTAATTAGATAAAGAACTAGATTGTACTTTGTTTTCATTGACAGTTTCAAACATGATGTGTTTACCCTTCTGGTCTTTGAAGGCAGGAAAAACATACACACACACACACCCTGCCCAACATATGCACATACATGTACACAAACATGCAAAATTATCTTCCTATCTATCTATCTCTATCATCTAACATCTTTGCTTTTCCAATCCAACAAGGTAAGGATCTGAAACATAGGAGGTATTTGTTAAATGTTTGATAAAGGAGGGAAGATATAGGCAGGAGAACGTTAAATGATAAGTTTCGAACAAAAGGAACAGAAAATAATGGGACATTTCAACTAATTTATTTACTGTAACCATTTACATGTTTTTCATTGGAGAAATGAATATTCTTGCTTCCCATGTGTTTTTAGCGATGAGAAGGAACCAGATGTCTTGGCAATGAATACTGTGTAAAACATACATAAATTAAGCCAGTGCATAACAAGGAAGTCTCATTGTTAAAGACACAGAGAAGGAGATGCCAAGGAAAATTGGGGAAAGCAATGAGGAGGATATAAGACATCTGAGTAACATCGTGGTAGGAAGTGGGAGAGTAGTGATTGTAAAAATCTATATATGGAGTATCTGTAAACGCAAAGATCATTCAGAGGAAAGACTCAGAAAATACCTGCAAATAAAAGGGGAGAATATGTCAAGAGATAAATAGAAAATACGACTTGGGTTGTATAATTATAAGTTCTGACCACATATTCCTTATTAAAAGCAATTATATAGTAGAGAGGAAATTAGAATTGATTTTTCAATCTGGATTCTTTTGATAATTTCTGGGTGACTTAGACAAAACCCTTAAACTCTTTGACATTTTTGAAATGTAAAATAGAGATAATGAAAATAAATCTTTTGTTGCCTGATTATTGTAAAGATCAAAAAGGAGAAAGTTTGGTGTGTACAATAAATAAGAAAAATACGTCACTGAGGACCTGCAATGAACAGGTGATATGTAGGCAATACAAAGTACTTAATCTCATTTAATCCCAATGGGCATAATATGACACAGACTTTATCTTCAGTTTTCAAGAAATAAAGCTTGGCTGTCAGAAGTTAAGCAATTTATGCAAATTTCAAAAAGGCACTTAGCAAATATTTTATGAATCACTTGATGAAGTACTCCCTAGCACTCTCCTTTGGCATTCCTCATATTTAACTATTAACATAAAGTAGAACTTGCCAATATGAAATAGTGTGTGTATGGAAGGGTCTATGCTGAATAAAAAGTCCGAATTAAGAAATATTTGGTGAACATAAATTCACCCAATGTTCTTTCCAACTTCTGAGTTTGGCTTATTTGATAAACTTCATGGTGTACAGAGTTACAAGGATTATATCAAATTGACTTTTTATTGTTATTTTAATTATTATCTAAGAATGATTGCCATACATTTATTCATTCAATCAGCAAATATTTTAGGGCCACTGTGCTAGGTAGTGAGGATTCAGTGATGAACAAAACTATGTAGCCTCTGCTTTCAGAGGGCTTCTAGAATAGTGAAAATAATGATTTCTACTCAAATTGTTACAAGAAGTTTAAGAACTCACAACTATGATAACATGATCCTATTGAGAGAGCCTATAAAAGTAGGGTTTGCTTTGGTAAGAGAGAGAAGGAAAAACTCGAACTGTGTTATGAGAAGTAACAAAAGGAGATGTGTGTCCAGGGCAGAAGGTACAACATGAAAAATAATCTCTAGAGAGGAAGCTGAAATGGTGGGAGTAAAGAATACCCTGCTACAGGGTTAGGTGGTCAACATAGAATGCACATGTCTTCCTCAAAACCAATCATGAGAGGCAGAGGTGGCAGGTAAATGAAGATAAAAATATGAGCTTCATTAGTCATCTTGATCACTGTTTTGGATGATCAGCTAAAATCTAGGACAAATAAGTCTTCTAACATACTACCTCCTCCAATCTAAACCTCAGAATAATCCAATGAAAGTTGAACGTGCAGGTAAAGCACACCTACTCAGGATTGAGGTGAAGAGGAGAGGAAACAAAAGGATGGAAGAACAGAGATAAAATCATCGATGCTATCCTTTTTATTTTATTTTACTTTTATTTTTATTTGTATTTTTTTGAGACAGAGTCTCTCACTGTCCCCCAGGCTGGAATGCAGTGGCGTGATCTCAGCTCACTGCAAGCTCTGCCTCCTGGGTTCATGCCATTCTCCTGCCTCCACCTCCCAACTAGCTGGGACTACAGGAGCCCCCCACAACGCCTGGCTAATTTTTTTCTTTTTTGTATTTTTAGTGGAGACGGAGTTTCTCCGTGTTAGCCAGGGTGATCTCGATCTTCTGACCTCGTGATCTCGATCTTCTGACCTCGTGATCTCCTGCCTCAGCCTCCCAAAGTGCTGGAATTACAGGTATGAGCCACCGCGCCGGCCAATGCTATCTTTTTATTTGATAAACTCTACAGAAGTAGAAATGAGAACCAATGGCGCCCACCCATTCACTTGCAGAATGAGTAGGGTAGCACAAAAGGTTAGGAATGTTATTTGAAGTACAGGATCTTCCACAGGGAAACAGGTCCAGTATGAGAAGAGAAATCTTCCTTCCCAAAAGTTAGGAGAAAAGTGGTTCTAGGTAAAGGATAAAGAGTTGGACAGGACACAATGTCGGTCTTATAGGTGATTTCAAAGATGTCTGTCATGATCATAGGGGCAATAAGAAGTTAGTAAAGGATTTAAGAGGTATAGGTTGGAGTAATCTTTTGAAAAGCTATTTCTAGCTGTTGTGAGTTAAAAAGATTGGGAAAGGAAAATGGAAAATTATTGTGACAGTGTAGGCAAAAGAATATTAGTAGTTTGGAATAGCATCCGGAGGATGGTAGTGATGGTCAGGAGACATAGATAGGCATGAGAGTTATTTGTTATGTGAAATGAACAGGCTTTGTTAAAGAGTTACATATGTCCCATATGGGGAATAATGGGAATATTGACAATGGCCTATGTATTGGGGAATGATGGATGCTGGTTTAATTTAGTGAATTCAAGGAAACTGAAGGAAAACCAGGTTTGGGTAGGGAAAATTACATGTAAGTATTTGAGCCTATTGAGTACTAGGTGCCTTTGAAGTTGGCCAAACATTTGCCTCCATATTAATATTTCAAAATTAATTTGTACAGTTGATTTATCCCAGCAATATTATTTATACTACCTAATTACATGAAACTTTTTTCCAAATCTACCTGTCAAGTAGTCATTACAAATTTCATAATACTGTAGTGGAATATAAATCAATGTGGCTTCAATGTGCTTATAACTTTCTAAACCACCTAAATCTATTCAGGTATTCTTTTAGACTTTTGAAAGGTGATTTTCTTTTTTGCCTTTCTGTGTTGTGTGTCTGTGATGTAATTGTCATACCTTCTGAACAGCTTTTAGGGAAACCCTCTTGGAAATAGCAAAGTAGAATCTGATGGCAATCTTTCTTGTGTCTAGTGATACTTTACACTATTTTGTGTGTTGGAACTCATCATTAACATCATAAAGATTTCACAAATGTGGGAAATTAAGTGCAGGCAACCTTTTAAAGAAAAGAGGCTTAGAATTATTTGTATGGCCTTGCTGAGTTTAGAAGGAGCTGCAATTTCATCCAGCTTACCTTGGCTTCCTGTAAGACCACAAGAAAAATATCTCACTGAGAAAAATGTACCCCGTGTTTGAATAAGGCTTAAAATATTTTTTAAAACTTTTTAATCTAGGTTTTCCTAAAATTTATCCACTATTTGCCAACACAGAAGTTCTTCTTTCCTTCAAATCTAAGATCTACTTGTTGGTAGTGAAATATACTTCTTTTTTCTTGTTCTGAATGAGAGATTTTACTGAGATAATTTTATAAGTTTAAATCTATCAACTGTTTAAGGCACATACACAGGCCTACAGAATATTGTGTTTTACGTGGAATCTAAAGAGAATCTTGCACTCACTGGTAATAGCTTAAAATATTTTCATGATTTTTTTCTTTGAATATTCAAGTGCAGAAAACTTAAAAAAATAAAATAAAATTTTAAGTTTCAAGAGCAAAGAAGTATCCTAATTTCTGAAGTGGTTTATGGAACTCATACACAGATAACTTTCCACTATATCTACAAATGGAGGAAGTCTGTGTGGAGATACGAAATATACAACCAGTAATTTCAAATGTCTTCACTAAAATTTTATGAGAGCAATATCTGAACTGATTTTTATAACTGCTCTTTTCTTCAGTCTGTGCCCTTCTAGTTAAGGATCTTCTAACAATCACATTGACATGGTTAAAAGAGAGAACATCAAGGAAGACTATAGAGTGTTTGCAATTCACCAATTGACTTCTATGCAAAAAAAATCAATCTTAAGGTCTATAGCATGACAAAAAATGTTTCCCTATTACATAGAGTTTGGTGTAAAAATGAATCTTACTGGATCCATTAATTCCTGTGAATGCCCTATAATTTAAAAACCACTCAGTTCTGTTGTAAAAATAGTTTCTCATAGGGGTCATATAACACTTCCTCTGAAACTCTTTCATAGCTGAACAAATTATGATATCTCCATTCATCTATTGAGGTAAATACATTTTTAAAAGTTTTTTTTTTTGTTTGTTTTGTAAAAACAATAACAGCATACAAAAATGGAAAATGTGAGTACAAGATTACTCAAGAGCCAATGAATCTGATTGTTATTTCAGGGGATATTTTAGCTGTTTTGGCTATTTCACAAATCTGTAATTGTATGGAGACTGTATGGCTGCGTGGTCTGGAGAGTTTGGTATATCTTAAAGACACACATTCCATTTGTAGTGAAAGCCATTGCTGTGAAAATTTTAATGAAACAGTAGTGTTTTATTCTATGGATACTGATTAATACGTATCATATACCACCTTCAGGTCCTATAAAGATTTAAAACCCATGAAATCTTAGATTTCAAGCTTTCACAACACAGAATCATAATCTCTTAGAAATGGAGAAGACCACTCCTCCTCCAATGTAGCAATTCTTCCGGAAACATCTAGGACAAAACATGGCGGAAGCTTCTGATATTCTACTGAGCGACAGCGTGATACTTCACCAAGCCGATTGTTCCTCTGCGATACAGCAGTTTCAAAGCTCTGTTTCATATGCATTAAAATTTATCCTACTTGTTGGCTCTACCCTACTGAGGCCTCACAGAATATGTCCTTATTTCCACATTCCAAATTTTCAAATATCAGAAGGTAGCTATTGCAGTTCTTCTAATCTCTTTTCCTGGATAAAATGAACCCATTCCCCTTTACGATTTTACATAAACATGATTTTCAGATTCTTGGTCATTCAGATTTTCCTGATCTGGACATGTTTTATGTCAATGTCCCTTTCAACCTAGTGGCCAGAATAACACTCTATAAGGGAATCAAATTACATGTAGTACTTTGGGACTGTCATCTCCCTTATTTAAGATGCTAAAATATTGCTAACACAGAGCAAAATCCTCAGGTGGTTTTAAAATTAACTCTATTCAGAACAAGATATTTTTTATCTTGCTCATTTTTATAGTCCTTTTAAAAAAAGTAAAATTTACATGCCTTTTAATGCACAAATATTAACTGTACAATTTTGACAAGGTAACACACCTATTTAGCACTCCTTTCACAATATGAAACATTTCCACATCTCCGGAATGTATCCTCATGTCTCTTTCTACACAATTCCTTTTAGCTGTACCACAGAAACAACCCCTGTTTCTATGTACTTTAATTTCAAGTTCTTGAACTTTAGATAAATTCAGTTTGCTCTGTCTGGTTTGTTTTGCTCAGGATTTAGTCTGTGAGAGTCTCCAAACTGTTAGTAGTTTGTTCCTTTTTATTACTAAGCAGCATTTTATTATATGATATCACAATTTGCCTATCTTTTCTTCAGTTGATACAATTTCAGTTGTTTCTGGTTTACCACGATTGTAAATGTTGCTGCTGTGGATTTTTGTCCACCAGTATTTGTGGAGACACGTGTTTTAATTCTCTTGGGTAAAAACCTGGAATTGATAGTGCTGGGTAGTGTGGAAAGTGTGTATTTGGCCGATAAATAATGACCCAACTCTTCTCCAGGGTATCTAAACCCTTTTGTTTTCCCACCAGCTGCATATGAGATTTCCAATCACTCCACATCTGCATGTAGTATTGTAAATCTTTTTATTTCTATCATTGCAGTTAGTGGCTAGTAGTAATTACACCGTGGTATAGAGCACCAACAATGCCCATTATAGGGAGAAAGCTTAGCCATAGCTTTATTTATCCAATTAAAATATATAAATGGTGCCAAATATATTCCAGTCATTTTATTCTGCACCAAGGATCCACTGCCTAGCAATAAACAGTCCTTCCAGGAGAGAGTTATGAATGTAGCCATAGGGAATCTGTACTGTAGCTTTAAGTGTGATGTCATTAGAATTTCTCAGTTTAGAACAAATCCTAAAACTTTGGATTTGTGTGTGTGTGTTTTTAAATAGCTCTTATTAATGAAGCGGACCTAAGAGTATCAGGTATAGGATGACTGTACGCACTGTCTCACCTGGGACATCCAGATTTGTGCTTGTTTTTCCTGTTTAATTTTTGATAGTGCGCCTTCACTCTTAAAAGTGCTCCAGTTTAGATAATGAATTATATGGTGAACCTGGTTAAGCAGGGTCTCTGATATGGTTTATTTCCTAACGGTGGTTATAAAAGGTCCACAGTTGCAAGTACCAAGAGATATTTGAGGGCAAAAGAAACACGAGATTGGTGGAGGGGTATAATCCAGAGATGCTACTGAGAGGAATTAGTCCTGGAAACTGTCTCCAATGAATGCCACATGCTAGCAACAGCTGAGCAAATTGCTAACTCGTTTATTATTTATTAATTGCCATTGAGAATCATCACTGTTAGAATTGCAACTAGAAACAATAAATAGCATCAGGCAGGAGATTCCTTAATAACTAAACTCAGAATTTCCAGTATCAAAGATCATGCTGCATAACAAATTGTCAAACACCTAGTGGCTTAAGTCAATACAGAATTATTATCTCACAGATTCTGTGGGTCAGGAGACTGGGCATGGTTTAGCTAGATTCTCTGCTTCAGGGTCTCAGCAGGCCATCATCGGAGTGTAAACAGGTTCCGTTCTCATTTGGAGGCTCAAGTGAAGAAGAAGCTTCTTCCAAGTTTATTCATGTTAGTGGCAAAACTTATTTCTTTGCAGCTGTAGGACTTGAGCTTCCATTTTCTTTGCTGGCTATTGGTTGGAAGCAACTCACCTCCAAGAGAGTGTCCAAGTTCTCTAATATTCAATTTTCTTCAAGAATCCACCATGGCAGCTGGATTCTTCGAGGATGCTGGAGGGCAAGATCTAGTAAGTTGGCTGGCAAGACAGTTCTATATAATTGTAACATAATTATAGGAATGATATCTCAACAACTTTGTTACAGTCTGCTAGTTAGAAATAAGTCAAGGGTCTCACCCTCACACAAGGGGCAGCCATTACACAAAGACATGAACTTCAGGAGGTGACGATGATGGTAACCATATTAGACTTAGTCCTCTTTCACATTGCACAGTATTTTCTTAACATGGATGTTAGAAATTGAAATTTATTTGATCTTAGACAAGAGTAACACTTTTCCAAAAGGAAAACTAACTTGAGTGGAAGCTTGAGGTATGTATTATAAATTTAATTGTAACCAGCAGCTTAGTTTCCCAAGGATTCTTTTCTTTTCTTTTCTTTTCTTTTCTTTCTTTCTTTCTTTCTCTTTCTATCTATATCTGTCTAGTTATCTGTCTGTCTAGCTAACTAGCTATCTACCCACCTATCTTTTTTTATACTTAATCTCATGCTTATTCTTCGAGAATGATTGTTAATCTTTCTTCTACTAGGCCATAGTCAAATTTCATAAAAATTTTCTTAACTATCCTACTTCATAGGAATCTTTTTTTCCTCTTAAAATCAGATATATGTGGGTTTGAGCTCTGACTCTTTTCACTTACTGTATTTTATCACCCACAGCAGATATTTTAACCTCTCTTAATTTCAACTTCCCTATTGGTAAAGTGAGAATAGCACTGTTTGCTCCACCTGCTTCTTGATAAATTTAAATGTAATTTTCCAGAAAAATAGCCTGGCCCACAGAGCATCCTACTCAAACGCTATTTTATTTTCTTCCCTCTTTTTCTTGTCTTTCCCTTCTCTATATATAATTATTTTGATAATAAATATTATCCTGCATCGTTTATTTTGCCATGTGTATATGTACATGTATCAGAGATATATGTGAGTCTTGCTTACATGTTGCATTCTGTTGTGTAAGGCTTGGTTTTCCAGCTGTAGTGATGTGTTTGTAGTGATTCATCCACATTTTCTTTCCAAATCTGCAGAATAAATTGCAATATATCCATGAGATGACTAGACAGGTTACACTTATCCAATCTTTGATCACTGTGTTATAGAATTCTTTTTGTGGTGCCTATCCTTATTATTCTAAACCCTGTTCTCTTCCAATCTTTGGGCCACTCTCTGTCCCATGCTTCTTATACCCTTTTGAAGTTCTCTAGAGAGAAAAATGTTCAGGGTCCTGCTTCATAGTTTTAGGTAGCAGATGGGTTTTTATTATACCTGCCAGAGAAGTTTTAATTAGGTGAACTCCTCATTATACAATTCCAGTGGGAAAAAGTATATACTTTTTAGGAACATCCTCTTTGTTTTTAAAGTCCCCTTGACTAAAATTAATATAAAATGACATAACATTTTTCACCCAAAAGAGTAACTTTTATAAATTTTCCCTGAAAGTATTATTGTCTTACTTTTTAAAAAAGCGTTACATAAATAAAGTTGCGGGCTCCATTTGAAGGTTCTATAAGTGAAACTAGAATAAATAAGCTATGGGGAACTGAACTCTGAATTCTGATTTTACTATTAAGTAGCTAGCTGATGATGAGTGAGTGATTTTTATCACCCTGAGCCCCAGATTCCTAGTTTCTTAACTGTGGGATTTAGATAAGGTGATTTGTAAATTCCTGCCATCTTCACAATTCTATAACTTTGAAAACTTAGTTGCATTTTCACTCATGTATTCTTGTTTAAAGTTGCATTCATTCATATTTTATTGTAACTTTCATTTTTTTCTCTTCCTTCATTCCTAAGTTTGTGTATATGCTGGTTTGGGAATAGGATATGCTTTTTAAATTCTCATCAAAATGTTTTTCCATATAAATTTGTGCTGCTCAGGTGACATAGGAAGACAGATATTTCTAACTAAGAGTAGATAATTAGGGGCTCCTTTTGAATAGATTTAGATTTAAGAGAATAGAGCTTCTCTTTGTTATCAATGCCAAGGATGCAAATCAGGATACCAGAATTAGTCAGCAAGAATTTCAGGATCGAGCCTAAGAAAGAAGTTTTAAGTTTTTTTTGCTTAGCAGTACAAAGAGGTGGGCGCACAGGGGGCGACCAGGAGTGTGTTTTTACATTCAAGTAATAGAAGTTTGCCTTTGAACAGCAAAATTGCCTGGCAAAATTTGAGCACATTCAGCAAGTGACTTCTAAATCTTTAAGCCACAGATGTTCTTTCTGAGAGTCTAGAAAATTAAGAGATGGGAAAGATGGCCAGCACATGCCAATCACTGTTCTGAGCACTGAACACCAGACACATCTGACAAAGCTGCTGTCCCATCTTTCAAGTGTGGCTAACGGGGCTCATTTCTGACCTGCAGTCTGTTCCATGCTGACTGCAAATATAGTTTGCGCCTTCTCAGGGCCAGCAGGGCCACCCGTGGAGCCTGTCACTCAGCAGTGGACAGAAGCACGATTACTTTGCCTTCAATGACGCACCCTGTCTTTAATCAAATTTCTCTTTCCCATTCTGGGAAACTCCTGGGCCTCCTGTTCATTCTTAAATGTCAGAACAGGATCACTGCCTTCTTTCTTGTTCCTATCATAAGTACCAGTAGACCTTTAGCCCACAGTGGCACATAAGGGACCACCTTCTCTAGTGCCCTCATTTCACAGAGCAAAGGAAGAAAGGCTCACGCAGGGAAGTGACTCGCTCAAGGCCAAATAGGAAGAGGCATAACTGGAACAATGACTCATGTATGTTGATTTCCAGTTCCAAGCACTTTCTCTGACTCCATGCTGTGTCAAAGCGTTCTGATCTTTTTAATGCACATCCTGCTATGGTTGGCCAAGTTTGACCTTCACAGCTCATTATCATTGATCCTTATATGATGAACTTGATAAATGAGCAACAGGTAAGGTAAATAATTATGGTTAAACATGCTGTCCTTTAACTCTAATTTTGCTCAAAGTACTAATCTCATAGAGAAAGAGTGCTTTATCGTTTTAAAAGGCACTTTCATATATTTGATAACTTTGATCTATTTTTTTCTTCATTAAGACAACCCCTGTGAACTTAACAAAATGATTGTGCCCAAAGGCTGACAGTGACTGTGGCAGTAGTGTCAACTTTTCATACATAATTACTTATTTATTTATGTGTAGGTATGAAATGGTTAAACCAAGCATTCTGACAGAGTAATGCCTTAGATACACTACACTACTAGACTTTCACAGACGAGAATAACTGAAACATTCAACATACATGTAGTAAAGATGGTTCATTTTTCTTTAGTAATTGAAAGGGCATTTGGGGTATGGCTAAGCCATGGATGGTTATATTGAATATCTCCCATAAGACTACAATATGGAAGATGCAGAACTTGTAAGCTCAATATACTGTTATCTTTGAAAGATTGAAATAGATTATCTCTAATGTCTCTTTTAGCTTCACTTTGCTTGGCTCTGATTTACACAGAAGCTGTGAGTGGGCAGAATTTGTGAATTTCCAAATTAAATCCTCTTGTTTCAGGCCCCCAGGCAGTGCCAGACATACCATAACAGGTATTCAACAAACATGGGTGTTTATGGTTTTAGTGACTTCCCTGGATAGCTCTTGTCTTACGATGTGGCATTTGATGAAATCAAGGTCTTCTCATTTGGAGTCCCTTCAGTTCAGGCAATTCCTGAAGCCCTTTGTCACAGGAATGATTTTCTTAATTGCTCCGAGAGGCAAGCTCCTGAATAAGTGCTTCCCAGAGGGAGGAGGAAGTTATTTGGAAGAGGCTGGACTCTGTCAGATAAGTGAAAACTTTTTATAAATACCTGACTTGGACGTGAGAAAGAAGGAGGTTTTCAAATCAAAGTGCTAAATTAAGAAGCTTAATTTTGGCACTTCGGCTGACTGAGTTGTTGATGGGAGGGTTTATGCTAACTATTCCCCTGCATCCACAGGGGATCAGGAGCAGAAACTGATAAGATAGCTTCGGGGGACCGAAAGGACGGTCTCACTCCAGTAGCTCTGTCTTCAGAAAGCATGAGAGGAGTGCTGAGTCTGGGTCTGTTTCGGTCCCATGCTGGCACACAGATAGCTACAGCGTACTGACTTCCTTTCCACTGCACTCTCCTTGGAGGGACAGAGCGAAGGAGCATGTTTCTTCTGGAGTTCCCCAATTTATCCTTAAAAATATAGTAATAAAAAGAAATTTTTGTCAGAGGGAAAGATACATAGGACACCGAATTGATATTTAGACTATGACTCTAATCTCAGGTTCTAACAATGCTTGCTGGGAAAATTATTTACTCTGTCTGGAGCAGCTTTTTTTTTTTTTCTTGTCCATAATGTTCTGTACCCTTAGAAGCAATATTTTCTATAGCTCTAATATGAAGTATATTGAAATAGTATTCCAATATGTTTGTTTCAAAGTCCTTAAAAAAACAGTTTTGACATTGGACTTAATAATTTAATTTGGGGGCATTTATATACAAATAATGAGAAATTTGCAGAAGTGTTTATCTATTAGGATCTTTATTTCAGCATTTGTAGTGGTAAAATTTGGGAGCAAACTAACTTCACAAAAAGGAGATTGAATACATAAATTATAGCTTGTCCATATGAAAGCACAAGCTATGCCTATTTGAATTCATATTGCTGAAAAATATTTAATAGAATAGAAAATATTCAAGGTGAATTCCAAATGATAAAATCGGATTGAAAATACTAAGGAGATATCTCAGTTTTGTTAAGATAAAAATGAGTATGTGTCTGTGTGTGTGTTGGAAGAGAAAAAGGACTAGAGGCTTTCATTCTAAAATTTCAAATGTTTGTATTGGTTTTGGCAGTTATTGATAACTTTTACTTAGTATTATAATATTCTATAATTTTCAATACTTTTAAAATGAAAATCACATTTGTAGTCAGAAATAAACATGATTAATCTTATTTAAATGTTACATGAATAAAAAACTACATGTACACATCCTCACCTTCTGTCACTCTCCTACCTTCAATAGCTCAGAATCTTCGAGAAATCTTCAAGTCGTGTGACAAATGATATGCCATCTCAACAAGTTTACAAAGTTGAAGTCGCTTCCAGTTATTTTTTGCATTAATCATAGATGTCAGGGCTACTGTAGACTCATTCTGGTTTCTCAACTCATGTTACAGAGGCTCAGGAAAGCCATTTCAACTGTCATATAACAATAGTAGAAAAGTTATATGATAAGCTGCCCTTACTCTTATAGTATTCCCCACTGTGCCTCAGAGAGCTGAAAAAGTTTCAGAAATTATTCCATTAACACTTTTCACTTAAGCTACAAAATTAGGAATCAACATTCCCCATATCTGACTCACAATGAGGTATATAGCACAAAGTCATCTTGAAAGGACTCTAGTAAAGGAATAAAAGTATTAAATGATCTAAGACACTAAGATTCTGAAAAGCCTGATATTATGCCCACAAAAGTCAAGTAAGAAGGTTCAAATACCTTTCCAAGTACAAACAGGACAAATAGAATAATTTGGTTTCATAAACCTGGGTGAATACAAAGAGGCCCATTCCTCTAGATTTCTGCCAAAGTATAACTAGACATTATGGTATCTGAAAGGCATTTTATTAAATCTAAATAAATAGGTAGATTGTTATTATGGAATATGGACAAGTATACGCATTTACCACCATCCCTCATCTCAAAGAGCAATTTCTGGTCATGTGGTATTGCAGCTTAATGACTGTGCTTTGACCATTTGCAGCTGGTGTTTGTCCCTGGGACATAAGTCACACAGGGCACAACATGGCTGATATCCAGAAAGATCATGAGAACCACACCACTGCTTTGGCACCCTTTCAAGAGCTGCTCAGCAAAGAGCTCATGACTGCTGACCATCTGGTTGGAAATCCTGGCAATGATTTGTTTAATATTAGTGTTAATATGATGTCTGTCAGTAGAAAGCATTTTGTGGGATTTTAACCACCATGGTAGTCTATGGTAGGTAGACTCTTAGTGTTATCTTTGTTTTCACCCTCTCATTAGTTTCTGGAAAGATAATTCTGTACCATCATCTTTTATGGTTAAATGTTTGATTATTAGAAATTTGAACTTAAAATATGCTCAGTTTTTTATTATCTTAAATGCTGTGGGAATAGTTAAGTTGATTTCATAGAATTAACAAATTTTATTGCTTGTGAGGACTTTAGAACAATAGGAACTGTTAGTCTTGATGCTGTCAGCATGGTTCTAAATGTGAAAAAGTTCTATCCAACGACATGAATACTTCAGAATACATTTATTGATTTTGGCTAGTAGAAATATATGCACCTTAATTAAATATTATCTAAGCTAGCATATCACAATATAGATGAAAAAACTGAAGCTTAGGGAGATAAATATTCCTAAGGCCATAGCAGCAGAATGAGGCCCAGCACCTCAGTTTTTAACCCAATTCCATGTGTTGTCTTATCGGCTGACCACACCAGCTCACACTTGTTTAAAGTTTTTCATATGGCTCTTGGGGATTTGAAGAAATAGAAAAAATATATATATATATATATCAATTGTAAAATATTAAAT
Source organism: Piliocolobus tephrosceles (assembly GCF_002776525.5). Taxonomy (NCBI): domain Eukaryota; kingdom Metazoa; phylum Chordata; class Mammalia; order Primates; family Cercopithecidae; genus Piliocolobus; species Piliocolobus tephrosceles. The sequence goes on along the minus strand of NC_045436.1, from coordinate 162,575,965 downwards.
GTATAAGTAATTCCAAGTTGAGCTTATTATATTGTTGAGTTTTATAGGCTTATACTCTTGTCAACTTTCAGTTGTTGTCATAGAAGCCCTACAGTCGTATTCATTATATCTGCCACAGGTCTAGGAGCCTCTCTCTTCCAAAATTCCTGACCTGAGTTTGTCTTTTTCTCATCTCAATACCAGGATAGAGGTGGTGGTGCTGGAAACAGTGTATATAGTCTTTTTTATTCTTATAGATTCTCTCATTATGGGTAGAGGTAGCCTGGTTAGGTTCTGACTAAGATACAGCATAAAGAAAATGTCTTTGGATATGGAGAATAAATATAGCCTGCTGTCCATAGTTCTGAAATATCATTTTAAATTAACTTGGAAATAATGGGTGACTTTGGTCCAACTTCTCTCAAGAAATCTGAACAAGGTGAGGAAAGAATTTCATGTGGAAAAGAATAGAGGAAGCACAAAATGAGAGAAATGAAGAGAGGATGCCAAATAAGAATGGTCTGTCATTGATTAGGGAGAAAAAAATCAAGAGACTATTCTTTTAATGTAGTAGTCAAATTTTTGCAGTTTTAAGAAAAGATTGTTTTTCTGCCAGTAAATTGGTTGGCATGTGAGTCTCCCATCTCTACCAACTCCATCTCCACCAGTCTGTGCTTATCAATCTCCTTGATAATAGGCTTAGGTCTTAAATAGCCAGTGATATCATCTCCAGAGAAAATCATGAAGAAAACATACATGCTTCTCTGGATGTGAAATTTAAATTAATCACCCATTGTTGGATTAGCTCTTCTAGATTTGAGATATGAAGCAGAAGAAGGCTATGACATGGGTCATTAAAATGCTTCATACTTGAGACAGTGGAAAAATGCTAGAGAAACCAAACAGAATAATCAAAATTTTAGTTACACTTTAGCAAGAAAATTATCCATGCAGCTAGTTTTCATTAATTTCTAGGCATTGAGGTGAACAATTCCTATGCATTATTTCACTGGATTTTCAGAAAACAACCTTATGAGACTGACATTATTTTTACTTAAAAAAATTAGGTGAGAAAACTAAGAATAATGGATACTGTTTGGCTGTGTCCCCACCCAAATCTCATCCTGAATTGTAGCTCTCATAATCCCCACATGTCATGGAAGGGACCAAGTGAGGGGTAATTGAACTGTAGGATCAGGTTTTTCTCATGCTGTTCTCATAATAGTGAATAAGTCTCATGAGATCTGATGGTTTTATAAATGGGAGTTCCCCTGCACAAACTCTCTTGCCTGCTGCCATGTAAGACGTGACTTTGTTCCTCATTTGCCTTCCGCCATGATTGTGAGAAACCTCTTCTCTTGATAAATTACCCAGTCTTAGCTACGTCTTTATTAGCAGCGTGAGAATAGACTAACACACTAACATATTTTTTAGAATGTTCAGAGATATATGGCAGTGCTCAAAACTATCCTGATTTCACAATTTATATTTTTAACAATTTAGCAATATTGAGTAATATGTGTGTCAATAGGAATATTGTAGTAAGTCCTGGCTGGATTTTAGGAAATAACAAAACCGTCCAACCTCTCTAACTCTGAGCAAGGTGATATTGGAGATAAATTGAAGTGGCAAATAAAGAAGGGACAGACACTAATATCAAAAATGAGTTTTGAAGAATGAGAAGAAAGTCACCAAGCATTGCAAATAGGGTCAAGGGCATGCACACAGTTCTCAAATGTCATAATGCACTTGGGGTGTGATCACTTGTCAAAATGGCTTCATTATAGGATAAATGCTGAGAACATGGTGAATAGTGAGAAGAAAGGATTTTAAAAAGATACCTGAAAGATAGAAAAAAACACCAAATTAGCTGCGCATGGTGGCATGAACCTATAGCCTCAGCTACTCAGGAGGCTGAGGCAGGAGGATTCCTTGAGCCCAGGAGGTTGAGGCTGCAGTGGGCTGTGATTGCTCTATTGCACTCCAGCCAGTACAACAGAGCACAATCCTGTCTCAAATAATAAACAAACAAACAAATAAATAAATAAAAGACAAGACAGGCTTTCTTTATCATGGAAAGTTCTTATTATTAAAGCATTTAAATTATATCCCATGGACAATGGTAAATAAACCACTGTGAGATTTTATATAGAATAAAGACATTTATTTTGTGAGATATTCCTAATGATGGTATGAAGTTTACAAAATTGTTCTTCCCATTAAAAATTGATGTAGGCCCACACTATTAAAGATTTCTGTGAGATGTAGCATAGTGAAAAAAGCAGTAGAGAGAAGACCTAAGGTTTTTATGAGTTTTTCCTACACTGTCACCACTATGACTTTGAACAAATAATTAACCTCTGAAAACTAATACTTTATTAGCTAGATTTCATGGGTCTATTTTTTTGTTTGTCTGTTTTTGAGACAGAGTCTCGCTCTGTCACCCAGACTGGAGTGCAGTGGCACAATCTCAGCTCACTGCAGTCTCTGCCTCCTGAGTTCCAGAGATTTTTCTGCTTCAGCCTCTTAGGTAGCTGGGATTACAGGTGTGCACCACCACGCTCAGCTACTTTTTTGGTATTTTTAGTAGAGATGGGGTTTCACCATGTTGGCCAGGCTGGTCTCGAACTCCTAACCTCAGGTGATTCACCTGCCTCTGTCTCCCAAAGTGCTTGGATTACAGGTGTGAACCACTGCACCTGTCCTTTTTTTTTTTTTTTTTTTTTTTAATAGAGATAGTCTTGCTGTTGCCAGACTGAAGTGCATCGGAGTAATCATAAGTCACTGCTTTGAACTCCTGAACTCAAATGATCCTCCCACCTTAGCTTCCCAAAGTGCTGTGATTATAGACGTGAGCTACTGCACCCAGCTGACGGGTCCCAACCTTTAAGGTCCTTTTGAAATAGTATTTGTACATCCCTTTCCCTCTTTCTGCTGAAGAAGATGATAACATCTACAACCCAATTATTCTGGATCGTATTGTCCCATTTATAGATTGCTTTGTCATCTATGTTTTCATTATCCCTCTTCTGTTACCAGTCAGGTAACCATTATATTGCTCATTTGCCCCTCTACTAGAAAGAAAAGATGTGATAGCCAAACCAATCAACATTTTATTTGCTACAACTCTTGTAAAAAGTTCGCTAAGGGGAAAGTATTTAAAAAGTAATGAATATAATAAGATCTAGAGATGTTCTGTCCATTCATTTCTCTATGCTATGTTTTTCCTCACCTATGGAATCGGTAGTCGGATTTTAAAATTTTATAACCTTAAACCATATATTATACTGTTGTCCCTCCCCTGTTTTATTTTCCAGGAAATGGAACTGAAGTAAATTAAGTGTTAAGTGAATTCCAAAACATATTACATCAAGTTAGGGACAGAGCTTCAATGAGAATCTGAATCTCCTAATCCCTTGATCTGTCTATGGTCCCAAATTCAATCTACTCTATGTCCTCTAAATATTCTCATGGATTAGATACATAAATCTAAGAAGAAAGAACTGCAGCTTCAGGATGATCATTTAATTCACCATCCAAACAAGACCATCTATGACAGTGAAAGGGTGCACAAATAATAATTACTGCAGGACAATAGGCACAAAACCAGATTTATTCCAGGTTTGCATGGGTAATCTCGGCTTCAGTCTAACCAAAGGTCATCCTCATATGTGGCCTCAACATTCAGGATTATCATTCAGGATTGTTCTCATCAGGTTATGGCCCTGAACCAATTCCCTGTTAGGTATCCTAGTTATAGTTGTGCAAGTTCCTTCCGTATTCATTAGGTTATGACCAGATTGTTTGAAAGGCTAGGGAGTTTGGGCTTTATCTAATGGATAAGGAGAAAAGAAAAATTGTGCTTTTGTTTTTGCCTTAAAACACATAGGCTATACAAACAGACTTGTTTTTAAGAATGTAATTCTGCTGGTAGTATTAAGAGAAATTGAGTCTAGATAATGTCTGTGTTTACATGGCTCTTTGGAACCGAAGTATGATCATGAGGTATATACGTAAATGTCTCAACCACATGTAGGTGAAGTATTCATTTTTGTTACAGCGATATTATCCAACCTCTTTTCTCACACTTTTGCTCCACCCTTTCTAATAGTCACATTTTCATTGGAAGTGTTTATTAGTATCATTTTAGAATTCTATGACATAGTGACCCCTACTTAGGCTAAATCATAAATTCTCTTTGTCCTTCAGCTTCCAAAAAAAATACCCTTGAGATTTCCATTTCTTTAGTTTCTCTCTATTAATAAAATGAAGCTAAATAACAGTTTTATTTCCTTCTCTTCTCTTTTCTTTTAGTTGGTTTCTATTTTTTCCTGTAGTCTTTGATCAGGGAGAGCTGCCTACATTACCATCAAATTTGCTGAGTCATTTGTAATTTTCTTTGAATGCTGAGGGCTTCAATGTCATTAGAGATGAGATCCAAGTCTTGTTGGTTTTTGAATATAATTGAGTAAAATTACATATTCTAATTGTATATACTAATTTTTAATGAAGCTGAAATGAGAAGGGGTCATAAGGGTGCATGTACTTACAAAATCTTTCATGAGGTAACAGAGAAATAGTGATTTATATCTTTCACTGTTGCATTTTCAAGGAGAAAAGTCGCTTTAAAAGAAGCCAGGAAAGAGATCAAAACTGAAATAAAAACAGGAAAATCTAAGTTGCCAAAAGCATGTTCTAACTTTGAAAGACGTAGGGTTTTGTTTCAGACAGACTATAAAATCACTATTTGTTTAAAGGAGTCTAGTGTATATGTGTTGTGAAGTCTGAATATGATTTTTGATTCATGTTAGCATATTGTTTTACACAGTGACCCTCCTCATGTCTTGTTTGAATTGATATTTTAAAAGTGACTACTATATTTTCAGCTGTCCTTTTTTTTTTTTTTTTTTTTTTACACCATTAAGAGTATATTTCTCCACTTGAATCTTGACACGGACATGTAACTTGCTTTGACCAAAAGGATGTTAACAAACATAATACAAGCCAATAGTTGAAATGTACTCTCCAATTCTTTTGCTTCTGTTGGAATGCAGCTACCTAGTTAAGAAACCTAAGATAGCCTTCTAGACTATGAAGCAAGGTAGCCTAGTTATCCTTTTCTCTTCAGCCACCACCAGAAATGTGATTAACACCACCTGGGGCCAAGAAGCCCCAAGGAAACACAAGAGGTTAGTCCAGTTGCATGAGAAAATTCAGCTGAGATGATCAGAAGAACTGTCCATCTGAGTTCAGCCCAAATTGTCCCCACCCCCAACCCTGTAGTATCATAAATAATCCGTTATTGATTCAAGCCACTAAGCTTGAAAGTGGATGATAAGTATCAAACACTAACATAATAGGTTAATGTGTCTCCAACTACAATAAGCCAAATTCGAAGATGATCCTCAAAATTGTTACCCCCATATGCCCTGTATAATCTGTGAATACAATAGGATACCACTCCTGGACTATGCAAAGGCAAAGAGATTTTGCAGATATAATCACAGCTGGGCTGGGCACAGTGGCTCACACCTGTAATCCCAGCACTATGGGAGGCCATGGCAGGCAGATCACTGAGGTCAGGAGTTCGAGAACAGCCTGGCCAACGTGGTGAAACCCCATCTCTACCAAATAAAACAAAAATTAGCCAGATGTGATGGTGTGTGCATGTAGTTCCAGCTACTGGGGAGACTGAGGTAGGAAAATTGCTTGAACCCAGAAGGCGGAGTTGCAGTGAGCCAAGATCAAGCCACTGCACTCCAGCTTGGGTGACAGAGTGAGACCCTTTCTAAAAAAGAAAATAAAAAAAAGATAAGATGTAATCAAAGCCTCTAATCAGGTGACTGAGTTAATCGAGCAGGAGATTATGCTGGATGGACCTAGCCTAGGGAGGTATGTCTTTAAAAGAGTTAAGAAGGACTCGAAACAGAAGTAAAAACTCTTCTTCTGGCCTTGAAAAAGCAACCTGCCATATGGTAGAGATTATCACAAGGCAGAGAATAGTGGGCAGCCTCTTAGATAGATAAGAATAGCCCTCAGGTAAAAGCTAGCAAGAAATTGGGGATCTCCATTCTTTAGCTGAACACTTTCAACAGCCAGCAACTTAAAAGAGGACCTTGAGCCTCAGATGAGGTCACAGCCCTATGTGGTCTCTAGATTTCAACCTGGTGAGACACCGAGAAGAGGAACCAGTTTGCCTATACTGGACTCTTGACTCATGGAAACAGTGAGGTAATAATATGAGTTACTTTAAGCTAAATTCATGATAATTTGTTATTCAAAAAGAGAAAACAAATACACCAACCTAGATTTTCAAGTATCAGATACAGCAAGAACTGTAATTTACAGAGATTATCAGTTTATAGGTTTATTTACCAGGTTTTAAATCTTTACAGGTTTTAAATCTTGGTAGAAGGAAGAAGTGAGATGATTTTACTTGAAAAGAGCCATTTTCTTTTTCTCGAGGCTCATAGAAAATGTATCCTCTTTCATGCCATGTGAATTTAAAACAAAGAGGAAGATTTTTATCTATAAATGATGGTCTCTTCAAAAGCTGATATTCAATTGGAGTCAAAGGATTGGATTATCTGAACTCTTGGGGGAATTTCTTGCTCCCATAATGTTGTGGCTCAGAATAATGTCATCTTTTCTTCTTCCTAAAAGTGCTGAAAGGCACTCAAATTTATAAGTCAAAGTGCGTGACTGATGGGATTGTTAATGTTGAAAAAGGAATGACTTGTTCTCTATTATAACACAAACAAAAGGAACATAACTTCCACCAAGGAAAACAAAGACTAGAGGAAAACTGTCTACTGATAAAATAAATGACATAATGAAGCCAGTAAAAGTCCCAGCTGGTTACAAACACAGATACAGACTAGCCAAATCTCCATGTGGCAGAATGGATGCAAAGCTTTCTCTGACAGAACAATGACAAGAGATTTCAGTGAATATGCATTGATTTAGCAGGGCCTTGGACAAATCCATCTTTACTGAGTGGCATATACAAGTTCTCTGTCATTAAGTACGAATCAAAGCATTTAAAATGCATGCAAGAGAAAATTTTCAATCCTGCAAGGCTTAGCACCATGCAGAGAGCACCACAGGGCATCAAATTTTTAGAGTGTCATTCCTGTACCACTTTCCTGGATCTATCTCATTTTCTACTTCCTAAGTTGCACTGATTCTTCCAAGTTCTGACCTTTTGATATGTTCACCCAGGCCCTTTCTAGCCATATAGCCTTTGTATACATTCTTGAATATGATTTACATCTTCCTCTGAATATGCCGTCTTTATCCCATGTTCCATAATCCTGAGACCTTCTGCTGCAGACGGCCTCTTCCTCTATGAGGAGTGCTTTCATCACGTTCTTCCCAACTCCTCAAACAGACTGAGACAAAACTTAGGTATTATCACATCCCATGCAAACACTGTTCTCTTTCTCAAATAATTATTCTAATGCTTTGAAAATTGTCTGGTTGTCCTTATGGAGAATAAAGACTTTGAACAAGGACTTAAAGCTTAGAGAGGTTAGCTGGTTCTTCAAAGAAAAAGGGAAACACGTTGGGAACTAAAACAATAGAATGATGATGACACGTTGACATAACCAACTATATGCTTGGTTTTTTTCTTTCACACATAAAAGTCCGAAAGTATGGCATCTCTGAAAAGCGATCAGGTGCCCAGGATCCTTCTCTCTTATAAGTCATCCACAAAATCAGGTTGTCCACATCTGCACGCACCAAGATGCACCAAGATGGCACCTCTCTAAGTCCCTGTTTCAGCTACTATGAAAGGCAGAGGCACAGGGCATGCCCAGATATTACTCAAATCATTTTCATTCATGTCTCAGTGTGCAAAACTTAATTACTTGGGTTTATGTAGCTGAAAGAGAATGCTATAGTTTTAGTGTGTCCCTCCCAAGATTCAGGTGTTGAAACTTAATGGCCAATGTAATGGCAGGAAAAGGTAGGGGCTTTAAGAGGTGATCAGGTCATGAAAGCTCCTTCTGCACAGCTATAATTAAGTTTCTTATGAGACTTCACACAATGTTGGGCTTTCATGCCCTGCTTCCTTCTGGCACATGAAGATAGAGTATTCCACTCCTCTGTGGGATAGAGTTCTCACCTGACATTTGAACCTGGCAGTGCCTTGATCTTGTACTTCCAAGCTACCAGAACTAGGAGAAAATAAAACTTCCATTTCATATAAACTACCCAGTCTTAAGCATTTTGTTATAGCAGCAAAATGGACTAGGGCAGAGAGGCCCCTATTACTTTAGAAGAAATATAGAAAATATACTAGGAAACATCTAGCTGTAAGAAGATGATCATGTGTTCAACCCATCAATGTTTTGATTGTGATGATAATTGGAGAGGTCATTTATTCAACAAATTTTAATTAACAACCTACTCTGTCTACTTGGCATACTTTTAGAATCTTGGATTATATCCATGAACAAAACAGACGACCCTACCGTCTTAAACTGTTGATGCATTTGTGTGTATAACTATAAAATGAGTAATGAGAAATGGGAGATTTGAATTCATGTGAGACTGGAGGAACAGACTTGAGTTCTTATCAGATATAATTCACTGGACTAGGAACTTTACTTACATTACCTCTTTTAATCCTTCCAAAAACCAGATGGAGTAGGTATTATTATTATTATACCATGTACATGTTGGTGAGATATAAATCTTAAACCCATGAAGAAGCTCTTTTTTTCTTTTTCTTTTTTTGAGACAGGTCTCACTCTGTTGCCCAGGCTGGAGTGCAGTGGTGCAATCAGGCCTGCTGAGTAGTCAGGACTACAGGCATGAGCCACCGCACCAGGCTATTTTTATATGTATATTATTTTGTAGAGATGGGGTTTCATCACGTTGCCCATGCTGGTCTCAAATCCAGGGCTCAAGTGATCTGCCCACCTCAGCCTCCAAAAGTGCTAGGATTACAGGTGTGAGCCACTGCGCCCAGCCATGAATAAGCCCTTGGTTATAGTGTGGTGCTTCCCTGAAATCATGAATAAACAGTGTGATAGAAGTTGAAGAGCATGAAATATTGAGGCCAAAGGAAGTCAGCTTAAAATTTTTCTCTGCCAATTACTAATGGTGACTTTGATAGCCTTTCCGTTAATATTCCCTGTTAACCATGATTTTTCCATGGCCTAAAAAACATTGACTTGAGAAGGTTATGCTAGTGCCTCCTAACAACTTGTATTTTTAGTTACTATAAACCTGCATGAGCCTTTTCACATACCACCTATTTGTAGAGGCAATTCTGACTCATAGAATCTGAAAGAATTTATTTTGCAAATATATCTCTTACCTCTAAAATAAGAAGTGTACTCCTATTCTCACTTTCCACCATGTTACTTTGTATCTTCTATATCAATGTGTCCCAAGATTTTAGTATGAGAATCACCTGGAGATGTTATTATGGAACACAACTCTCATGGTATTTGATTTAGTCACTCTGAAGTGGGAATGGAAATGTGCATTTCTAACAAGTTCTCAGATAATGCCAATGTTTCTGTTCTGATTGCCACATTTGGAGAACCACTGTCCTATACATAAGTTTAAAATATATTCCAGTAATCATGTAATTAAAATGGGATAGTTTCATAACATACTATTTAAACTAATTCCCTACTATATAACTCTGAATCCCTCATGCGTATGTAAATATATGCAGGCAATCCTTACTTTGATAGTTCTAATATGCACAAACTTAGCATGGTTTAGTTAAATAACACCAGTCCTTCACAATGAGGTTCAAATTTCAGTTACCATGGTTATTAGCTATGAGTAATTGCATAAAGGACCAACTTCCATGAAGCTCTTCAATCTACAAATCACTATATATGTAACAGATGTCCCTAATAATCAATAATCATGCTACTTCTTTCAAAGTCTATTGATGATTGTTACTGTGTGCATTGTGTGTCAGTTGACCTTCAGATAGCAAAGCAATGCGGTTATTTTGCCTCATTGTCTCCCAGTAATGAAGAAACTATCTTAGTCAGTTTGGGCAACTGTAACAGAATGCCATAGACTGGATGGCTTAAGCCATATAAACTGATTTCTCATAGCTCTGGAGCCTGGGAAGTCCAAGAACAAGGTGCAGGCAGATGTGGTATCTGGTAAGGACTCTCCTGCTTGCTTGTAGACAGTCACTTTCTTGCTGCATCCTCACGCTGTAGAGAGAGAATCGTAACTCTTGTGCTTTATCTTATAAGGGTGCTAATATCATTCATGAGGGCTCCACTTTCATGACTTAATTACTTCCCAAAGGCCTTACCTCCAAATACCATCATATTGAGGATTTAGGCTTCCACATATAGATTTTGGGGATTGGGGGATACATATCCAGTCCATAGCATTTAGAATTTTACACAAATGGATGATTAAAGGAGAGAATTGGCTAACAAAGAAAAAGGTGCAGCAAAGAAATGAAATGTGAAAATATTGGAAGTAAAACTTGAATAAAATATAAATAGGGTTATAGAAGAAATAGGTGAGTGTGGAATATTGAAACTGCCATCGTTTGAAGATCCTAAATATGAAATAGTGAATCAGCATACATGAAGAAAGGGGTCACAACAAAAATGATGCCCATGCCCTAGCTGAAGTAATTCCAGCAGAAACTTTAAAGGAATTCTCAAAATATTTTAAAACATTAAAGTTACAAAAGCTAAAATATTGGCAACAGAGCCACACTTAGATGTATGGTAATTTGCCAAGTCATAGAAGAGGTGTTTGCTCCCTATTTTTAATCATATGACAAGAAGAAGAAAGCAAGCAACATTCAAACCAGTCTTGACACATATAAATAAAATACTTTAATTCTCAATCTTTCCAATACTTTAAACTACAGTGTACTAAATAACTATTAGTGTTACTGTGTTTTTTATGTTTCTATACATCTTCAATAGACAGTAAAAGAATAATATTTTGACAAAAGTTTTCAAAGGTTAAAAAGCAGTCATAATTTTCCCCATTGATCATAAATGTCATTTTGCATAGTTTCAACTTGCATGGTTATTTTAACAATTCCATACTACAATACAAAGTGAGTACTACCTGTACCTATTCCTCTCTTCCTAAGTATAGAGAACCCCCTTTGTGGTTCTAGTGAACCAGTGCTAGCTATATCAGCATCTTTCTCAGAGCCTCTGGTTTGTACCTTTGTTTTTTGTTTGTTTGTTTGTTTGCTTGTTTTTTAAGACAGAGTCTTGCTCTGTAGCCAGGCTGGAGTACACTGGCCTGATCTCAGATTGCTACAACCTCTGTCTCCTGGGTTCAAGCGATTCCCCTGCCTCAGCATCCTGCGTAGCTGAGACTACAGGTGCGTGCCACCATGCCCAGCTAATTTTTTTGTATTTTAGTAAAGATGGGGTTTCACCATGTTGGCCAGGATGGTCTTGATCTCCTGACTTCATGATCTGCCCGCCTCAGCCTCCCAAAGTGCTGGGATTACAGGCATAAGCCACTGCGCCTGGCCCGGTTTGTACCTTTTAATCGACCTGCACAAGAATAGTACTACCTTTGAGCAATACAGGGGTTAGGTGTCCTGGCCCCCTTGCACAATCAAATCTGTGTGTATAAATTTTGATTTCCCCAAAACAACTATGAATACCCTTCTGTTGACCAGAAGCCTTACCAATAATATAAACAGTTGATTAACACATATTTTGTATGCTATGTCTATTTTATACTGTATTTTTACAATAGAGTAATCTAGAGAAAATAAATGTTATTAAAAATTGTAAGAGAAAATGTATTTGCTATTCATTGAGTAAAAATCATCATAAAGGTCCTCATTTCCATTGTCTTCATGTTGAGTAGGCTGAGGAAGAGGAGGAAAAGGAAGGATTGGTCTTGGTATCTCAGGGGTGGCAGAGGTGGAAGAAATTCCACCCATAATTGAACCCACATAATTCAAACCCATGTTGTTTAAGGGTCACTGGATTTGGCTCAAATTTACTGCTGTGGTCTAACTTGCGACCTAATATCAGTGACCTACAGTAATACATTTCTTCCTCAGGTCCACACCATTGTACCCATTCGAAATGACAGTCTGGAGAGTGTGCCACCCAATATGCTTTTCTAATACACTTGCCACTTGTGTTAATTTATAGGCTGCTATAACAAAGTACTACAAACCGGGTGGCTTGAAACAACACACAACAGAAACTTATTCTCTCACAGTTCTATAGGCTTTTAGTCCAAAATTAAGATGTCCAACAGGGCCATACTCCTTATGAAATCTGTTGGAGAATCCTTTCTCCCTCCTGGTGGTTTACTAGCAATCTTTGACATTTCTTGGCTTGCACCTACATAACTCCAATCTCTGTCTTCATTGTTACATGGAGATCTCGTGTGTGTTCCTGTTCTTACATGACTGTCTCCTTATAAGGAAGCTTGTCATATTGGATTAGGAGCCCTCCTACTCCAGTACAAACTAGTCTTAACTAATTATATCTGCACTCACCCTATTTTCAAATAAGATCGCAAACACTCACTTTTATTGTCACTGTATCATATAAACCAACCACGGTTCAAATATTTAGGTGATGAGATCTAACCTCTCTTAGCTGCCATTGCTTCAATATTTGGCATATTAATTCCTAGTCACAGGATAGTTCCAAGTATTAGGCATATTTACAATGCATTCATCAGAAGGTCATGTCTCCTTAAACACACCCAAGCATTTATAAATTAAATATTAAAAACTCAGCATTTACTGTCTTAAATTACTAATAAATATCCATGTTGGGTCACCTAACTAGATTGCAAAAAACAATCAAGGTAATTGTGTGCTAACTATGATTTTGTATCTCCAAAGAACATAACACATGTCTGAATATAGATATTTACATAGCTTTATTGGACATTCCACCACTCAGTAAAATTAACTGTATATAAATACATGTTATGACCCTGATTCCTGAATAATTAGATCAAGATAAAAATTTGATTTTCACAATTGAAATTTCACAGAATAAATAAAAACCAGAAGAATTAATACTGTTCTTCTGGTGCTAAACAACTATTTTTGTTTTTTACTTTCAGGATAACATGGGAATATGAGTAATAAAGAAAACAGGTAACATTTTTTTCTACAAAAGTCTTTTTGTTAGGTGAAGGTAAACAGATTGTCTCAGCTTGGAAGGGAGAGGTGTTTTACAGTTGAATGATTGGATGGAAGTGTGAGGGATTCTGATTTTAGATTTTTCTGGTTCTACACTTTTCAAGTCAGTGAATTTACTTACAAAGAGAAGTAGAATTATTCACTAGGAAGTCTTAAAAAACTAATGATAAAATTAGCAGAGTGTGGTGGCATGCACCTGTAGTCCTACAGTCCTAGGTACTCAGGAGACTGAGGCAGGAGGATCACTTCAGCCCAGGAGTTTGAGATCAGCCTGTGTAACAGAGAAATCCTGTCTCTTAAAAAAAAAAAAAAAAAAAAAAAAAAGGAAAAATGGAGAAGGGGAGAAGGATGTATTATACAAATACTAGCCAAAAGAAAGTAGCTGACTTTAAAATAAGAAGTTTCATAATGGTAACGTAGTCAGTTTTTCAAGAACATATAGCAATTATAAATGTGTATGTGCTTAGCAGGATTTGTAAGTACTTGATGAAATACTTACAGAATTAAAAGAAAATCCAAAATCATATTTGGAGACTTCACTCATATATTTATCAATAATTGACAGTATCAGTCATTGAAAGAAGTGAAGAAAAATCAGAATATACAAGAATTGAATTACCCTGTAACCAAATAGACCTATTTTACATTTAGAGATGTTCTGCCCAACAACATCAGAGTACACTTACTTTTCAGAGGTGTATACAATGTTCATCAAGACAGACTGAATTCTGGGTCACAAAACAAATCTCAACAAACTTAGAGATCAGAAATCACACACAGTATATTTATTGGCCATAATGGAATGAAACTAGAAGCAAATAATAGAAAGATACCTGGAAAAACATCTAAATATTTGGAAAGTAAATAGCACACATTTAATTATGTCTTATCCATGAATTAAGTAGAACCTCTTAAGGGAAATTGAAAAATATTTTGGATTGAATAACCACAAAAACACAACATAGTCAAGTTTGTGGTATGCAGCTACAGGAATGGTCACTGTGAAGTTTATACCATTTTATGTTTGTATTTGAATAGAAAAAAGGGTCAAATAATGTAAGCTTCTACCTTAAGAAATTAGAAACATAAACTAAAGAGTAAACTTAAACCAAAGCAAACAGGAAATAAAAATAATGATAAAAATAGAAAGTCATTAGATAAAATCAATGAACAATGGATAAAATTAATAAATTTCTATCCAAACTAAGAAAATAAGTAAAAGTACACCATTTATCATGTCAGAATTGAAAGAGATGATGTGTCTGCAGACCCCACAAACATTAATAGAATTAAAGGAATAAAATGAACAACACACAACACAGACCCCACAGATATTAACAAGAATAAAAGGATAATATAAAAACCCTATTTCTATAAATTTGCAACTTGAGGTAGTAGCACAAATTCATTGAAAGATACCTAATACCAAAATTCACTCATGGAAAAACAGATAACAGAATAATTATATATCAGTTAAAGAAATTGAACTCGTAATTAAAACTTTTCCAACAAGAAAACCACATTCCCAGGTATTTGCTCTTGTGAATTCTACTAAATAGTTAAGGAAATATATATAACTAATTTTGCAAAGTGTGTTCTAGAAAATAGGAGCGAGAACATCTCAGCTCATTTTAAGAGATCAAAATCAGATAAAGACATTATAAGAAAAGTATAGAACAATATTTCCCATGAATATAAACACAAAACTTCTCAAGAAAAATATTAGCCTACTGCATTCAGAAGTATATAAAAAAGATAATATGTCATAAAATGTGGAATTTATCCCTGGAATTCTAGATCAGGGACTCAAAAATTAATCAAGATAATTCATCATGTTGGATAAATGAAGAAAACCCATACTATCATTTCATTTGATGCAGAAAAAAAAATGTAGAAGACTCAGCATCTATTTCTGATTTTTAAAACCCCTTGAAAACTTGGAAGAAAAGGAAGCAATTTTTAGAACAGCTTTATTGTGGTATACCTGATATACAAAAAAAAAAAAAACTGCATGTATTTAATGTATACTATGTGATGAATTTGGACATGTGCATACACCCATGGTAACACTGCCACAATCAAGATAATAAACATATTCATCACCTCCAAAAGTTTCCTATGTCCCTTTGTGCATTTTTGTTGTTGTTAATAGCAATTAATATGAGAATTCCCCTCTCAACAGGTTTTAATGTGCACAATATTGCATTGTTAACGACATAGACACTATACTGAATAGCAGATCTCTAGAACATATTCATCCTGCATAATTAAAATTTTATATCCATTAAGCAACACCTCCTTATAACTCTTGCCCCCAGACCCTGGCACCCTCCACTCTATTTTCTGCTTCTATGAGTTTGACTATTTTAGATACCTCAAATAAATAGATTCATTCAATATCTGTCTTGCTGTGACTGGCTTATTTCACTAAGCATAATGTTTTCCAAGTTCATCCATGTTTTCATAAATAATAGGATTTCCTTCTTTTTAAAGATCGTCCATTCATATATATACCACATTTTCATTTTCTTTTCCTCCATTGATGAACATTTTAGTTGTTTTCATATCTTGGCGGTTTTGAATAATGTCACAGTGAACATGGGAGTAAAGATTTCTCTTCAAGGTAGTGATTTTTATTATTTTGCATATATACCCAGAAGTGGGATTGCTAGATCACACAGTAGTTCTATTTTTAATTTGTTGAGGAATCTCCATACTGTTTTCCATAGCGGTTGCATTGTTTTACGTTTCCACCGATGGCATACATGGTTCAGGTATCTCCCCATCCTTGCCAGCATCTCTTAGCATCTAAAAAATAGTAATAGCCATCCTAACAGGTATTAGGGTGATATCTCATTGTGGTTTTGATTTTCATTTTCCTGATATATAGTGATGTTTAGCACATTTTCATATGCCTATCAACCATTTGTATGTCTTCGTTGGAGAAATTGCTTTTCAATACCCATTTTTAAATTTAGATTGTTTATTTATTTATTACTTTTGGTTGTAGGAGTTCCTTATAAAATTTGCATACTATCCCCTTATCAGATATATGGTTTATAAATATTTCTCCCATTCTGTAGGTTTCCTTTTTACTCTGTTGATTGTTTTCTTTGCTGTAGAGAAGATTTTAGTCTGACTTAGTCTCACTTATCTATTTTTGCTTTTGTCGCCTATCCTTTTGGTGATATAACCAATAAATTACTGCCAAAATCCATATCAAGGAGTTTTATCCTGTTTTTTCTTCTAATAGTTTTACATTGTCAAATCTTGTGTTTAATTTGTCAATCAATTTTGAGTTATGTATGTGTATGGCATAAGGCCCATTTTTTTGCATATGAATATCCAGTTTTTCCAACAGCATTTGTTGAAAGACTATATTTTACCTATTATGTATTATTGGCAGTTGACCATATATCTGTGAGCTTACAATAGTTCTCTTTTATCTGTGGAGGAAGTGTTCCAAGCCCCCCAGTGGATGTCTAAACTGTGAACAGTAGGGAACCCTAGAAATACTATATCTATCTATCTATCTATCTATCTATCTATCTATCTATCTATCTATCTATCTATAAAATATATGTTATATACACACGTGTATATAAACTGTGTCATACATATATACAAATATGTATATAAAAACCATGTTTTATACATATGTACACACAGACATTTTAATATAAATTAGGCACAGCAAGAGATTAACAGCAACTAATAATAAAATGGAATAATTATAACAATATACTATAATAAAAGTTGTTAATTCTCTCAGTCTTTCTTTCAAAATATCTTATTGTACTGTGCCTACTCTTCTTCTCCTTGTGATCTTTGATGTCAGAAATGGCCACCAAGTGACCAACAGGAGGGTAACGTGTAGTGTGGATGTGATGGACAAAGGAGGAAATTCTTATATGGGATAGGACGGTGTGGGGCAGTGTGAGATTTCATCACACTACCTAGAACAGTGCACAATTTAACCCTGATAAATTATTTCTGTTATTTTCTATTTAATATTTTCAGACCATGATTGATTATGTGTAACTAAATTTCTGGAAGGTGAAACCATGAATAAAGGAAAGACTACCGTATTTCTGTCTGTGTATTCTGCTCTGTTGGTCTATATACCTGTCTTTATACCAGTACTGTACTGTTTTAAATGCTGTGCTGTGATATAGTTGGAAATCAGGAAGTGTGATGCATCCAGGTTTCTTCTTTCTCAAAATTGATTTTGCTATTCTAGGCCTTTTGTGGTCCAGATCAATTTTAGAATCTTTTCCTATTTCTGTAAAAATATACCATTGGGATTTTGATGGGGATAGCATTGAATCTATAGATCACTTTGTATGGTATGGACATTTTTAATAATATGTTCTTCAATCTATGAATATATAGATGTCTTTCAATTTATTTTTATCATTTTAATTTTTTAATTAATGTTTTGTAGTTTCTAATATGCAACTTTTTCATCCTCTTGGTCAAATTTATGGATCAGACCGACAAAGAGTAAGAATATTCAATTAGTAATCCAGTATCTCCCAACAAGAAAAGCTCAGGACCCATTGGTTTCACCGGCAAATTCTACCACTTAGAGAAGAATGAATGTTAACCTCAAACTCCTTAAAAAAAAACTGAAGAGGAGGGAATACTTCCAAACTCATATTAAAAGGCCAGAATTACATTGATACCAAAGCCAGACAAGAACACTACAGGAAAAGAAAATGACAGGTCCATATTCCTGATACATATAAATGCAAAAATCTTTAAGAAATACTGGCAGCTATAATTTAGCAGCACATTAAAAGGATTATACACCATGATTACTTCCCCTCTCTTCATAATTTTCCATCACACCAATAGATCTCATGTATTGCAATGGAAATAACTGAATATTTTAGACCTTATTTAAGAAGATATTTCTAGGGAAAGAAAAAGACAACAAAAGAAAAAATATATAAGAACAACTGAAGAAATTTTAGCTTCTCATCCCTACTGCTGTAGCAAATCAAACACTGCCTAACTCCCAGTAATATAAGCACAACCCCCCACACTAAAGGACTATGTACTTAAATTCCTCCCACCTAGTATATTATACTCAACATTCAATAAAATATTACAATGATACTAGAAGACCAAAACACAGGAGAGAAACAGCAAGTGTCAGAACAACACTCAGACATGGTAGAAATTTTAAAATCATCAGCTTGGGAATTTTAAACAATGACAATTAGTATGCTAAGATTTCTAATGGAAAAAATGAACAACATACAAAAACAGAAGGGTAAAGTAAACAAAGAAATGTGAAATGTATAAAAGAGTTAAAGTAAAAACTTAAACATCCAAAACACTATAAAAAAGGACGAATGAATTTGATGGGTTTATTAATATACTAGACATAGTAAGCAAAGAATCAGTGAGCTTGAGTAAATAGCAATAGAAACATCTAAAATCGAGATGCAAAGAGAAAAAAAATGAAAAGAATGAAGCAGAATATCCATAAACAGAGGGACAATTATGAAAGGTATGACATATGTATTATGGGAATGCCCAAAGGAGAAGAGAGAATAAAATGCAGTAAACATTTTAAGTGATAATAGTTGAAGATTTCCCAAAACTAATAACAGACACCAAACCACATATCCAGGAGCTCAGAGTAGGAAAATTACCAAAAATTCTGCACCTAATCATATATTTAAACTGCAGTAAACCAGAAACAAAGAAAAATCTTGAAAGAAGCCAGAGAAAAAAGTCACCTTATGAATAGCGAAACAAAAATAAGAATTATATTAGACTTCTCTTCAAAAACCATGCATGTAAGAAGAGACTGGAGTAAAATACAGTATTGATAAAGAAAACTACTAGCCTAGAATTCTGTATCTGGTGGAATTTTCCTTCAAAATAGAAAATAAAGACTTTCTCAGGCAGACAAAATTATGAGAATTTGCTTCCAGTAGATCTGCCTTGCAAGAAACAGAAAAATAAATTTTTCAGAGAAGGAAAGTAATATAGACTAGAAACTCAGGTCTGCATTTCTCTAATGATCAGTGATACCATCTCAAGCCCGTCAGAATGGCAATTATTAAAAAGTCAAGAAACAATAGATGCTGGCGAGGCTGTGGAGAAATAGAAACACTTTTGCACTGTTGGTGGAAATGTGAATTAGTTCAACCATTGTGGAAAACAGTGTAGTGATTCCTCGAAGATCTAGAACCAGATATACCATTTGACCCAGCAATGGCATTGTATACCCCAAAGGAATATAAATAATTCCACTATTAAGACATATGCACACGTATATTTATTGCAGCACTATTTACAATAGCAAAGACATGGAACCAACCAAAATGCCCATCAAAGATAGACAGGATAAAGAAAATGTGGTACATATACACCATGGAATACTATGCAGCCATAAAGGAATGAGATTATGTCTTTTGCACATGGGTGAAACTGGAAGCCGTCATCTTCCGCAAACTAACACAGGAACAGAAAATCAAATACCACATGTTCTCACTCTTAAGTGAGAGCTGAACAATGAGAACACATGGACACAGGGAGGGGAATAACACACACCGGTGCCAGTTGGGGGTTGGGAGATGAGGGTAAGGAGAGCATTAGGACAAACAGCAATGTTACAAGGGACAGGAAGGAAGAATTGAGAATACTCTGTTGGTAGGTACATTTACTATTTGTGAAATGGTTTAGTTTTATTTAAAAGTGAACTTCGGATAGATGTAAATATATATTGCAAACGAGAGCAATTGCAAAAATGCAGCGAGAGGACAGAAAATTGAATCATTTAAAATGCTTCATATCCAGAGAGGAATAAAAGATAGTAAAAAATAAAAAAATAGGGGGGTAAAAAAAAGGAAGAAAGGAAGGAAGGAAAGAAAGAAAAGTAGTAAAGAATAGAAAAGAGTAAAAAATACGGTATGTGCAACTATATCAATAGTCCCTTTAAACATCAATGGTCTAAGTATATAAATTAATAAACAGAGACTAGCAGAGTGGGTAAAAAATAAAAAGATGCATCTATGTGTTGTGTATATGAAATCTACTTGAAATGCAGATAGTTTTAGAGGAATGGAGAAAAAGACGCCATACCAACCCTAGGCAAAATAAGTTGCAGTAGCTATATTAATTTCAGACAAAACAGACCTCAGAACAAGGAAATTTACCTTGGATAGATAAGGACATTACATAATGATAAAAGATTTAATTCTCCAAGAATATGCAATAATATTTAATGTGTATGTACCTAAAAAGAAATCACCAAAATACATGAGGCAAATACTGACAGAAATACAAAGAGAAATAGATGAATCCACTACTGTAGTTGGAGAATTCAGCAGCCCTCTTCCAGTAATTAATAGACACTGTGGGTGGAAAATCATCAAATAATTGTTCAACAAAACAGCACCATCAATCAACTGATTCCAATTGACATTATATAAAACCTTATCCAACAACAGCGGAATACACATTCTTCCCACTCTCACATGGAACATTCACCAAGATCTGTTACATTCTGAGCCATTAAACACACTTAACAATTATAAAATAATGGAAATCACACAATGTCTTTTCAGAAAACAATGGAATTGAACTAGAGATTATAACAGAAAGATAGCTGTAAAACACGCAAGTATTTCAAAATTAAACAAAGTACTTGTAAATAACACATACATCAAAAAAGAAGCCTCAAGAGAAATTTAAAAATGTTTTTAACGAATGAAAATGAAAATACAACTTATCGGTGTTTGTAGGCTATGAGAAAAACAGTGTTTAGAAAGAAACATACAGCTTTGAATGCATGTATTAGGGAAAAAAAAGAATAAATTTTTCAAATTAAAAATAGCTCTATTGGAATATAACTTACATAGCATATAGTTGATTTATTTAAAGTATGCAATTCAATAATTTCTTGTATATTCACAGATAGGTGGAAC
Organism: Piliocolobus tephrosceles; assembly: GCF_002776525.5. Classification (NCBI taxonomy): domain Eukaryota; kingdom Metazoa; phylum Chordata; class Mammalia; order Primates; family Cercopithecidae; genus Piliocolobus; species Piliocolobus tephrosceles. The sequence continues at coordinate 162,554,887 of NC_045436.1, read as the reverse complement.
CATCACCACAGTTAATAAAATTTTGAAAATTTTCATTACTTCAAAGGGAGACACCATATCCTTTAGCTTTCACCTTTTTATCCTCCCACCTCACTCCTCTCTCTGCCCCCAACTGGAAGCAAATTTGGATTTGTGGTTTTTGTTTATTGTTTTGCCAGTTCTGTTCTAGATTTGCATGTGAATGAAATAACATAATACGGGAATTTTTGCGATTGGAATCTTCTGTTTAATATAAGGTTTTCAAGGCTCATTCAAGTTGTAGGATGTAACGGTACTTTATTATTATTATTTTTTCTATTTCCAAGTAGTAATTGTACGGATATAACACTTTTATCCAATTGTCTGCTGATAGACATTTGGGTTATTCCCACATTTTAAATGTCATGAATAATGCTGCTTTAAATACGTGTGAAGAAGTTTTTTATGTGGTCATATGTTTTCATTTCTCTTGGGTGTATACCGTGTAGAGAAATTGCTGAGTCATATGCCCACTCCATGCTTCATCGTTTGAGAAACTGATTGAGTGTTTTGCACAGTGGCTGCACTGGTCATTTTACACTTCTACTAGCAGTGTACACAGAGTCCAATTTCTCCATATCCTCACCAATGCTTGCTATTCATCTTTTTCATCCTAGCCATCTTAGTGGGTATGAGGTTGTATCTTACTATGATTTTAGTTTGCATTTCCCTGATAATTAATAATGTTGGGCATCTTTTTATGTACTTTTTGTCTATTTGGAGAAAAGTCTATTTAGATCAGTTGCCCATTTATTAAATTGAGTTTCTGTCTTTTTATTATTGATATATTTAGTCCACAGGTATATTTAATCCAAATAAAAATCCCTTAAAAATATGTGATTTTATGTTTTCTCCCATTCTTTGTGTTGTTTTTTCACTTTCTTCACAGAGTTCTTTGTATCACAAAGGTTTTTAATTTTGATATGATTCAGTTTTTCTACTTTTTTTCTTTGGTTGCTTGTGACTTTTATGCCATATCTATTTTTTTTTTTTTTTTTCCAAATCTAGGGTCATAAAGATTTACCCTGCGTTTTCTTCTAAAGGTTTTATAGTTTTAGAGCTCCTACATTTAGAAGCTAAAATAATCTAAATTTCTACCTTAGAAAATTAGAAAAAGAAGAGCAAATTTTGTAAAATAAGCGGAAGAAAATATGTGACAATTAAATTTTAAATCAATGAAATTAAAAACAAGAAACCAATGGGAAAAAATCAATAAAACCAAATGCTATTTTAAAAAAAAAAAAAAAGGATAATACATTTATAAAGATCTAGCCAGATTAACCAAGAAATAAAGAGAAAAGGTACAAATTGCTAATGTTGGAGAAAGAAGGACCATCACTACTGATGCCATGGGCATTGAAAGAAAAGTAAAGAAATACTATACATGACTCTATGCCCACAAATTTGATAACTTAGATGAAATTGACCAATTTCTTAAAATAATTTGCCAAAAGTCACACCAAAAGATATAGATAATCTGAGGAGGCCTGTAACTACTAATGATTTTGAATCAATAATTAAAAACCTTCCAAAAAAGCACAAGGCCCAAGTAGGTTCACTGGTGAATTCTACCAAACATTAAATATCTTAAAGGAAGAAATTGTACTAGTTCCCTTCAAACTCTTTTAAAAAATAAAAGTGAAGGAATATTTCCTAACTCATTCTTTGAGACCAGCATTACCTTCATAGCAAAACAAGACAAAGAGGTAACAAAAGAAATTTACAGACCAACATCTCTTATTACACAGACCTACCTAAAATCCTCAAAAAAATTTAGCAAGTTGATCATAACAATGTATAAAAATAGAGGTACACATCACAACCAAATGGGATTTATTTCATGTATTCAAGTCTATTCAATATCTGAAAATCAATTCATATAATCAATCCATCATGAATAAGTATTTTATAAGATCTGAACCATTGATAATAAAAATGTTCAGCAAATGTAGAGGGGAATTTCCTCACTTGATAAGGAACATCTCCAGAAACCCTACAGTAAGTATCACAATTAATGGTGAAAAAATAACTGCATCTATGCTAAAATCAGAAACCAGGCAAGGATATGCCCTCTTACCACTCTATTCAGCAATGTGATGGGAGTCTTAGCTAATATAATAAGACAATAAAAAGAAATAAAATGTATACAGATTGGGAAGGGAGAAATAAGACTGCCTTTGCTTTCAGATGACATAATTGTCTATACAGAAAATCCTAAATAATCAACAACAACAAACTCCTGGAACTACTAAGCAATTATAACAAGATTGCAGAATGTAAGATTAAAATGTGAAGATCATCATCTTTCTTATATACAAGCAATGAAAATTTGTCATTTTAAAATAAATCCCAATATCACTTATATTAGCACAAATAAATAAAATTCATAGATATATATCTAAAAATATTCACAATATATTTATAAGGAAAACTAAAAATCTCTGATGAAATAAATCAAAGATCTAAATAAATGGCAAGATATTTCACGTACATGAATAAGAAGAATTTTTGAGATATCAAATTTTTAGGTATAGAATGTTTCATAAAATATTTTTATCATCCTTTTAATGTTCATCGGATCAGTAGTGATGGAACCTCTGTCATTTCTGATATTAAAGATTACGGTCTTCTATCTTTTTTCTTAGTTAACCTGGCTAGAGATTTATCAATTTGGTAATAGATTTAGTCTCTCCAAGCATAAAGGCCATGTTATCACTAAATATCACAGGTGCTGTGTCTCTCATAGAACTAAATTCTTTAAGGTTACAAGATTCAGAGATGAAAGCAATCAAAGTTAGTGAAAAACACTTTGTCATTTGCATAGTACCACAGCATTTATAAGTAATTTCCTTTCTGGACATTCCCCTAAATTTTAAGTTCTGTAAGTGGTGAGTCTGAGATTTATTTGACTTGTATCTAACTTATTTGAAGGGTCTGGAATGGTGACCGCAATTATGGCAACTGGTAAATAAAAACTTGTTGAATTGATCTTCTAAAATATTTTATATGATTCCCATTTTAAAAGTGAGAAAAACAGAAGCACAGAGAATTTAAATTACTAGCCCAGAATTTAAAAGAGCTAGATCTTGAGCATAGACTTTCAGATGCTAAAATGTTTCATTTTATTCCACTCTACTAGGACAAACCAAATCAAACAAAAGCATATTCTCACCTCAATCGATACATATATATATATATTTTTTTTTTTTGAGACGAAGTCTCCCTCTATCGCCCAGGCTGGAGTGCAGTGGCCAGATCTCAGCTCACTGCAAGCTCCACCTCCTGGGTTCATGCCATTCTCCTGCCTCAGCCTCCCGAGTAGCTGGGACTGTAGGCGCCCGCCACCTCGCCCGGCTAGTTTTTTGTATTTTTTTTTTTTTTAGTAGAGACGGGGTTTCACCGTGTTAGCCAGGATGGTCTCGATCTCCTGACCTCGTGATCCGCCCGTGTCAGCTCAATCGATATTTTAAATTACCTACCAACTGTAATCTGAGAAGAGAAACAAAAATAACTGTGCTTTCTGATAGCTGACAATAGAGAGATGATTTTTCTTCTATTAACTGTGATAATGATGGAAGAGTTCAGACAGTGTCAATAACTTTGTATTTTGAAATACTTTATATTAATGAATAAAATATAAAAACATATTTTTCTCTTAATCAGGCAGAAATTTCTCTTTTACTATTGTACTGTGTCTGCAGGGACATGACTTTCCGTTTAAAGCAATGATCTGCAGATCACTGAGACATTCCAAATCATTTCTGACTAGTAGGAATTCTTAAATGTGGTTACTAGATTTATTGCATTAAATTTATTTTCTTGTATAATCATTCTGTTGAAATTTGGGAAGAGAATATGTAATTTCCTATTAATTCAATACTGTAACAAACCTTTTCTATTTGCATATTAAATATCAGGCTGCATACCATTTGCTGTGGGTATAATCCTGCCTGCAAGGAGCTCACAATCGGAGAAGACAGATGCTAAACCAAAATTCATATGAATTGAAAATTAAGACAGTAGAAACATAAGATGTTCAGAGTGGTGTTTAGGTGGAGGCCAGAAGGGTATGTAGGTAATAGACAGGCAATTGAGTGCCAGAGAAAGAGGTTCCAGGCAAAAACAACAGCATATATGAAGGCTCAGAAGTGAGAGAGAACTTGGCATCTCCAAGAAACTAACTGGAGAACACTCAGAATGCCCGGAGTGCAGAGAGCAATGGGAAGAATGAAGATGGGGAGCTCACAGCATAGAGGCCACATCAGTCATGTTGGGGAGCTGGACTTCACCGAATGTCTCTAAACTGGTTAATGGACAAATTAATTATGCATTTTAGAAGAATCTTCCCTGCTGCTTTCTTTGAAGTCTTATGCTACCAACAGACTTAGCTTTGCCCTTTCCATTTTGTAGATTCTCGATGTATTTTTATTGAATATTTCATGGATAACGACGAATAATCTCCTTCACTTTATTTGCTTTACATTTATATCCTGCCTGCTCCCAAAAGGGTTTGGAGCACAGTTCAGAGAATGTGTTTATGGGAATGTTTTTTCTCAAAAGTTCACTGGTTTATAAAACTAAAAGACAAGTATTGGGACAAATGATACTTTTCTCTAAATAATGATTATGAGTTTCTGCTCATTGTGAGCTCTCTGAGTCTTGGCATGATACTTACTGGATGCTCAATTAGTGTTCGGTAACAAGTGAGTAATGAATGAGTACTGTATTGACAACGTAAGGTGTAGACGACCTGCATGCAGTGGCAAGTATTGTACTAAGCACTGGGCAACATATGTAGTGGTGCATATAACAATCTCTTTCTAGAGGCTTCTGCAATCAAATAGAGGATATTGCACCCACGAAAACACAAAAAGATGCACATCACCACACATGTGCCTTAACCTGAAGGTTGAACATGATAAACTCCGTAAGAGAGGAGTAGTGTATACATTTTCTTACCCAAAACACATTTTTATTCCTCCTCAAAATAACTCAATTTGCAAAAGTTCAGATGCTTATTGAAACTAACTCCAAACTCTGAAGCCTTGGGAGTTTTCTTGTCACTGCTTATATTTCAGTTTTGAAAAATAACTGCAGGATGACTTAATTAATTGTTCCTTCTTTCAGTTTTCTGTCTAAAGCAAATACCTATGCATCCCACAAATCAATGAGCCGTGGAACTTCCTACAGATAGATTAGTACATCTGTACTTTAAAGCCAGTTTGCATGAGAAGGGAAAAATATATTCCCATGAGGAATGTTTAAGGGATCAATTCATAAGCAAAGAAAACATGCTATTCTCAGCAAGGAAACAATACATTTTGTATCTGTTGCTATGATTAATTACATACTACAGCTTGGAGAATGTTTTTAAAGGGCCACAGTCACTCTTTCAAGACCCACAAGTTGACCTGAATTAAAAGCTGAAGAGGAATTATACACTCTTTCTGAGCAGCTTTGTGTAACAGAACTGTTGTATGAGAAATTACAGATAAAAATGCACAGTCTTTGCGTAACACTTAGACAGTGTTGCCCCACCTCTTGTGACTGATTCCACTAATGAATCACAGTTATAACAAACCTCTTTCCTGAGCATTCCACCAATTATACTGCAGTGAAAATGAGGATAAAATAGCGTCACTAAAATTTCAGTGAGCCTCCTACTCCTCTAGATTCCTTCTAATAAAACATTCACAAATGCATTTCTAAGAGAAATTTTTAAGAACGGATATTTGAGGCATAATATTGTTTCCTGATGTAGTGTTCAAGATCTGATTAATTCTAAATTCTGTATTCAATGATAAGAAATTAATAAATATATAATAAGCATAGCCTTTCAAAGTCAGGACTTGTGTGCAATTGCTCTCTCCTCTCTTCCTACTTATCACAGCCTTCTATCTTCTTTCTTTACTGATCTTGCCACTCTCAAGTAATGAAACGTAGCTTTCTCCAAGTGCACATCTTCTTGCAAACCAACTTGACAATCCGTTGCACCATGTCTTCCTTATTTGCAAAATTGAGGATTGCATTGGCATTTCTTCGGCAAAGTGTTCTTACTGTGACCTCCTACCCACTCTATGTCATTTATTTGTTCTCTATTATGCTGTACTTGCAGGACTAGGATATGGATTCTTAGCATGCAGATTTTCCACACTTTATCTCTGAGCAACTTTCTCCTACCTCGCAAAGCTATGTAATCCTACCTGGGACTATATAAGTAATAGTTAGTTGGGTTTCAATTCCAGGTGGATGAACCCTGCCTTTACACAGTGACCTCTGGCAATCAGAAGAAATGAAGCATGTGTTCTGACCACCCATATGTGGAGAAAGGTTGGAAACATCTGTTTCATCAGTTTTTCCCCCATTTTTCAAGCTCCATTGCTACTGGAGCATTCCTAATGATGACCTGGAATGGGTTCTTGAAAAAACATAGAATCAATTCTGGTTTGTCTACTTCATAAATATCTGGATAAAAGGAAATTACCTGAAACCTGTAAGTTTGAAGACTGCTACCTTACTCCCATAAAAGCTTAAGACTTCATTTTTGATGCCTCAAATCTACCACACTGTGGCAGTGAGGAGGCTGTTAAGAATAACAACAAGAGCATGTAGACACAGGGAGGGAAACAGTACACTCTGGGGCCTGTCGGAGGGTGGTTGGGGAGGGGAGAGAGAGCATAAGGAAAAAGAGCTAATGCTTGCTGGGCTTAATACCTAAGTGATGGGTTGATAGGTGTAGCAAACCATCATGCACACATTTACCTATGTAACAAACCTGTGCATCCTGCACCTGTGCCCCAGAACTAAAAATAATAATATAATAATAATAATAATAATAATAATAATAATAATAATAATAAAAGAATAAGAATTAGTTGCTTAAAAGGATACCTGTCTGTCCTACGAAATTGTTCTAATTTCTGTTATCCTGAGATCTCAGTTGCTGGCATTCCGCAACTTCTTGGTGCTTGCTTTGTAGATTCTTGTTCTGGAACTGAAGTCATGGATATGATGCTTGAGTTTTAAGAACTTAGAATTAAAAGAAAAACATAGAAGCATACAAATGAATACAGTATCTCAGATTATCTGTCTAATCTTCACAGGAGCTGCCAAAACTAGACAGGGATTAATCTCAATAAGTAGAGGTAGGCAAGGTTTCTAAGAATAATCTCATTCTCATTCCATGAATAATCTTGTCCTCTCTTCCTTCACTGGCATTGCGTGTGCTGTCCTCTGGATCTAGCGTGTTCTGACCCCCGTCCCCTCACAACCCATCTTCCTGGAGGCATCTCTGCAACCTCTTTCTCTCAAAATTTAAAACAAGTTTCTGTTGGTGAATTTGGTTTAGATGCCCCACTTTCCCCATAGCTTCCCATACTTATCCCTTGTGGCACTTTTCACATTGTATTGTGAGTAGAGATCTCTGGCAGGAGAAACTCCATCTTACGCTTTCTTTTTTATATTTTTTTCTTTTCTTTTTACTGAGCATCTATCTAAAAACCTTTTGCATACTTGAATATTAGTTGAATGTATATCATAAATGTGTGTAAAAGAATATGGTTTTTGTGGTAAAAGATATAGGAGGAGCGAGCATGAAATGTTACAGGTGGGAATCAATTGGAAAATAAAAAGAAATGGAGATGGGAGAAGAGCGTTGCTTTGCCAGGTTTGGAACAGAGGTTCTTCCTTCACAGAATTGCTTTTTTTTTTTTTTTTTTTTTTTTTCTTTTTGGAACAGAATCTCACTCTGTCACTCAGCCAGGAATTTCTTTCTTTTTTTTTTTTTTTTTTTTTTTTTTGCGACGGAGTCTAACTCTGTTACCCATCCAGTATAATCTCGGCTCTCTGTAGCCTCTACCTCCTGGGTTCAAGCAGTTCTCCTGCCTCAGCCTCCCAAGTAGCAGGCATTACAGACATGTGCCACCAACACCCAGCTAAATTTTGTATTATTGTAGAGACGGGATTTCACCATGTTAGCCTGACTGGTCTTGAACTCCTGACCTCAAGTAATCTGCCAGCCTCAGAGTTCCAAAGTGCTGGGATTACAGGCTTGAGTCACCATGCGTGGCCAGAATTGTTTTTTTTGTTTGTTTGTTTGTCTGTCTGTTTGTTTTTGTTTTTGTTTTTTACTTTTATTCTATTTAAAGAGTATGACTCCTCAGGACAAACCTGAAAACAAGAGAATATATCAAACTTGCTTTCCCGGTTACAATATCTCAGGAAACAGAAAAACAAAAAAAAATTAAAATGGAGGCAAGCCAGAGAGAATGTGAAGAAATAAACGATTTGCCAGAGACCTGGAGATTGCAGGGAAAAAGACCATTTGCCATATATTTGTCAGCATTTTCTTCAAGTATTGGCAAGACAATTAGTTAGGCTGATGGGTTAAATATTCACCTTGGTAACAGTAGCGTGGATAGGGTATTATATGGAGAAATTATACAACATATTTACCAAATGTAATGGGCTGATTCTATCACCATATTTTAGAACATAAAATGTGTATTTGACTAACAGGTATTTTACCTTAAATTGCTTTTCTTAGTGTATTACAAACCTATTTTCTGACACTGGTTATTACTTATTTCTACAGCCTTTATTAGAGGAGCAGTTAAAGAGTAACTTCCACCCTTAAAAAGGTTGATTTGTTTTGCTCCAGGAAGGAGTCTGGTGTGAAATGTTGAGACAAGCTTTACTTAAAGGGCAGTTGCCAGGTGACAGTAGAAATCATTCATCTCCTTCGTATCCTACCTTACCTTTTCTTTCCTCATCTTTCTAACAGTGAAAGTAATTGGTTACAAAGTCAGTATCCTTGCTTGTCTATTTGCAATGCTCTTTATTTTGTCATTATTTTTTAATCCCCTCATTTCAAGAGATAGCCAGTGGTAGATGCAACCATGCATATCTATAAAAGAGAGAATGAAACAGGGTCACTACATAATGTTTTTAATAATTGTAGATAGCATATTTTCCTCTTGTGCATTGGAAAGCTGGGCTAAGTTATTTAATTGTTTGCCAGTTGTTAAGACATTTGCCTTATAAGGGCATTCATTATCTACTCAGAGAAATTCTTTAGCTTATAGATGAAGAGACTTTCATTCTGGGTGCTTTTATATATTTAAAAATATTTTAGCGAATGAGGTTTCCTGTACTTAATCCAGTCTTTTACTTTCTTTCATGGAAAAAAAAGGGCAGGTCTAAATGCAAATTAGCATTACTGTTTAAATATCACAGACCATTTTCTCTGAGCCCAGTTACAATAACTAGTAATTATAAAAATTGCTTGCCTTCGGCTTCCGGCTAAGCCAGTGCTAAACTTGTCCTTTTATTAGATCTGTCAGACTGAGTTAATTATCTTTATGATAATAGATGTGCCTTACCTCCAACAAAACAAATACACTTATAATTAGCTTTTTAGTTAGAGGTTTAATTTATTTATAAAGACTGTTTGTTTTCCTTCTTTTTGCCTGTTTTAAAAACCAGAGTATAGGGAGGGAAGATTTCCAGTGTATCAGGTTACCAGCCTGCTTACCAGTTGATAAAGACAGAGAAAGAAAAACGACTCATCTAGCCACCAGGTCCAGTGTTTAATAGTGGTTCATTGCTCTTCAGTATTAGATCACTTCAACTCCAAGGCATTTTAGTTTTCTCTACATACACAAAAAAAGGCCCTTTTTATCTGCTTTCTGCCTTCTCAAAAGATCAGTGTTATGGAAGCTATTATTTGGAAGTACTAACAAATATGAATTGGAAAGCTTTCTGTATTACAGCAGAGCTGCATTAAAAATCAAATCATTTCATACTGGTGCCATGTCCGTAAACTTTTGTGGCACATGCTCCTCTTTCATCTACAACCAGCATGTTTCAGAATATTACACAAATGCCTGCAATGAATTCTTGGAAAGTATCTACGATGAAACAGCAAAGCATAAAGAAAAAAACATATGCTTTGTGTCATGTCAAGCAAAGCTGAGTTTCAGCTCTGGTTCTCATGCTGGTTGCCATGTGACTTAGGCAAGTTGTTCAACCTGTGTGCCTAAGTTTCTACATCAGTATAATGAGAATAACACCTACATGAGGAGGGGCTACTGAGAAAACTCAAAAAGAATGTATACAGAAGATTCAACACAGTGCCTGATTCATACGGGGTACTTTTTATTATTCTTATTGTTAGAATTATGAAGGAGTATAGATGCATGGAGAATCTGAAGTCACTCTTAAAAACCTAATAATCATTTTGTAGGTTCTAATTTATATGTAGATATGTATTCTACTACTTTGTAAAACAGACTTCCCTGATCATCTAGAAAGTTATTCTGATTCAAACAAAAATAACGAAAGCCCATAAAAGAAGTGATTTTCCAAAGCTGCTATGCTGAACTTCTACCAATGTCATGCTGAAAATGTGCTACTTTATCTCAGAGTTATTTACACAAAGCATAACTCTTTTTTTCTTTCTTTCTATAAATGGACTAACTCATTTTGATTTGAAAAATTCTATTGGCTTCATGTTCCCTTCCAGTTTTGATTTGCCAAATATAGAGATCTTGGTTATGATAGCAAAGATCTTATTCATTCAATATAGAACCTAAAGATTGTTTTTTTTAATGTGAAGTCAGATTTACCAGGATAACGTTCAAGCTGTGGGTCTTTAGGAGTCAGCATTTTAAGCTGATTCCTGGCAAGAAGAGGGATCCCAGTGTTGGGAGTGATGGCTCAACCCCTTGACCACATAGTCAACTGCTCACGCATCCGACTAGAAAGCGTAGGAGGGATGTGAGGGGAAGGAGCTCAGGGCAGTAGAGAGCCTAACAGTGCCATCCTGAGTTGAGCATCCTGGCACCTAACACTGAACAGATTTGTTTCTAGAGGTGCTTTAGGTGTTTGGGCATCAAGAGGCAGGATGCGATCATTCAAGTGCCATCCAAGGCCCTTTGTTGTAGGAGTTCCACGACTTTCCCAGTCAGAACATTTTGCCATCTACATAATATTCTTATGAAATCACCTGAAGGTCTTTTCTATACCTCAGGACCATGGTAAACACACTCAAATCCCTCTGTTCCATCATAAAACTGTATGGATTTTTCTTAAAGTCAGGGGTTCCTTTTATTCTCTTTTTCCTAAATAGGAACAGAAGTCTTTGTTTCAGGGCTCTCTGGCTGGCGTTGCCAAAATGAGATTACGGGACATACTTCTGTGACCTGTACTTTAGTCCTGAGCTCCTACAACAGGAAATCCATTCGTTAATTCAGTAGCGATTTTTTTTTTTGCCAAAGCAGTGTGCTGGAGGCAGCGCGTACAGCAATAAAATGATAAACACATTCTCTGTTCTTTCTTTACCTCTGCTCCCACATGTTTTGTAAAAGGTCAGCTGTGACATGAAGACAATCCAGGGACAACTACAACAACATGGAGGTGGGCACATTATGCAATAATCCAGAGAAAAGAAGTATTCATGTTTAGAAGAATAGTATTTAAAGGAACATTTTATCACTTAGGGGCTGGATAATCGGAACGTGGGATGTTGTCAGTATCTCCAGCATTTTCCTTTCTTTTTTTTTTTTTTTTTTTTTTTTTTTTTGAGATGGAATCTTGCTCTGTCACCCAGGCTGGAGTGGTGCAGTGGCACAATCTCGGCCTATTGCAACCTCCGCCTCCCAGGTTCAAGCGATTCTCCTGCCTCAGCCTCTGTAGTAACTGAGATTAAAGGCATGCACCACCACACCCAGCTAATTTTTGTATTTTTAGGAGAGACAGGGTTTCACCATGTTGGCCAGATTGGTCTTGAACTCCTGTCCTCAAGTGATCCACCCACCTCTGCCTCCCAGATTGCTGGGATTACAGGTGTGAGCCACCATGCCCAGCCCTCCAGCACTTTTCAATCAACAAAAGTCATTTATAAAACAACATAACTATTTTAGCAGTTAAGAAAACAAATATAGGTACTTAGCAAAGATATCTGGATTTTGTATTCTTATGAAAATATATAGGCATATCATCTATTGATTCAACAAATACTAATTAGGATGCTAATATTTGTCAGGCACTTCTAGGCTCTGGGTATTACTAGTGAACAGGGCCTTCTAGCTGCTGCTGTATCATAACATACACTTTCTTATATCTGTACATAAGGCCAGGTACATAATACAGAAGAGGCTCTCTCAAACCTGTCCAGCCGAACAACTTGCTAATCAACCCCTCCGTTTTCCCTCTCAAACCTACTGAATAATGTAGCACCCTGCATTTTTGCGACTGCTCCTACTCTGTTGAAGTATGGGTTTATGAAAAACCATGATTTTTTTGTTTCTAAATTTTGCGTGTACCAGTTTTTCTTTTTAGTGTATTTATGGGAGTTAATTACATAGGTAAATGAAGTAAACATGAGCATAAAAAGAGAATGGTAAATTGTGTAAAACTAATTGAAATGTTTGAGAGAGACTCAGTGGGAATGAGTCACTAAGATGCATTTGTTTTTGAAATAAACACACATGCAGCAAATGCTCATTTATCCTCACATGTATCTGCTGATGGGGAATGCCCTCTGCACATTTGCGAGACTGTATCTATGGCTGGCTCAGGATTGGAAGGTATAACGGAGCTCATAGAGCATTTGAAATATGGGAGCCTTCCTCAAAGTAATTTTGATGAATATCCTAAAGAATGAAAAGTAATAATTCACATTCTCTGTTTCACAAGAAATTAAAAATGTCTTCATTTATCCTTCATGAATGAATTCATGATTTAAATATTTTGGTAAAAAGAATTTTTTTAATAGCTGCCTGTAAGACTAAGTGAAGGAAATGTGGCTGAATGTAAAAAGGCCAATCTTGCCTTCCTTTTCTTTCTTCTGTGTAAATCATTTGAGGTTTTCTTTGCTACTGCTGTGCTCCAGTGAGCCAATCTGATCTCTAAGTCATTACTACCTCTTTTGCCTGAATGACAGGGCTACATACAAATAGAACTTGTAGTGTAATTCTACACTTGTATTAACACTTATTCCTCTCCATTTTATTTAAGAATAATGGTGCAGAGAGGCCCCAAAATAGTATTAGACTCTGGTAGCGTGTCTGCAAATTACCATCCATTTCTCTGTATCCTGCCTTTCCTTAGCTGTCACTTCCATGGACTTATTCATAGACTCTAGCTTTGCATCTGGTTCTACCACTGATGCTTTTCAAAGATTTATCAGATAGAGGTGGGGGATGGTTTTTATGTGTTTAATTTATTTCTTTCTTTAATTTTTTTTTTTTTTTTTTTTTTGAGACAGGGTCTAGCTCTGTCACCCAGGCTGGAGTGCAGTGGCATGATCTTGGATCAATGCAACCTCTGCCTCCCAGGTTCAAACTATTTTCCTACTTCAGCCTCCTGAGTAGCTGGGACTACAGGCACACTCCACCATACCCAGCTAATTTTTATATTTTTGGTAGAGATGGGGTTTCACCATGTTGCCTAGGCTCATCTCAAACTCCTGGGCTCGAGCGAGCCTCCTGCCTCAGCCTCCCAAAATTCTGGGATTACAGGCGTGAGCCACTACATCCAGCCTGTATGTGTTCATAAACAGTTCCCGTCTCCTCACACATGGTTTCTACAGTGGTCTCTTTCTAAAAGCCAGTTCAGGCATCTTCTCTCAAGCAATTCACATTCTTGGCACTGTTTCTATTATGTCATCTCCTCCTCTTCAGATCAGGAGAAATTGGGGTCAAAGTGGGGGTATAAATCTCCACCTCACAAAACATTCTAAGATCCAGTCTGATGGAGGCTCTGTCATCTTTAACATATGTCCTCACAGATGACCTGGGGATTACTACCCAGTCAGAAAAGTAGAAATGAGTATGGAGAATTTTGCATGGAAAATTGATAAGGCCCAATCCTGGAAGCTGCAAATATTACTTACATGTATATTAACCCTTGATCACATGACTGCACAAAATTTCAAGAAAAAAGAATTGTGAAATGTAGGCTGTCTGTGGGACCAAGAAGAAGAAATGGCTTTTGGTTTCAGGTGATAGTGACCACCAGAGTGACATTATAGTTTTTCTGGAACCCAGTTGTTAGATCAAAGTGATCATCAACTACAAAGTGGAATTTTAGTGTGACAGGATTGAAAGAAGAAAAGGTTTGGAAATAAGCATTCTTACACAAACACTCTCTTAGAAATCCCAATTCAATGTGTTAAGCTCAAAGGTTTTCGTCACTAGTGATCATCATCCTGGGGATGTTATCGGAATGTGGGTCCTCAAATTTTCTATGTCTTCTGGGAGACCCAGTTGGGTTAAGAATGACTCTGCCTCTTGAGAATGAAGTTGTGTCACATTAGGAAAAGCCCCAATGGAGGGCTTGCTCAACCTCTTCCCCACAGCCACATCTGAAACAGTGGTCTGGGTCCAGTCCATTTGGGTCATGGTTTTTGGAATCTGCTGTTGTTAAGATTCTCACTACCAAGGATGAAGAGCCACTCTAGCAGTCAGATCTCCATTTGTCTACAAAGCTGTCTCTACTACACGACCAAAATTGAGTAATTCCTCATGGGCAAAAATATAACAGCCTTGATAAATGGTTTCAACTGGTCCTATGGAATATAATTACGTTATGACCTAGCCTGGTTATAGGGTAGCAGAGCCCACCTGGGTATGATAGTAGCTGCAAATATTGAGACCTCCACCAATCACATTGTATTCCCATGGTACTTTCAGGGGTGGTGAAATGGAGGCTATCTCTAGACCCATAAATAAACTGGCAACAAAGAACGTGCAGACTCTTAGATGTTTCCTATATTAAGTACATGGAACAAGATACCATTCCAAGTCTTTCTATAACAGTTCTCCAGTGAGGGATTGGAGATATTTGATAAGCAATATTCATTGCATGTCTTTCACTTGGTGCCCATTTGTAGTAATATTTACCCAACTTCTTTTTTGCATTTAGTAAAATAAACTGATTTATAAGAATTAGGTATCAGAGCATTTTCATCAAACTCTTAATTGAATTCCTTGCAGGACTTCTTCAGTGGCCACATTAATTTTGCATGAATAACCTATTAGTTCTGAAAACAAAAGTATATATATTTTGGTCAATTTAAAGAACATTTTGATATCTGGATTTGCTCCCACACAGTGATATTATAAGTATGTAATCATAAGATCATTGATATTACTAGATTTTCTTTCTTTTTTTTTTTTTTTTTTGAGATGGAGTCTTCCTCTGTTGCCCAGTCTGGAGTGCAGTGACGTGATCTCAGCTCACTGCAAGCTCTGCCTCACAGGTTCACGCCATTCTCCTGCCTCAGCCTCCCAAACAGCTGGGACTACAGGCACCTGCCACTACGCCTGGCTAATTTTTTGTAATTTTTTTTAAGTAGAGACAGGGTTTCACTGTGTTTGCCAGGATGGTCTCAATCTCCTGACCTTGTTATCTGCCTGCCTCAGCCTCCCAAAGTACTGGGATTACAGGCGGGAGCCACTGCGCCTTGCCCTGATATTACTAGATTTTCTAAAATGAATACTAATACTAGTGTTGTTTGTTGGGTTCTGGTTTCAATAGGTTAGCTCAGGTGTTAGAGATATTGACTTCAGATATTGTGGCTGCTTTTAGTTTTCTGTGAAAAAGACATTTTCACAGATGTCCCTCATGTATAACAGCTCATAGAAATGGATTAGAGGAGATGAAGTGGATGATGAATGAAATTTTTCTTAACAAACCAATGTTATTCCTTTTGTTCCAGTGTCTCCCTCTTGGTATCAGTTCAGTTTGTATTTTCAAGGTCCATGATGGACCTCAGCTTTACTCCTCTACAAAGGTATCAGGCCACTTTTATCTACCAGAAGAATATCATCCATGTGTAACTTTGTCTCTCTACAGCATCTAAATCAGAAAAGTTAGAGCATGACATAGGAAGGATCCCTCAAAATATAGTTTTGGAGATTACAAAGCTTAAGAGTCATTATTTCTCCTTCCCTCCATGTCAGAAAAATAGAAAATAGACACAAGGATCACTAGCTAAATGTGACAAGGTATTATCTTTGCTAATGGCTAATCAGGTGCCCAATTGTCCCCCTAATATAGGCCTCCTGATAACGTATGTTAGGGAATGTAGCTTAGAACCAAAGCCTGATGAAAAATTTTTATTTTCATTTTAAAATGAGACCTTCAAGGAGAGCTGGGTCTGCCGAATAGACTTCGATTATACAAAGCCAGCCTGCCAAAAGAACTGTAGGCCTGGTTCATACATGGTTACCAGAGAGAGAGAGAGAGAGAGAGACAAAGAGAAATGGCAGATCTTCTTCAGGGCACTTATCTTATGGGAACAGAGAACAGAGAAGGAAAGCTCACTCTCTATATGTGTAAGCAGTTCCAGGACATCGAGAGACTATGCCTGACCTCAGTAATGAGCTGCTGCACGGCAACCACACCCACTGCTAAAAGTATGTTCCTACCATACTTGGGTTCTCACTAATCAAGGTCAGCTGTTCTCCCTCTTCAGAGGAGGAGGGAATAAGATAGCGAGATAATACTGAAGTGCAGTGTGAGAAGTTAGAGGATTAAATGCACACAGGCATAACTCGATTTACCAGGCTTTGATTTATTGTGCTTTGTAGATAATGCATTTCTTTTTACAAATTGGAAGTTTGTGACAACCCTGAGTCCAGCAGTCTATCAACGCCACTATATGTACTCATTTCATGTCTCTGCATCATATTTTGCGATATTTCAAACTTCAGTTTTTTCAAACTTTTTCATGTTTGAATACTTCAAACTTTTTCATGTTTATTATATCTGTTACGGTGATCTGTGATGCAGTGATTTCTGATGTTAAAATTGTGATTGTTTTGGGGTGCCATGAACTGTGCCCATGTAAGATGGCAAACTTAATCAAGAGATGTGTGTGTTCTGACTGCTCCACCAACCAGTTGTTCCCTCTTCTCTCTCCCTTTCTTGGGCCTTTCTATTCCCTGAGACACAACAATATTGAACGTAGACCAGTTAACAACCCTGCAGTGGCCCCTAAATGTTCAAGTGAAAGGAAAAGTTGCATGTCTCTCACTTGAAATCAAAAGCTAGAAATGATTACCTTAGTGAGGAGAGCGTGTTGAAAACCAAGATGGGCTGAAAGGCAGGCCTTTTTGTGCCAAAGCCAAGTTGGAGATGCAAAGAGGAAGTTCTCAAAGAAAATTCAAAGTGTGACTCCAGTGAACACACAGATAAAATAAAAATTAAAAAATAAATTTAAAAAAGGCAAAACAGCCTTATTGCTGACATGGAGAAAGTTGGAGTGGTCTAGATATACAATTGAATCAGCCACAACATTCCCTTAAACCAAAACCTCTCTGCAATTCTACAATGACTGAGACAGGAGAGAAAGCTGAAGAAGAAAAATCTGATCTGATGCTAGCAGAGGTAGGTTGATGAAGTTTAAGGATAGAAGCTATCTCCATACCATGAAAGTACAAGGTGAAGCAGCAAGTGCTGATATGGAAGCTATAGTAAGTTATCCACAAGACTTGGCCAAGGTAAGTGATGAATGTGGCCACACAAAGCAACAGATATTCAATGTAGATAAAACAGCCTTGTATTGGAAGATTTCATCTAGGACTTTCATAGTCAGAGAGGAGGAGTCAACACTTGGCTTTAAAGCTTGAAAGGACAGACTGACTTTCTTTTTAGGGGCTAAGGAATCTAATGACTTTAAGTCAAAACAAATGGTTATTTAAAATTCTGAAAATTCTAGAGCCCTTGAAAGTGATGCTAAATCTATTTATCTGCACACTCGAACCAGAAAAACAAAGCCTGGATGATGAGATACCCATTTACCACATGGTTTCCTGAATACTTTAAGCCAACTGTTGAGACCTATGACTCAGAAAAAAATTATTTTTTAAAATGTTTCTGCTCATTGACAGTGCACCTGGTCACCCAAGAAGCTAACAAAGATGTACAGAAAATTAATGTTTTCATGCCTGCTAACACAACATTCATTCTGCAGTGCGTAAATGAAAGAGTAATTTCAACTTCCAAGTCTTAACATTAAAAAATGATCTTACCATTTTATAAAGCTATGGCTTCTATAGACAGTGATTCTTCTAGAGGCTCTGGGCAAAGAAATTTGAAAGACTTCCAGAAAGGGTTCACCTTTTTAGTGCCATTAAGAAAAGTAAAACCTTTATGGAAAACAATATGGAGTTAAAAAGAAATAGAAAATCATGTCCTTTTTAGCAACATGGATGCAGCTGAAGGCCATTATACAAAGTAAAATAATGCAAAAACATGCAGATACTGCATGTCCTCACTTACAAGTGGGAGCTAACCAATGGGTACAAATGAACATAAAGATGGAAAAAATGTAGACACTGGGAACTCCAAATGAGGGGACGGAGGGAGAGAGATAAGGATAGAAAAGCTACTTATTGGGTACTATGTTCATTATTTGGGTGATGGGTTCACAGGAAGCCCAAATTCCAGCATTATGCAATATACGCACGTGACAAATCTCAACATGTACCCTATGAATCTATAAAAAATGCTAAAAATAATAGAAAAGAAAACTGTGGAAATTTCTCAAAGAACTAAAAATAGATTTGACCTAGCAACCCTACTGTGGGTATCTACCCAAAGGAAAAGAAATAATTATATCAAAAACTGTACATCTATGTTCCCTGCAGCACTATTCACAATAGCAAAGTCATGGAATCAACCTAAATGCCCATCAGACGATTGAATAAAGAAAATGTGGTATGTATATATATATATAGACCGTGGAATACTACACAGCCATAAAAGAATGAAATTATGTCAACATTGGTGGTACTGGAAGCTATTATCCTAAGTGAAATAACTCAGAAACAGAAAATCAAATACTATATATTCTAACTTACAAGTGACAGCTAAATAATGGGTATGCACAGACATACAAAGGGAAATAGTAGACACTGGGGACTCCAAAAGGTAGAGGATGAAAGGGGAGTGAGGGTTGAAAGATTACCTATTGGGCGCCGTGTTTACTATTTGGGTGATGAGAAACCCAAACCTCACTATTACACAATATATCCATGTAACAAATCTGCATGTTTACCTTCTGAATCTATTTAAAAAAACAACAACAACAACAACACTTGAGAATTATGGAAGGACATGAAAATATTAACATTAGCAAGAGTTTAGAAGCTCATTCCAACCCTCAGAGATGACTAAATTGCTGCAATGTCGTGACAATACTTGAACAGATGAAGATCTGCTTTTTATGGATGTGTAAAGAAAATGGTTTGTTGAGATGAAATCTATTCCTGGGGAAGATGCTGTAAACATGGTTGAAATGACAACAAAGAAGTCAGAATATTATTAATACATAAGCTTACTTGATCTTGACTACAATTTTCAAAGAAGTTCTGTGGGTGAAATGCACTGAGTGATACAGAGAAATGTTTCCTGAAGGAATAAGTCAGTTCATGGGTTAAATTTCATTTCTGTCTTATTTTAAGGAATTGCTGTAGTCACTCTATCCTTCAGCAACCACCACTCTTATCAGTCAGCAGCCATCATCAATACTGAGGAAAGACCTTCCATGAGAAAAAGAATTACGGCTTGCTGAAAGCTCAGATAGATTATTCTTAGAATGTTTAGCAATAAAGCATTTTTAATATTAAAGTATATACATTGTTTTCTTAGACATAATGCTGTTGCACACTTAGGCTACACTGTAGTGTAAACATAAGTTTTACATTCACTGGGAAAACAAAAAAAAAAATTCATGTGACTCACTTGACCGCAACCTTTACTTTATTGTGTTGGTTTGGAACTGAACCTGCAATATCTCAGAGGTATGTCTGTACTGCTGCACATGCTTTTATGTGTTGTAGTAGGATTATTTCTTGGAAAGCTTAAGAGTTCCTTTGTTTTCATCAGGCACAATGAAAGCAGAAAGAAATATTCTGAATTGGCTGGAAGCAAAAGGTGAGGGAAGAAAATGGGTAGCTCAACTCCCATGGCTTTGAAAGGATTGCTTGTCAGGTGGCAGGACTGGTATAGACAGGTAGTGTTTCTAAATGTTATGTTGACTCAAGTGCCCAAACTCAGACTCCCACAAGGTCTTTCTTTATGTGATAGCTAATGATGCTTTCATTCCCATCTGGCATTCGGTTTTCCAAGTCCTTCCCCACCTCCACCCTCGCCCCTGCCTTCTCAAGGACATGAAACCTAGAATTTGAAATGAAATTGAGGATTGATAAGTAGGAATGTATTAGAGGAAAGGAACATCCCAAATTCTGCCACCAGGGAGAGCTCTTATTTGGGGACAGGTTTATCACTTTGCTTATTCAACAAACATTTATCAAGTGGAATGTAGCCATGCTCAAGGGTCTACTGATGCCAATTTATGAAACTGCAATAAAAGGTAAACTCAATCTGCCCCTTTAGTTGTTCCCTGGATACTAAAATGTTGTTGAAAACAAATTCTAATATTAGCCTTTGAAACATAATACCAAGTTATAGGGTGATCATCAATAATATGTTCATCTGTATTTTTAATAGCATTATTGAAACTCAAAAATTCAGAGATCATGTGGACCAGAAAAATATATCTTAAGAATGCCAGAGACCTTATTCCACAGTTTTAGGAATGGTAGTGTAGAGGAAAAACGAACTATTCTGGGCCTCAAATAGACTGAAATTCTAACCCTGGCTCTGGAACTTACAAGATGCTTTATCTTAGCCAGGTTATATAAAGTAATAACTTTATATTTTAAAAATGAGAATAATACAGCTTATATCATGAAGTTCTTATGAGGAAGACATAACATGATGTGTGTAATATATGTCCTATAGCATGTTATCTAGTAGACTCCTAATCAATATGGGTTCCTTCTATGCCACACTGCCCCCTCGAAGTGCCAGGAACAATATTAGAGATTCAATGGTCAGTTTAACATTATCTACAAGAAGATCCCAACCTGTTAAGATGATAGAAATGTAAATACAAGGCCGGGCGCGGTGGCTCAAGCCTGTAATCCCAGCACTTTGGGAGGCCGAGATGGGCGGATCACGAGGTCAGGAGATCGAGACCATCCTGGCTAACACGGTGAAACCCCGTCTCTACTAAAAATACAAAAACTAGCCGGGCGAGGTGGCGGGCACCTGTAGTCCCAGCTACTCGGGAGGCTGAGGCAGGAGAATGGCGTAAACCCGGGAGGCGGAGCTTGCAGTGAGCTGAGATCCGGCCACTGCACTCCAGTCCCGGCGACAGAGCGAGACTCCGCCTCAAAAAAAAAAAAAAAAGAAAAAGAAAAAGAAAAAAAAGAAATGTAAATACAAATACAATACATTGTGATAAAATATCACAATAGAAAATGTAACACAGAGAAAAAAATGTTTTAAATTGTAGAAGAGAAATGCTTATGTGATTATAGAATTATGAGGCATTTTTAAGACTACTATGATGTAAGAAAGAAATATAAAATCCTATTTTAAAAATTACATGGTTTTCTTGTGCCAATATAAAAACATACTAATAGTTCCAACATTTTATTTATGCCATATAGGATAATAGTTAAAAATTGGAGAAAGAATCCAGTATTTTAAAAAAGCAATGATTTTCAATAAACAAAAAAGAAGAGAGGCCTAAGCTGACATGCTCTTGCCCGATGGCCATGTGATGCCCTCCATCATATTAAGAAAAAGGCCCACCCCAATGCAGCCCCTTGACCTTAGACTCCCCAGTCTCTAGAGCTGTAAGAAATAAATTTATTCTCTTTAGAAAAGGCATGGGGCTACTGCAGCTTTTGTGCCACCACATAGCAACTGCAAATGAAGTCAGTAACAGAAGAGAGTAAGACCCAGCAAAGGGATGGTCTTAAGAGCAACATTTGAAGCATCATTTCCAGCCTGCAATTTCATTTACCTGAACCAAAGTATTGACTTTCTACTTAGGTCAATTTGAGTTATATTTTATTTTACTTGCAACCAGAGGACTCCTGAATAAAGAAGTAGGGTTGCCTAGATGCCTAGTCACATTATTTTCCAAAATTGTTATATACTTGATATGTATATATTGTATGTGTTTAATATTATATTAAAAATAAACTCTCTCATAATTCTGGCTTAAGAAGTTGCACATCGCCAGGGTCATTATAGGACTCTCTGGTGTTCTCCCCATCGTCAGCTATACATTCCAAAGATAACAACTAATATAAATTTTATGTTTATCATAACTTTGCCTATTTTTGAATATTATTAAAATACTACATTATTCAGAAATTAACTTTTGTTAAGAATCATGTGTGTAGTCTACATAACTATTTTCACAATTGTATGGGTGCATCACAGTTTATTTAAACATTGTATTGCTGAATAACCCTTGAGATGTATTTGAGTGAACTATTAAAAATGGGCTTTATGAACATTCTGATTGTGTTCTCTGGTGCAGATGAGTAAGATTTTCTCCACATATACCCAGAGAAGAAACTAAAGTTATAAGACATTCACATCTTCAATATTACTAAATAATATCAAGGCTTTCCCGCAGTATTTTTTGCAGCAGAGTTATTTCCACCTGTTGGGAACAGGTCCCCCAAAGTCTGGCCATAAACTGGCCCCAAAACTGGTCATAAACAAAATCTCTGCAGCACTGTGACATGTTCATGATGGCCATGACGCCCACACTGGAAGGTTGTGGGTGTACAGGAATGAGGGCAAGGAACCTCTGGACCACCCAGGGTGGAAAACTGCTTAAAGGCGTTCTTTTTTTTTTTTTTTTTTTTTTCATTTAATTTTATTTTTTATTATTATACTTTTTTTTTTTTTTTTGAGGCGGAGTCTCGCTCTGTCGCCCGGACTGGAGTGCAGTGGCCGGATCTCAGCTCACTGCAAGCTCCGCCTCCCGGGTTTACGCCATTCTCCTGCCTCAGCCTCCGGAGTAGCTGGGACTACAGGCGCCAGCCACCTCGCCCGGCTAGTTTTTGTATTTTTAGTAGAGACGGGGTTTCACCGTGTTAGCCAGGATGGTCTCGATCTCCTGACCTCGTGATCTGCCCATCTCGGCCTCCCAAAGTGCTGGGATTACAGGCTTGAGCCACCGCACCCGGCTTTATTATTATACTTTAAGTTCTAGGATACGTGTGCATAACGTGCAGGTTTGTTACATATGTATACTTGTACCATGTTGGTGTGCTGCACCCATCAACTCGTCAGCACCCATCAATTCGTCATTTATATCAGGTATAACTCCCAATGCAATCCCTCCCCCCTCCCCCGCCATGATAGGCCCCGATGTGTGATGTTCCCCTTCCCGAGTCCAAGTGATCTCATTGTTCAGTTCCCACCTATGAGTGAAAACATGCAGTGTTTGGTTTTCTGTTCTTGTGATAGTTTGCTAAGAATGATGGTTTCCAGCTGCATCCATGTCCCTACAAAGGACGCAAACTCATCCTTTTTTATGGCTGCATAATATTCCATGGTGAATATGTGCCACATTTTCTTAATCCAGTCTGTCACAGATGGACATTTGGGTTGATTCCAAGACTTTGCTATTGTGAATAGTGCAGCAATAAACATACGTGTGCATGTGTCTTTATAGCAGCATGATTTATAATCCTTTGGGTATATACCCAGTAGTGGGAAGCCTGGGTCATATGGTACATCTAGATCTAGATCCTTGAGGAATTGCCATACTGTTTTCCATAATGGTTGAACTAGTTTACAATCCCACCAACAGTGTAAAAGTGTTCCTATTTCTCCACATCCTCTCCAGCACCTGTTGTTTCCTGACTTTTGAATGATTGCCATTCTAACTGGTGTGAGATGGTATCTCATTGTGGTTTTGATTTGCATTTCTCTGATGGCGAGTGATGATGAGCATTTTTTCATGTGTCTGTTGGCTGTATGAATGTCTTCTTTTGAGAAATGTCTGTTCATATCCTTTCCCCACTTTTGGATGGGGTTGTTTGTTTTTTTCTTGTATATTTGTTTGAGTTCTTTGTAGATTCTGGATATTAGCCCTTTGTCAGATGAGTAGATTGCAAACATTTTCTCCCATTCTGGAGGTTGCCTGTTCACTCTGATGGTAGTTTCTTTGGCTGTGCAGAAGCTCTTTAGTTTAATAATATCCCATTTGTCAATTTTGGCTTTTGCTGCCATTGCTTTTGGTGTTTTAGGCATGAAGTCCTTGCCCATGCCTATGTCCTGAATGGTACCACCTAGGTTTTCTTCTAGGTTTTTTATGGTATTAGGTCTAACATTTAAGTCTCTAATCCATCTTGAATTAATTTTCTTATAAGGATTAAGGAAAGGATCCAGTTTCAGCTTTCTACTTATGGCTAGCCAATTTTCCCAGCACCATTTATTAAATAGGGAGTCCTTTCCCCATTTCTTGTTTCTCTCAGGTTTGTCAAAGATCAGATGGCTGTAGATGTGTGGTATTATTTCTGAGGACTCTGTTCTGTTCCATTGGTCTATATCTCTGTTTTGGTACCAGTACCATGCTGTTTTGGTTACTGTAGCCTTGTAGTATAGTTTGAAGTCAGGTAGTGTGATGCCTCCAGCTTTGTCCTTTGGACTTAGGATTGTCTTGGCAATGCGGGCTCTTTTTTGGTTCCATATGAACTTTAAAGCCGTTTTTTCCAATCCTGTGAAGAAACTCATTGGTAGCTTGATGGGGATGGCATTGAATCTGTAAATAACTTTGGGCAGTGTGGCCATTTTCACAATATTGATTTTTCCTATCCATGAGCATGGTATGTTCTTCCATTTGTTAGTGTCCTCTTTTATTTCACTGAGCAGTGATTTGTAGTTCTCCTTGAAGAGGTCCTTTACATCCCTTGTAAGTTGGATTCCTAGGTATTTTATTCTCTCTGAAGCAATTGTGAATGGAAGTTCATTCCTGATTTGGCTCTCTGTTTGTCTGTTACTGGTGTATAAGAATGCTTGTGATTTTTGCACATTAATTTTGTATCCTGAGACTTTGCTGAAGTTGCTTATCAGCTTAAGGAGATTTTGGGCTGAGACAATGGGGTTTTCTAAATATACAATCATGTCATCTGCAAAAGGCGTTCTTAAACCACAAACAATAGCTTGAGCGATCTGTGCCTTAAAGACACACTCCTGCTGCAGTTAACCAGCCAGACCCATTCGTTTATTTCGGCCCATCCCTTTGTTTCCCATAAGGAATAAGGAATACTTTTAATCTATAATCTATAGAAACAATGCTTATCACTGGCTTGCTGTCAGTAAATACTTGGGTAAATCTCTGTTCAAGGCTTTCAGCTCTGAAGGCTGTTGAGACCCCTGATTTCCCACTGCACACCTCTGTATTTCTGTGTGTGTGTCTTTAATTCCTCTAGCGCGGCTGGTTTACAGTCTCCCGGACTGAGCTGGTCTCCGCACCACCAATAGTGTGGGAGATTCTTCTTTGCTTCAAATACTTGCCTACCTAGGGTTTTGTCAAAATTTTTTTATTTCTACTCAATCTGTGAAATTATAACTCATTATGATTTTTGTTTTTATTTCTCTAATTGTTATTAAAAATGTTATCTCATATATTTCGTGTTCTGTTAATATTTATTCATGCATTTTGTTCATTTTTCTTTCTTTCTTTTTATATTTTTTTGAGACGAGTCTCTTGCTCTGTCGCCAGGCTGGAGTGCAGTAGCGCTATTTCAGCTAACTGCAACCTCCGTCTCCTGAGTTCAAGCTATTCTCCTGCCTCAGCCACCCCAGTAGCTGGGACTATAGATGCATGCCACCACGAGATGGGGTTTCACCATGTTGGCCAGGATGGTCTTGATCTCTTGACCTCGTGATCTGCCCATCTCGGCCTCCCAAAGTTCTGGGATTACAAGCATAAGTCACTGCGCCTGGATGCATTTTGTTCATTTTTCTGTTGCACTGTTTAATTATTGATTTATATTTTCATTACATATTTTGGATTCTAATCTTTTACTGGTCTATATTTTACAGAAATTTTCTCCAGTTTGTGGCTGATCTTTTCACTCTTATGATACCATTTGATGACCAGAAGTTTTAAAAAATTTCAACATATGTGAATTTATTAATTCTCTTTTATTTTATGAGTTATGTATGTTAAGAATCCTTCTCTATGCCAAGTTCATTTTTCTGTATTTTATTCTAAAAATGTAAAAGTTTGCCTTTTAAAAGTATCTCCTAAAGCGTAATAAGTACTTGAAATAGAGATATAATTTTGTATTTTTTCATATAGATAACGGATTCTTCCAGTAGTGTTTGAGTCCATCCTTGCTTATTGCTCTGAAATGTCACCTCTATCATAAATCATGTTTGCATAAGTGTGGGTTAATTTTTTGAACTCTTTATTCTAGACCATGGGTTTTTTTGGCCAATGTGTGCCAATAATGTTGTCTTACTTCTTAGGCTTGTATAAGATGTCTTAATATATATCACAAGTTTCCTCTTATGATTCTTTTTAAGAAATGTCTTCTACATTTAGCCATTTTCTTATCCGTATTCGTTTTATAATCACCTTGGAAAGCTTGGAATTTTTATTGAAATTAGATTGAATGTATACATTAATTTGGGGAGAAATGATACTTTAAAATGTTGAGATTTTCTATCTGTGAACATGATATATCTCTCCATTTATTTAGGTCTTCTTTAATAGTAAGGTTTTAAATTTTATAAAGGTCATGTACCTCTTTTATTAATTTTATTCTCATGTAGCATTTATTTTTATCTTGTTTTAAAATTACATTTTCTATTTGTCATATCATAGAAATACAATTGATTTTTATATATTTGTCTTATGTCCAACAAATACAATAACATGTCTTATTAATTTTTAAGAAATTCTTAGTATGTTTGCTGGAGTTTCCTATGAGGACAATCTTATTAATTGTGAAAAAAGAATCTTAGTTTTTATTCTTTTTCAATCCTTGTACTATATTTTTCAATATCTTATAACAGGCCTGAAGTAAATGATGTAGAGTAAGTGATGTAAAGAAATGCCTATTTTCAATTTCCAATTGTAGTGGTATCTTACAGTTAAATTTTAATATTTATTTTTTACTCCATTGCATTGTTGTCTTAGAATATGCTCTGAATAATAATGACTTCTTGAGTTTCATTGAGATCATACTTATGACCTCATAAGTAGTCAAATTTTTATAAAATTGTATATTCTCAAATTTATGGATGCAGGACATTTTTAATACATCAACTTATATAAATTGTCTATATTTTTACTTATTTTTTACATTTAATTTAACAACTACTAAATGATGTGTGTTAAGTGCTGATCCTGTGTTAATACTGTAAATGTTTATTTATGTTATGACTCAAAGTTTTTTGTAAGTCTAAAATATATAATTCTGTTGAGCTGAAACTTTAATTCTTATGGGGAGATATTCTTTATTTTGAACAATGCCCTCCAGCTTAACGTCAAGTTTCTTTTATGTCAGTATAGCTACACTTTCAGTTAGCAAGTGCTTGGAAATTTTCAATAATTTTTTGTTTAACTTTACTCTTTTATTTTGATTTAAATTTATCTTTTGTAAGCAGCATATAACTAGATACCGTTTCCTCCAGAAAGACAAATTTTATCTTTTAACTATCAAGATTAGTCTATATTTAGATAAATTTTTACTATATTGGAGTTTTTCTGGCATCTTATTTTGTGTGTTTTTGTCTTATTTTTTATTGTTTTCTGATTTTCTGGCACTGAGTTTTTAAAAGTTTATTCCATTTATCCTTCTGTATAGTCGAAAGTTATGTCATCTGTTTCTAATCTGTTAGTGATGATTCTAGATATTTTAACAGGTATAATTAATTTAATCCTGAATAACATAAGGACCTTAGAGAATTTTTTTTAGCAAATCACCCATATGTATATTTGTCCAGAAACGTAATTCTATATTCTATCTCCATATATTATCTATTTTTATTATTGTTTTGTGTCATTGAAGTCTGTTTAAGTTTATTATTGCCTTATTGTTTTCTTTGCTTATCATTTCTTCATGCAGTTTAAGACTCTCAGGAATTATTCTTTTCTTGGAAAAGGCACTTAGGAATTCCTTTAGTGACAAGCTGTCAGTGGTAAATTCTTTCTTTTTAGTTTAAAATGTGGTAATTTTGTCCACATTTCTGATAAGTTATTCGGTTGTACAGTTCTAAATTAGCAACTGATTTCTCCCATCACTTTAAAGTTATTATTGGAAACACATTGATTATATATTATAGTTATCATTTCTGCCCTTGGAATCAACATAATATTCATCATTTCTCTGAGGAAGTTTGGCTTTTTCCTGGCTATATTTAAGATCTTATTTTACATTCTATAGGCTGAGTACAGAATAAATTGGTGTGGATCTCCAAAAATTCTCTCCAATTTGGATAAACTATGTTTCCTAATCTGTGATTTAATGTCATCATTACAGGGAAATTCTAAGCCATTATGACCTGAAATACTTTGACTCTGTCCTCTGTATTATTTCCTTCAGTAAATCTGATTAAATCCATGTTAAGTATTATCATCTATATTCTGTCTCTCTCTTCCTATCTCTGTATTACATTCTGGGTAATTATATTAGCTTTATTTTTGGGTCACTAATTCTCTCTTTAGCTAAATCAAGTCTGCTTTTTAATATATCCATTGGCATTCAAATGTCAAGTATACATTCATTCACAGAAAACATATTTGTTTCATAAAAAATGTCTGGTCAGTTTTGATGGTGTATTTTGTTATTCTTACACAGCTGACCCTTGAATACCATGGCAGTGAGAGGTGCTGACTTCCTGCACGGTGAAAAACCTATGTACAATTTTTGATTCCCCAAAAGCTTAACTTCTAATAGCCTACTGCTGAACAGAAACCTTACCAATAACATAAACAGTTAATTAACAAATATCATATATGTTATATGTATTATTTACTGTAATCTTAATAATATAACAATTAACTAACAAATATTTTGTTAAGTGTATTATATAGTGTAATCTTAAAATGAAACAAGCCAGAGAAAATAAAATGTTATTAAAATCATAAGGAAGAGAAAATATATTTATTACTCATTAAGTAGAAGTAGATCACCATATGAGTGTTCATCTTAGTTTTCTTCACATTGAGTAGACTGAAAGGGAGGAGAAAGAGGAGGGGCTGGTCTTGCCATCTCAGGAGTGGCAGAGGCAGAAGAAGTGAAAGAGATGGAACGGGTGGCAGGAGAGGCAAGCACACTTTATGGAAATATGTCATAATTTATGTCTGAATTTTTTGCTTTATTTCTCTAAAAATATTTTTTATATGGTATCAATCCTTCTTCTACCATTTCCTTTAGTTTCAGTGCCCCTGTCATAGAAGGGTACATCATAAAAGAAGTCAAAAGAAGTCTTGAATAATTGGATTCCTTCTGCCAGAATGTCTAGTGTCAATTTGCTTTCCCGTACTGCTTCTTTTACATCTTCTTCCATATTGTCTGAACTGGTTCAAGAGTACACATTTCCATCAAGCAGACATCTTTTAAGTCGTCTGGTGTGCTGTCTATTAACTGTTGAGTTTCTCCAAGATCCCTATCTTGAACTCCTTCACCCCCCCCCCCCCCCCGCCACTCTCACTATTTTTTTTTACCATATCAGCAATCTTTTCCATGATTTTTTTTATTGGTTCTCTGATGAACTCCTGAACAATATTTGGACACAGTTTTCTCCAGCACAAATTTGTTATTTCTGGCTTAATGGTTTTCAGGGCTATTTTTCTGTAACAACCATGACATCTTCAATCGTGTAATCCTTCCAGACTTTCATGATATTCTATCAGGGTTCTTTTTAATAGTGTTGGCAATCTTTTCATAAAATACTGTATGTAATGAGCTGTAAAGTTCCTTATGACCCCCTAATCAGGAGGCTAAACTTAGGGACATTGTATTTGGTGGCAAGTAGATGATTTCCATGTCTTTGGTGTTGAGCTCATGGCATTCTGGGTAGTCACTGGCATTGTCCAATATCAAAAGAACTTTAAAAGGCAATTCTGTACTGGCAGTGGTACTTCATGACTTCAGGGACAAAGAATCAATGAAAGAAATCCAGAAAAAGAGTTCCTGTATGAGCCTTCTTGTTGTACAGCAAAAAAAACTGACAGGTGATGTTTATCTTTTTCCTTCAAGACTAGGAGTTAGCAGTTTTATAGATGAAGGAAGGATTGTTTATAAACCCACCCGCATTGAAACAAAACAATAGAATTAGCGTATCCCTCCCTGTCTTAAATCCCAAATATGGCACTTTCATCTTCATTAAAAACCTGTTCAGGAAAATATACTTTCTCCTTAATGATTTTCTGAATGGTGTCTGGGAACTTTTCTGCTGCCTCCTGGTTGGCAGAAGCTACTTCTGTTATCTTGATGTTTCTTAAGCCAACTCTCTCTCTAAAATTATTGAACCATCCTTTGCTGGCATTAAATTCTCTAGCTTTAGGTTATTCACATTCATTTTACTTTTTCATATACCGTAATCACTTGGCTTATTCTCAAATCATACTAGAGTCTGTAGGTATGCCTTTTTTATAGCGATCTTGCACTCACAGAAAAGCTACATTTTCAGTATGAGATTAAAATATATTTTGTAAAAATATTAGCTTTTCATGCCTGCTGGCACAGCTACTGTGGCAGCTTCATGAATTTCCTTTTCTTTTATTACAGTTGTCTTTACACTGGATTCATTTATCTTAAAATGATGGGCAACCACAGTTGCAGACCTCAATCTATGGTGTATCTTGAACTATTCAACTTTTAACAAAATATAGTATCTTGACTGTTCTTTGCTTCTTGTGAGCACTTCCAGCATCACTAGTGGCACTACACATGGGTTCAAGGTTTTTGGTGTTGGACTCAACATGATGAAAAATACGCGAGAACTGTGAGGGATCACTTTTTACTGAAATATGCAATTTACTGGAGAGACTAACTACTCACATGAATATGATTAGTATCACAGTACATTTTAAGCAGATACTGGCAATACTTGAGTTCAATACAATAATAACAAGAGGTGGCTATAAAATTATTATGATAGTATAGTATGTACTACAGTAATTTTATGGAGTTATGATTCAATACTGCATCTATATACTGATGTACATTTCTCTCAACTATAATGGTGCCATGTCCAGTCTCTGTTTTTGTGTGTTGTTTTGATACATTTTAACTTTTTGTAATAGATTTGTGTACACTTTATGGTAGTAAATAACAAAATAAACTATTAATAGTTTTGCATATGTTTCATGCATTCATAACATATCTATTTTTTAAATATCTCTAGACTACTCTGTTTACTGTGAGTTTTTGCCAGCTATCACAAAATCTACAAAAAGTTTTCCAATATCTTTATTGAAAGAAAAATCTACACATAAGTGGACCCATGTATTTCAAATCCATGTTGTTCAAGAGTCAACTGTATAAATCTTGCTTATCCATTTAAAAAAATTCTACTCATATTTCGTGGGTTTTATTTTTGAAAATTCTATGGTGAGTAGGCTTAGGGATGGTTTCTATATAAATTAATGCATTTAGTTTTGCTAGGCTTCTGGGGCAATTAACAAATTTGGAACACTATAAACTGTTTTCTCAGCTTGAGGGGTTTTAGCAAAATAAAAAACAAGAATTTAAAGTTGACAATAAATTTAGACTGTTTTATGTATATACGTATTCATTGAAAACTTTTTCCTTTCCTTTATGGCAGTGGTAAAAAGATGTTACTGTCATCTTTTTACAGGCAGACATTTTCCCTAGTATACCTTTTCCCTGATCATATAGGCTTTTGAGGGTCGTGACATTATGCAGAAGTCACTATTCCATGTCCCACTCTGAGCAGACTCAAGAATCTTTTGTTATTTTTTTAACCTCTGTGATAATTAAAGGTCAAAGCTCTAGATTACTATTCTTGCCTATTGCACCAAGATAGCTTTTAGCTTCCTCGCTCAATTGCCATTCTGGATTTGCTTCTGTTCAGGGTCTTAATTTCTTAAGGATTTCTCATATTTTCTTGTGAAATTAATTCCATACTGAGAAGGAGTTTTAAAATGGCATTATAGGGCATCTTAAGGAATTTTGTAGCTGGACAATTTGAAAACAATTAGAATTTCATATCGCTGATCAAGGAAGCTAGTACAATAATTTCAATTCATTTTTTTGCTGTGGAATTCTGGAAGAATATGTAAACAAATAGAACACATGAGTTAAAATTTATTCTGGTGGTTATGGGATTGGAGGGCTTCAGCCTCCACTTGCTCACCACCATCATCCCATGTACTAAGAGAAAGCTAACAGAGTTTGCCAAAGAAGAATGATAGACTCATGAGAATATGTCCCAAGTTCCTAAAAATCACATTGCAAAGAAACTTGGAGAAAAAATTTTATGGATAAGTGTGCGACTGCCCATCTTCACTTGCAAATATTGTGGATTTACTGTACTTCTAGACCATCTTATTATGGACCTGAATAGAGAAACAGTGGATTCGAGCAAATCTTGCCTGCAAGTTTTAAGAAGGAAGCCAATTCCATTTTGGAGAGGTATAACTTACGGGATATCTGGACACACACACACACACACACACACAAAGTGTTGTACAAGGGATTGGGGCACTTTTTCTTTTCCTAAAAGGCATATGGGTACCTGATTCCCTCAATGTCAATAGCTTTCCATCCCAGTGAAAGAACAACATGGACATCAAGATTTATCTTCACTTTATACCCATCAAATCAATATAAAAATCTGCTTCTGTGGAATGAGAATGAACCAAGTTTTACAGTAATGCCAATAAGATGAGCAAAAGAGAAAATGCTGAGAGTTTTTATTTAGGAGCTCTATCTAAATGGGATGTGCATAAGATATCAAGCATTTAGATGTGCTGAAGTTATAAGGAGATTGTGTTGGTATGAGGAACAAAAAGGGTCTTTTACTTCCAAAGTGACTATTTCGTGCATTCTGTATAATGTAGAGTGAGTCAATCTGTTTAGCACACCATTGCCCATTTTAAATAGCAAAACCAAAGCCACTGAAACCTCTGGGCTCATTGTAAAAATGAGTTAATGAACATCAAAGTGTAAGAAATGGATGAAGAAAATGTAAAAACCTAAAACTTCTCCGGGCAAAATGTCCAATAGAGTAAATATAGCGTCTATTGCCTTTCTTCTGTTGGAGCCCTCATCTTTGCTTATTTGGGTTCTTGGTCACTGACACTCCCTAATGTTGCTCCTTGGGTGCTAAAATTGATTCGCATCCCAGCATGTCCACCTTCCCTCTCTCTCTTTTGTCTTTTTCTGTTTAATATATATTTGTCAATTTAAGCAATAGCTTGGGAGTCTGATTAAAGCAATAGCTAATTCAAAAAGCTTACATTTAAATACATTTTCTCAAAGGAAATTAAATAACATGGGAAATCAATGTAATTATAGGAATTTTAAAGATTATAGCAATTTTTTTCTGATAAGCCACATGAATAAGAAGAATGAGCAGATTATAGAAAAATGAAATAGATATAATATTTGTTTATTTTACTGATGGTACAGTCAGTGACTACACATGATTGAACTAGGAGTGGCCTTAGCTAATAATCATGAGGTCTGTTTTTCTTTATCTTCTTCATTCCTGGAGTTCAAGTCTAAAAGTTCTTTGTCATATTCAGCAACATTCTAGACATTACCTTTGTTTTGATCCTCAAGGTGTTGTATATCCCTTATGCTGAATCATTCTGACCATATGCCTCATCCTAAGCAGCTTGAGTCACTGTCCATATTCAATGCTTGTGAACACCTCAATTTTGATTCCATGAGGTCTTGCCTTGTTTCCTCTTTTCAGGACCTCTTTTCCCTTGAGGATGACTGAAACTTTCCTGTACTGTATCAACTTAAAAGTAAGCTAGAAAAGCAAACAAATAAGTAAAGCACTAGCTGAAAAACAGTTATTTATGGGGTATTATCAAATCCTGTCAGAATACTATAGCTTCACACTGTCTCTCAGTGTTGATGTATTTGTGACACTTATCATTACTTGGACTTGCATATTCACTTGCTTGTGTATGGTCAGTGAAATCCCGATAGAATGAAAACTCCATGCAAGCTGGGGCTTTATCTGTTTTCTTCACTTTCAGGAATACCTGTGCCAAAAACCGGTCCCATCACAGGGCATGTGATCAAAATTCTTTGTTGAATAAATGAATGGGTGGCAAAATATGGATGTGAGTCAGGAACTCACTTTAAATAAGTCCATGAAATATGAGACAGCTGTCCACGTTGCTTATGGAAGATCCCAAACACTACTCTGGTCAGTTTAAGCAATTTCATTTGGAAATTCATGAATACACATTTTAAAAAGTGCTCATTTCTGTCACTTTTCTCCAAAAAATACGTAAATAATTGGACAGAAAATGAAAGGTGACTGCGTTTCCTTTAATGCTCCTAGGCTCTGTAGACGTGTTGTGTGAAAAATTTCTCACCTCTTTTAATTCAGGCTTGAGTAATTGACATTCACACTAAGTCTTTAAGTAGAGGGACAGATACGTAGGAAAAGGACTGAAAAGTAAAAAGCAAAAAGTGATTACACACACACTAAAATTGCACCTTGTAATCTGTGCTTTTCACCTATTCTTGCCATGTGAAAGTTTGCAACTGTACATGTCATATTGTCTTAAATGTAATGATGATAAAGTTAATAATGATAATTGTAACATTTACCTATATTAATTATATTTCACATGTATAAACATATGCTATGTACTGCATAGATTACAGGAGGTTTAGCACCAGCACACCTCATAAACCCAACTGTTAGGACCCTACCTGTCATTTACTTTCTGTTTTAAAGTTTCCCAGCGGAAAAAAGATGTAGAATTCAAGGAATGTTGGTGAATAAGATATTTGTAAGCCTTACGACTGTCTAAATTATTACTAATATAATGGCTGTTAATCTTAAAACAGTTGTTAAAGAATGATTTGTAAAAATATGAAGACACAACCCACAATTATAATAAACTGAAAGTGAAAGTCTAGATGAGTTCACCAAACATGGGAGGGCATTGGACACAGGAGGGAAATAGAACAGCGAGGTAAGAATTTTGCCTTGATTTGAGGGAGGTATTAAAGTACTTTAAACATTCATTTTGAATGTGTGTATTAGTTTCCTAGGACAGTCATCACAAATTACCACAAACTGGGTGGCTTAAAACAACCAGAATTTATTCTTTCACAGGGCCAAAGGCCAGAAGTCCAAAATGAGGAAGTCAGCCTTGTTAGTTCCTTTTGAAGGTTCTGAAGGAGAAACCCACCCCACGCCTTGCTGTTAGTGTTTGTGGCAGCTGTGCAACAGTTTCCTGGTGTTCCTCATGCTGTAGCTGCATCCCTTCAGTCTCTGCCTCTATCTTCATAAGGCCTTCCCCTCTTGGGTATCTATCTGTGCCTCTTATAAAGACACCTCTCATTGGATTTAGAGCCCACCCTAATCCAAACTAGTGTCCGCTTGAAATCCTTATGCAAATTACATCTGAAAATACCCTTTTTCCAAATAAGGTCATATTCACAGGCTCTGGCAAGAAGTATTTTTTTGGTTGGTCCCAATTCGACCGCTCCAACGTAGCAAACTCTTACTATGTCAAGCACTAGGTGCCTCATAGGTAGGGACTGATGTAATCTTCCCCTATGAACTGCGTACTATTTTCCCATTTTACTGATAAGAAAAATTGCCCCAGATAACACATATAGGAGTAAGTGGTAGAGTAAGGGTTAGAATCTACAAGTCTAATTCTAAAGTTTATGTCTTTTACCAATTTGTTAAGTTTAAGTGCTACAAATGAATTGCATACAATAAAGGTTGTAAAATCCCTTTGTATGCTATCCAAACAACTAGAGGAAATTAAACTGAAACAAAGAGTCCTCCATAAATTCTGCAAAAGGCAGTAAAATTCAGAAAGCCAAAAAAGAGCATAGAGAAGAAACCCAGATAAGATGGCTGATATAAATTCAAGTAAAATATGGAAATTTAAAGAAAAACAAGCAATAATTTAAAACAAATTTCTACAATATGCTTTTCAAGAAATAAAATGAGATAGAGGTATGATAGTCTCATTTTCACGAAAGTAAGGAGTTGTAATATTTTTTAGAGACCAGAGAATATTTAAAAATGTTCATCATAACATGTCATTCCCAGGTTCAGAGCCATGTAATGGCTTCTTCCTGTATTTCGAATAAAATACCAACTCCTTCAATGACCTATGAAGTCACAAATCATCTAGTTGGTCCCTGCCTACTTTTATACCTTGTCTCCTCCTCTCTGGATATCCGTCCCTATGTTATGAGTCCACTGAGAATGTTATTAACCAAACTTACCCGTATACTCACTCTTCTCTTTGCCTAAAATGTCTTCTCTCTGGTACTTCCCTGACATGGTTTCCCGTCCATCATTCAGATCTAAGATCAAAGATCACTTCTTCAGAGATGTTCTCCCCATCCTACCTGAAGTGACCCACTGTTATGCTCTACCACTTTTCCTTAACTATTACCTTCCCAATATTCCAATCACTTGATATTATTTATTTGTGAAAGTCATATACAATTCCTCACAAAGCCATCCATTTTACATCATAATGACCTATTAAATGAATACCCCCACCTCCAGTCCATGGCACCAAACTAACCAATGCTACTAGGAATCCAGGAAGTCTTGTACAGGATGGCACCTAAGGTCAGTCTTAGAAGATAAGCAAAGCTTTAGCCTTTAAGTTGGGTAAATAGTGGTAATTGGTGAATGCATTTCTAGAGAATTTAATTATATTCTAGAAAACATATATTTTTAATTATATATATGCATACATATGTATATATAAATATCCACCCATACATTTATGCACAGAGAGAGAGAGAATATGAACAGCAGTCAGATGTTGTTGACCCTCTTTCAGTCGTACCATGAAAAATCGCCAACAGTATTATTCCAAATATCATCTGTTTGTCCCTTTGGGTTTACTCTGCCTCCTCCTCCAACTGCTTGATGCTAGTAAGACTGACCACATCAAAGGGCTCTCTTGTTTTCTGGATTTCATTTAAAAGAATAAAGGGAGGTTGGCAATGATTCTAGCCTGGGAATAAAATACTCTCTTATGTGGGCTCCCTATACCCTGCCCTCACCTTTGAAAATAGTCCTCCTATTAAACTCTGATCAAATTAGTTCAAATGTGTCATTTATTTCTTGCTGGGGCGCTGACTAATACACATGTATTTCCTTTGAGCATTTCCAAATGCCAAGAGTACGTGCTTCATTTTGTTCTCCCTGCAGTTATTAATTGAGTGCCTACCATGTGCCAGGCACTCTCATAGACCATGGGGACATCCAGTGAACAAAATAGAGGAAAACAATTGTTCTTATGAAGCTTACACCCCAGTCGGAGATGACAATGAACAAAATAAATATGCAACATCATATTAGATATAGCAGTTAGTATTATGAAGAAAAAATAAAGATAACAATGTTGGGGTGCAGGGAGAATTTAAAGTGGGAGTGGTCATGAAGGCTCCACTGAGAAAGTTACATTTCAACAAATATATCAAAGCTGTAAGGAGCTAGCCATGAAGCTTTTTTGGGGCAAAAAAGCATACTAAGCAGAGAGAATAGTAGAGGCAGACGGCCCAAGACAAAAGTGAGCCTGGCGTTTTCAAGGAGCCATGAAGACTCCAGCATGATGGAGTGAAGTGAGTCAGGCAGGAGAACAGGTGAGGAAGGTAGATCCCGCAGGACCTAAAAGCCAGTTGAAAGACTGTGGATTCTACTCACAGTAAAAAACAAAAAGGAGCACACTAGAGGACTTGGGGCTCTGACACCATCTGACTTATAGCTTACAATTGTGGTTGTTGCATTTGTTTGATTTGTGGTATATGTGCAGTGTGTGTGGTGTGTGTGTGTGTTTTGGTTGTTGCATTTGTTTGATTCGTGCAGTGTGTGTGTGTGTGTGTGCGTGTATTTAAATAGACTAAAGGAGGGCAAGAAAAAGTGTAGATTAAAACTTATTTAGGAAGTTAATAGCAATAATGCAGGCAAATTAAAATGATGGCTAAGACCAAGTTAGTGGTAAAGGAGTTTGTGACAATGTGATACGATAGAGATTCAAGTTATATTTTGAAGGTACACTCAACATGATTTTCTGATAGATTAATTCATTCAAAACATATTTATTGAGTGTTTATTATGGGTTGGTATTATGCTAGGCACTCGAGATAGAATTGTGAACAAAACAGAGATTCTTGCCCTTATAGGATTTGAAATATAATGTTGATATGTAGGCAGTAAACATTGAAAAAAATAGAGTACAGAGTATGTTACAAGTTGTTCCATGCTATGGGGAAAAAAAATAAGAAAAGGGCTGGGGTAAGGAAGAGCAACTTGGTTAAAGTAATAAATGGCCAGAATCTGCCTCCTTGAATAGATGACATTTGAACAAGCATGTCAGGAAAGAGAGAGAATCAGACAAGAAGATATTTAGGTGACCAGGTCTTTAGATGGAGAGCACAGCAAGAGCAAAGGCCATAGGGTAGGCACACCTGGGGGTTTAAGGAGCCACTGGGAGGCTCGAGAGGCTGTGACAGTATCAAGAAGGTATTAGAAAAGGACTTGAGAGAATTAACAGGTTAAGGACTAAAAAGGACCTTATAAACACTGGTGTAAACAAAACTTATTTTTAAAGTTAACAGCAATAACCCAGGCAAATTAAAATGATAATTTGGGTTTACATTCTGAGTACAATGAAAGCCACTGAAAGGTTTTGTGCAGAGGAGCAGCAAGATCTGACCATTGCTTTAACGTAATTACTCAAATTACCGAGACTAAGTTCTGGATGGCAAGTATTGGGAGTAAGCTCTAGGTAGCAGGATTTGAAGCACATAGACCTGCTGTGAGGTAGGATTTGTTAAAAAAAAAAAAAGAAAAGAAAAGAAATAGGTGCCAAGGATGCAGTTGCCACTTAAAGACATGGAAAGACTGAAAGGAAATTAGGTTACAGGGAGGATGGTAGGAAGGTTAGGATCACAGCATTGGACATAATAAGATTGAAACGACTCTTCATGTTTCACTGTTTTTTGTCATGTGGCGGGACTTCTGGTCTCTCTCATTCCGTAGCAGCATATCATTTGACAGATGAGTTGGGGAAAAAAGCAACTGGGTATTCTTAGCTTAGCCAGCCCCTTTGTCCTCTTACTTTGGGACCCACCTTACTTGCAGCGGGGGGGGGGGTGATGCGTTTTCTAATTCTTTGTAATGTAAGTTTTAAAGAGTCAACCCCCCAGCGGGATGTCTGTGTCTGTTCAATTGTGTTTGACTAGATGAGTAGATTTAAATATCTGGTGGAGTGTTAGCAAGTCTAGCTTGCTGCAGTTCCATAGAGACTTTCTCTAAAGAGCTTTATATAGAATGAACAGTGATGACTTGAATCTCTATTTGATAGTCTCCATGTCAATCTGTCAATCCTTTTGAAACTGGGGGGTGGTAGAAGATGACATTATTCCTCTGTCTTTAACCTAAAGATTTTTAAAATGAATACAGAAAGAATTTTACACTGAAGATTATTATCAAGGGGCAACCTTCACATCCAAGTCTCCTCAATTTTGAAGGTAAAATTGAATTTGACCTTTAACTAAAGATCAATTCCACTGGGTAACCAATTTGGACTGATTCCACTGGAGATCACCTAAGAGTATTCTGGCATTGTAAATGGCCATTAAAAGCCATCAGCGCTATAATTCTTTGAGAAACAGATAGTTATGTGAGAGTCATATGATGGTTATTGCTTTATGATTTAAATATTATTTAATGAATAGCTGGAAATATCTATCAAGTCTAACTTGACAAAAGAGGACAGAGAGGACCTCCATCTCAGCCAAGACTACTTGGGGAAAATGCTGTAATTTCTAAAACCATATCCTTTAAGCTGACAATAATAGCACATTACCCATTTGCGTTACATCTCTGATTTAAAATTATCAAAACCCTTTGCAGTGCTTTACTTCAGTCTTATGCCTTCACTAGAGGCACAGATATATACATCATTAGGGCTGCCCGTCACCACCATCAGAGGTCACTGTAGGTCAGAGGTTTTTACCTGTTTTGTGCCATGGACCATTTTGACAGTCTTTTGAAACCTTCCAGAAAAATACTTTTAAATACATGGGAACTCAAGGTAAGAATCATGTTAATATAAGTTGTATTTCTTTCAAGTCTACTCACTTTTCTCATTTTGCCCAAACCTGAGCCCTAGTCACAAGTCTGTGGGCATTTTTGTTCACCGAGGGTAGCATTATTGTGTGAGTTACTTACCATCGGCCTATAAGATGCTTGGTTCATCTATGTTGCTCAAAAGCATCATAAACATTATTTTTGCTGTGAATATCTCATGGCTGGTGTAAACTCTTTTACTAGATTGTTTGAACTTTTTCATGGTCTTATTGATTCAAGTTCCTATAAAGTAATGTTTCTGGCAGTTTATAGTTTAATGGAACATCACGATGTATATGTCTTCCCCTAACAATGTACATATTTACACTTATTTATTTAACCAGTGTTTCTTGAGTATATTATTGCAGACTCAGGCACTATTCAAGATGCTAGGGATTCAGTCCTGAATAAGACAAGATAAGAAAATAGGAGAAAGGAAGAAAAGAAAGGAGGGAAGGAAGAAAGGATGAATGGAAGGATGGAAGCAAAAAAGGGAGGGAAGGCAGGAGGAAGAGAAAGAGGAAAGGAAATAAAAGAATTATAATGTTAAGCTATAATGACAAGATAAGAAGTAATAGGAACTGAGAGTGAGAGAGATGGGCAGGAAAGAAATTATTTAAATGACGTGAATAAAGAAATTAATATATGACCCTGAAAAATAATGTATTGTTGACAAAAATCAAATTTACTTAATTAAGCATACTCGTATTCACATACAAGGTTAAGTGTTCTGCCTTATACCAGAAGGAAGGAGTTCCCTGTGTTTGCCGTTCCCAATAGGGTAACGATAAAGACACCTATTGCAGAGTCACGTCTGGCAAAATTGAAGTGGTGGCTGCCCCACTCTAAGCATAATAAGGCAACTGATGAAGAAGTGGGCAAGTTCCCAGGAGCATTTGACTTGAATATGTCTCCCCACGTACTACTATTACATAGTCTTCTCTTCTTTCTAGATACCTTTACTCCAAAAAATCAGCTGCTACATCAAAGAGTAAGGGTCATTCTCCTTCTGAAACCTGTGGGAATGAATCCTTTCTTGCCTCCTCTAGCTCCTGGTGAGTTGCTGTCAATCTTTGGAATTTCTTGACATGCAGCTGCACACGGTAATTTTTGCCTCTGTCATTATTTGGTGTTCTCTCCTCATGTGTCTGTTTTTCTATTATCTTTTTATAAGGAAAATAGTCATATTGAATTAAAGGCCCACACTACTCCAGGATGACCTGATCTTAATCACTTAGGTCTAGAATGACCCCATTTCCAAATATTGTCACATTCTGAGGCCCTAGTGATTGGGAATTCAACATATATTTTGGGGAGATGCAATTCAACCCACAATGGTCATTTCTAAAGTTTACACAAAAGGCTGCGCATAGTGACTCACACCTGTAATCTCAGCACTTTGGGAGCCCGAGGCGGGTGGATCACCTGAGGTGAGGAGTTCAAGACCAGTCTGGCCAACATGGTGCAATCTTGTCTCTACTAAGAATACAAAAATTAGCCAGGCATGAGGTAGATGCTTGTAATCCCAGCTACTCGGGAGGCTGAGGCAGGAGAATCACTTGAACCTTGGAGCCAGAGGCTACAGTGAGCCAAGATCATGCTACTGCATTTCCAGCCTAGGCAACAGAGCAAGACCCTGTCTCAAAAAAAAAAAAAAAAAAAGAAAGAAAGAAAGAAAAATTTACACACAAAAATGTGAAGTACTTAGCAACCAAAGTGAGTAGAAAGAATATAGACCTAGCAATTTAGAAAGCTAATTATTTCACTTTTTTTTTTTTTTTTTTTTTTTCCCGATGGAGTCTGCTCTGTCACCCAGGCTGGAGGGCAGTGGCATGATCTTGGCTCACTGCAACCAACACCTCCCAGGTTTAAGGAATTCTCCTGCCTCAGCCTCTGGAGTAACTGGGATTACAGGCACACTCCACACTATCTGGCTAATTTTTTGCGTTTTTTTTTTTTTTTTTTGTATTGTTAGTAGAGACAGGGTTTCACCATGTTGGCCATTTCGGTCTCAAACTCCTGACCTCATGATCCACCTGCCTTAGCTTCCAAAAGTGCTAGGATTATAGGCATGAGCCACCACACTCGGCCAGTCATTTAGGTTTTTACATTACCATTTTTTGCACTGTTGATCTTAGAAGGTTGCTACAATGTCTTGATTCAGTCTTATCAGCCAAAACCAAATAGTAGTAGTAACTATTTTGCAGAACTGTAGAAATAATATAAATAAAATGGAAGTGCATAGAAACTCAAATTCCTGTTCAATTGTTTGTGTAATTATGGCACTAAAAATGAACTACAAGCCTAAGCAGGTATTGCATGTTATTAATTCTTAGGAATAAATAGAGATCCTGACTAAAAATTTTGACTGAATATTAAAAAAAAAAAAGATGTGCTTGTCTATATTGAGTTCAAAACTCCAAATTAAGATGATCCCTGATATATTTCCACTGCAAGTTGAATTGAATCAAACCAATGAATGAATGAAAGTCCACAAATCACCAAAAAAAAAGGAAAAACGGCCTAATGCTTGATTTGCAAAATGACAGTCAGTATAGTTGCCAAAGAGAGATCAGTATTTCCCAACAATTACTTATCTTGAAGTTAAAGCCATGGCTTGTAATTAAGAACACACTTTTCATCAAAGCCTGTGCTGACTACCCCGTGTAAATTATGTCCACCCCGGCAGTCTATCATAGCAGGTAGCTCTTTCCTCTATAGCATCTATCACAATTTATAATTATATATTTAAGTCAGTGTTTGCTTGTCTAGTGTGCGTTTCCCATATTAGATCTTAAGTGTCTAGAAGATGAGGACGATGTCTCTAGCCCATAGCATAGTGACTGTCACATAGAAAGGGCTCTATAAATATCAGTTTAATGAATAAATGGATTGGTGAGTTTATGGATGAATAAAAACATTATTTCCCTCTCTAGACATCCTCATTTGACAGATTTCTCTTCAGCAAATATAACACAATAAATCGTACATTTATTTATATGCCATTACGGGGAGATATTGGATAAATTCATTGGATGTTGTTGGAACAATCCTTTTAAATTTTCAGCAACAACGTATTTTGGACATCGAGGATACCTGTGACTTGTTACGGTTCTTTCTTTTGTGTCTGAGGAAAGGTAGACATCAGAACTGTGGAGCTGAAATACTGGAAAAAGAGCAAAGCAAAGAAAACAATGTTAGTGCAAATGAATAAGAAAAGGTCGAAAAGATACAGGTGAAAGTGAAAGGCAAATTAAGCCAAAGTCCAAAAAATATGAAAGGATAAATATGGGTATATAAATAAACCAGGTTAAAAAACTTAACATGATATTTCACATTTCCACAGCTTGGCCCACAGTAACAAGTGTTACCTTATTTTTCATTACTAAACACATTGGTTAATATCCTCAGTGAAATTCTACCTTGTAGCACTCTTCTTTCCTCCTCTAGGCCTAGAACACCTCCACTTACCTGTCACTAGTTTTCTCATTGTATTCTCTCTGAAAACCCTATTGAGATTCCAATTTCTCCATTACAACCTTCTTACTTAGTCTGTTGAAGAGTCTGAGACTCAGGAGTAGAGTTTGCGACTCATGCAAGTTCATACAATTACTGACAACACCAGGACTAGAATACAAAAAGAGAGTTATTCCTACTGTGTTCGAAAGCCTATGATTTCTAGCATTCTTTACTACAAGACTTGAAATAGTTCACACTATTGTCAACTGAGCCAGACCATGTCTATCTACCCGGGTCAACAGAAGGAACAGGAAATGTTAGCAGAGAG
The DNA here is from genome assembly GCF_002776525.5 of Piliocolobus tephrosceles. Lineage (NCBI taxonomy): Eukaryota > Metazoa > Chordata > Mammalia > Primates > Cercopithecidae > Piliocolobus > Piliocolobus tephrosceles. The sequence goes on along the minus strand of NC_045436.1, from coordinate 162,510,894 downwards.
AATGAATCTACTGGATGATACTTACTGTCAAACCACAGGTAAACATGATAGTGCCATCTAATATATTTATATCTTGCCAAATATGCAGAATGGGGTAGATAAAAGAAAACTTCTAAGGAGTCAAAATGTAAAAATGGCCCAAAGATACATATGATACATAAAAACTCTTAATATCAAGGGATACATTTATAGGCACACAAGCAAAATGGAACGAACAAACTCCTACTGAATGATGTGATTTGCATGCAGTACAAAATGTATAACTTTAAGGAGATAATTTCCTTTTTGTTTTTAATCCAGATCATAATTTTCATTAATATTAATATGTGCCTATCAAAGGAAAACACATCCATTGATATGGGTATTGAGAGACCAAACAATATTTTTAATTTAAAAGAGTAGTATAGTTGCACAACATAAAATCAATATTTATTGGATATTAAAACAGTTCATTCAGGTTTGATGTTTACAGAATTTTGTTGGCTGGTTTCTTCATTTACCTTATTTGAAGACCTGAATAAGTGCCTGTGAACTATAGAAACTTGTCTCAGGAATTTTATATCTAATACCATATACTAAGTCCACATAAGATTCAGATTAATAAGTTAAACTAAACAATTTGGCAATAAGGATTTTTTACTTAAAAGTAGAAGTTTCTCGATTTCATAAATGGCTTAGAAAATAATAGAGTAGGAAATATTCATGGCTTGATAAGTTTTTAATAAAAGAGATAATTTCTCTGGAAAACAATAATAAAAGAAGGAGAATACTGTAAGAAACAAAAGATTCCCCAAAAATTTTGTCTCCTGAGACAAAAAGTAAAACTTTTCATTATACAAATATGTCTTCATAGAGAGCTTTCTGGATTGGAAAATAATTTAGAGGAGTCGATATATGAATAGATGGTAGAGAGATCAATGGATGGAAGAGTATATACATGTGTATATGTCTGTGTTAGGGGGCAAGTTTGTATGCACACACTGCATGTATACATATAAAGATTGAGAGTGTCTATATGTGTGTAATATATATATATATAAAATACACAATTCATGTGTAAATGTAATGTATGAGATAAAATAGAATATATATAATCCAGTTACTGCTGGCATACCTTCAAGGGAGAAACCTCATCACTTCCTGATGTTGTCAATGCTTACAGAAGCTTGCATCTACTCATTTATTCATGTATTTGTTTCATAAGCATTAATTGTCCTCTATTATTGGATACTTCAGATTTTTTTTTTTAAGTCACCATTCCTATCCTCAAAGAATACAGAGTTACTGTGAGAAGGCATATGTAAAATATGAATGCCATAATATAGTGGCTTTGAGAAAAATGTGAAGGAAGTACAGAAAATATGGCTAAGGATGGAAGTTGACAAAATTAGTATAGTAAGGGAAGTTTGCAGTACAGGGAAACCTCAAAAGAGGATCCTGTAGATTGCAGGAGCAACAGAGCAAAGGCTCGGAGACTCGGTCGCAAGCGCCCTGGCAGAATGGCAAGCCTTGCCCGATGGCTTGAATTTAAAATGAAACACTTAAAGCTAAGTGGAACTACATGATTACAAACAAAGCAGGAGTAAATATATTTTCAGGCATACCGAAATTGCAGATAAGCAGAGGTCACAATATTAATATCCATCAAATAAAATTTAAGGCAAAAGCATTTTATAAGAAAAAATAGTCATTTTATAGCAATAAGTATAATTTACAATAATATAAATGTCAGCTATCAAATAAAATTGGCTCCAAATACATGGAGGTGTAGTTAAAATGTAATATTAATGGGAGTCAATAGCACACTCATTTAAGTCTCTGGCAAATCTTATTAGCCAAAGTTAATCAGGATATAAAAGCTATGAATTTATACTATATACTACATATGATTTTGTGAGCTGTTGTATATTACTATATGTCATAACATTTTATTATATCCTACTTTATTGTATGTAATATAGTATATGTTTAAGCTAAATATTCTACCCTACAAATAGCAAATTTGCTAATTTGCTAAACCTTGCTAATCATCACAAATCTTTTAGAAGAACTGAACATATAGTAGGTCACCATCAAAAAACTAGGTAAATTTTTTTAAAAGTCCATGAACCATACTATATGATAATGCAACAAAATTGGATATTAATAAGAAAAACATATGTTTAAAACGCTAGAAAAATAAAAATATCATAAATAACTCTGAGGTCATTACAAATTAAATTTGCCTTGACAGTGACATAGAATGCAATGTCAATGAGAGTACCACATATTATATTAATAAAATGCAGCAAATCTCCATCTATGGAGAAATATATAAACCTACATGCACATATTTTAAGCAAGAAATAATGGATATTTTTTTTAAAGTGAATGTTCAGATCAAGAACTCATAACAAAGCAAATGAAAAATTAAATGAGTAAAGTAAGATAAAGGTGTTAATAAAAAGAAATAGAAGGGAATGAATTACATAAACAAGAGATACAAGAATGAAAAATGCATGTAAAATATGATTTGAAAAAATACAGTAGTCAAGCCTTGCAATGTTAATTGAGAAAGGAAATAAAAGTGAGGGAAATTACCTATGAAACATTCAAAGTAAGAAGGATTAGATTAAAAACACAACGTTATTTTTAATGTAAAATTACTATAAACTAAAAATTAGAAACACAAATTGCAAAATATATTTAAAAATTATATGAATTATCAAAATTAACTTAAAACGTGAGAATCATGTAAGACCAATTATGATTATAGAACTTAAAAAAATTATCTCCCAAAAACTGTGACAGTGGAAGATGGCTTAGATGATTTTATGAAAAAGTTATGTCAAAATTATTCTTTTCTTATTTAAACTGTTTTAGAACATAGATAATACTTTATGAAGCTTAGAAAAGATTGATCTATAAACCTTCAAAACTGGCATACAAAAATGCATCATAGAGTGACTGTGTTTAAGATTATAGATATAAAGATCCTTAAGAAAACACTACAAATTTTGCCTAGTATTATATTAGATAAATAGTAGAAGATGATGGAATGGACTGCGCCCCCCACATTTAAGCATAATGGCTTATTATGTTCATTATATTAATAGATAGATTATTTCCCTGGACAATACAACAGATGACACAAAATGCAATTATAAAAAAAAGCTTTTAAAATTATTGGAAACATTATGTGGTAAGGTGCTTCTATGCCTTATCTGATTTCAATGTGAATGTTTAAATCCGTCCAATTATCTACCCTTCCAAAAATTCTCATCCTATTAATTTCTTGTTAATAACTAGTCTTTATTTCCTTCCTTTCCCGATTAATCCTCCATACTTTTTATAAAGCTACATATCCGAAAAATTTTTTCAGATCTTAATTTTTTTTCTCCATCTTAACTGCAATTTATCCCATTCTGGAGGATTCCGCTTTCTCTTTTAAATGGCAGCTCCTGTTTCTACACTTTTGAAAACATCTCAAGATATAACCTGAGAATCCTAATACCCTTATCGTGCTTCTTCTGACTCTTATGCATTAACCTCCATTAAAAAAAAAAAAAAAGTGAAACTAAACTCTACTGATTTGAAGTACATGCCATCTGGCTAAATCATCTGTATTCCTTCCTGGAATCATCCACAAACATCTGAGTTAATCTTCTCATTCAACTAAAGACCTTGACGCTTAATTCTCACTCTTCCTTTTCATCAAATTCCCACTATTATACAGGGTAACTCTTGAGCCACACAGGATGCATACATTACGGGCCATTGCCACAAACTTGAGCCATAAGTTGGCTGTCACTTAAATTTTATCCTCATCAGAAAAAGTCGTATCTCTGAAATCATTAACTCAGTGGTTTCATTCTCTCCCCCAATCCCCTATTCCTTCAGCTCCTCAACTCAACTCTCTTGCATCACTTCTTCTACCTAATTGGAACACGCAAGGCATTGACTGGCATACGTTCAAGTCACCTGAGGGTTTTTAAGACAATGTGGATGCTTTCTTGTCCTATGAAAGGCCAATTATTTTACAATCTCTACACTTCACGTTTAGGCTCTAGTAAAGCCAAGCACTGTGTAGGCAGGTTAAGAACCACTGCCCTGGGGCATTTATGTCTCTCCTCTCATTTCTTTCTTCAATGACTTATATACCCAGCTTGGATTCCAAGTCTCACCACTTCAAATTACCCTTTTGCCAATAGTCTCAATTCCAATATTTTATAATCATTTACATTTTTTCTCATGGGTAAAGCTTAAGGCCTCTTTGAAAAGTATTGCCCTGAGCTTCTAAGCTGAAAGAAGAATAACATACAGCCTTTCATACTGCTATTGTCAATACTTTGTAGTCATTAATAAAAGATGATTTTTGTAGCTGCCCTGCAGTCCTACTGTGTGCATAATAAACTCAATTTTCCATTTCTCTATGAGACATGTCAAACCATCTCCATTTGCATCAAATCTCTATCCCCATCATCTCTCACAGATGTCCTTAAATGACAGCCTCACTGTAAGAACAGAATCCTTTTAACGAAAAATCCCTGAACTTTCAGCTACCACAGCATCGAGCATATTTGCTTCTGCACAATATTGTGTCTTTCATTTAATTGCAATGTAATAAATGTTTCCTCTCCCATCCAAAGCTCATCTCTCAACTTGTTTGCTGAATCCCTATGGCTCCTTCTCCTCAGAGACTTTGCTTTCTTGCTTATCCGCAGGTAATTGGTTTAATGTTGTCAGTCACAGCCTGGATTTGAACCATGGCTTCTCAATAAATGACTGTGTGACAATGAATAGGTGACTTATCCTATTCAGGCTTGTATTTTACATATAAAATGGGGATATGAAATATGTCTATTTCATAGAGTTGTGAGAATTGAAAACAATAATATTAATAAAGACCTTAGAAGAGTAAGCACAATAAAAGTGTTTGACAAATCATTTCTGCACTCCTGTATATTTCAAACCTACTATTATATTCACTTCTAACCAGTATTTACACACTCACTCCGTGTTTTTCTTCAGTAGCTCACATATTTTTCTCTTCCCATTTGCAATCAAACTTATCAGGGAAGTCTGAATTTGGTCTCTGCTTCTGTTGCTCCTTTTCACTCCACAACCTTCCAAAATCTGGATTCTGCTTTTCCAACTCTGCCGAACCTGCTCTTGTCAATGTCAGCGATGATGACCTTGTAGTTAAATCCAATAAATAATTTCCAGGCCTTATCTACCTGAACACTTGGCAGAGTTTGACACTATTGACTGCTTCTTCTTTCTTGAAATGCCCTGTCCCTATGACTTTTCTGTTCCTGCACTCTCCTTTCTTACCTTATACTTCTCTGACCCTTTCATTTTTGTCTCTTTTGTGAGCTCCTCTTTCTCCGTGGCTTACCCTTTAATGATTGGCAATTTTCAGAATGCTGCCCTAAACTCTTTTACCTTCATATTTTAAATAATTTCTCTGGCTAAAATTTTCTGCCTTCAAGGCCCCAATTTCCATCTATAACCTGATAGGTCCCAATCTATAAATCTCCAGCTCAGATGAAGAAGAGTGGGACAGCGTTTAAAAACATAAATTTTAAAGACAGGAGACCTATGCTCAAGGTTTGAATTCTTACTTTGCTACTTTCTGGATATCTGATAGAGAAATGATTTAACTAGTCTAAGCGTCAGATCAGTTTACTATAACACATTGTTGAAAATTATTTGTTTTATACTCTAAGTAAGCATGTGTGCATTATTTAAGAGAATTAGTGACATGTTAAAAAGTGCTTAATACAGTTTACCTATTTTTTTATTGCCTCTACCTGTAGCTCTTTCTCTTGAATTTCAAACTCGTATGTAAACTGGCTATTTGATACAACTATTTGATTGACTCAGAAAGCCCCACAAATCCAATGTCTGAACATACTTTCCCAAGCCTCTTTTTCATAATGTGTTTCATAACTCATTGAATGGCACAGTTATTGATTAAGAACCTCATTCCTGACACTTCTTTCTTATTTAATACCTTTTTAAGTTTTGTGCATTTGCAGTTATATCACCCTTTTCATTTATATTATTATTTAGGCATTTTTTTCTTTGATAAATCCTCCTGGATATTTATCCATTTTATTAATGTCTTCAAAAATAACATTTTTATGTTTAAAAAATAATTTTTAAGTAATTTTATATTTTATTAATTCTGCTGTTAGGTTTATTATGGCTTACCTTCTTTAGTTGCACACTTAGCACATTAATATTCAGCTTTTCTTTTTTATATATAAGCACTTAGTATATTCCCTTCTATGTAAAGGCTTTAATATGCAGTACTTTTGCTACATTTGGTCACAACAACTTAAGAATAATAAGTTATCACTCTTAAATAGAAGTGTGTATGTGTAATAACTCTTTCGTTATTAATAGCCTTGTGATTTGACCTTTTATATTGACCATATTTTGAAATTTATTAAAACCTATATTATGACCCAGTGCACAGGTTTTGTAGATGCTTTAGGTGTTTCAGAATAATGTACATTTTCTTATTCTTGGTTGAAGGAATTTATATAAGTCTGTTAATTCTAGATTCTTAATAGTCTTCAAGTTTTCTGTATTTATACTCATATTTTCCAATTTATCAAGAGTTGATAAACATGTTAAATCTGACAGAAGGATGAAGGATTTGTTAACTTTTTGAAGTAGCTTTATCAATATTTATTTATTTTGAGATAGTTTTATTAGGTGCATAGGTGCATTTATTAGAAACATAGAATTGTTAGAGAATCATGGTAAATATAGCCTTTTATCCTGATCTGAAAACAATTTATATCCATAAACATGCTTTTGACCTTAAGATATATTTTTCTTCTGTTAAGATAATTATGTCTGCTTTCTTTTAAGTTAGTATTTGTTTTGTATTTTTTAAATTATTTTACTTTACGCCTTTCCATGTCTAATTTTTAGCCATGTCTTTGTAAACAGCATATAGTGACACTTTAAAAATCCAAATTCATAATCACTGTCTCTTCTTGATCATAATACATTTATAATTGTTTTATTAAAACATAATTGGGTCTGTTTCCACCATCTTACTTTTAAATTTATACATGACTCCCTATTACCATGCTACTTACATTAAAAAAGTTTAGCTAATGTTTTTTTCCTCATGTTATTGTTTATTTTTTCATCTTTTTGGTTTGCATACCCCTGAAATTTTATCATGCAAATTTAGTTTTAGTAAGTCACAAACTAAACAATATCTTAATCCTCTTTTGTAATAATTTCAGAACCATAGAACTCTCTAAATTAGATCACTCCCTTTTTGACTTGCATAATATACAAAACATGTGGCACATTTTAGTTTCATTTTCCTTCTATGTTAAATATATTCTTTAGAATTTTCTTTCATTCAGCTTTTTTGTGGTAATGTCTCACTTTTGTTTATTTTCATATGATTTATTTCACACTTTTCTTCAGGAATGGTTTTGCTGATGATATGATTCTAAGTTAGCAGTCATTTCCATCTGCAACTCTCTCACTACTGCTTGCTGGCTTCCGATGATGCTCTATTTATCTATTTGTTGGTTATATGTTATTTCTCTTTGTCTATTTTTAAATTATTTAAATTATTTTTATTTTAGAATGAACAGTTATCATATTCTACTTTATACATTGAAAACATTCTAATGTAGGACTCAGGAACAAGAAATAAAAGGCAAATCACTACAAGGGACAGTGTTCAGAGGAAAATACATGTGGAATTGGAAGTCCAGGATTTCTGTCCCTATTATGTTACATCTTAGATGTATGACCTTGGGCAAATCACAAAAGCCCCTCAAGCTCCAGCATCTCCCTCTTTCAAGTGAGTATCCCCCTCACAGAGTTATCAAGAGGGCAGAAGGAGATAGCATATAGAAACAATTACCTGAGAGCCTAGTTCAGAGACATAAGAGAAGAAAGGAAGCTTATTCAACCCCTGACTTGCATCATCATGTGTGAACTGTACACAAGCTGCTCATGAGTCTGGGTTTCAGGAAGCAGTTTAATAAGTTAAATACACCAATATGCAAAATAGCTAACATTGTTGAACATTAACTATGTCTCTTAGAATGCTTTTAAAGTTTTCTTTTTGTCTTTATTCTTCCAAAGTTTTAATACAATATGTTACAATTTTGATTCCTTTTATTTATCTTGCTTGAGGAACATTCCAATTCCTAGATTCGTAGATATATATTTTCATTGATATTGGAAAATTGATTCTCATCTCTTTACATTTTGCCTGTCCTCTATTCTCTTTATCTGGTATTAAATTATGTGTTTGTTAAAATTGCTTGTATTATCCTTTATATCTTGTAACCTTTCATTCATATTTCCCATCTTTTTTCTCTCTGCTTCCTATTGACTACTGTTGAATATGTACACTAGTTCTCTAATTCTCTCTTTAGCTGTATCAATTCAGTTGTTTAATCTGGTCAAAGTTTTTATTTCAACCAATATATGTTTAATTTTAGAAGTTATGTAATCTAAAATGTAATTTTTTATTTCTAATAAACTTCTGACTGAGTACCTTTAAGACAGCAGTTTTTGTTTTATTGTGTCTCATATAGAATATTCTTTTATATTCTGTGTCTGACATTTACATCAACTGCAGGGATTTTTGACTTAATTTCTCATTTTTATTTTTAGTTGTCCTTTATGATGGTCCTTAGACATAACGGCTTGCTTTCCTCTTTTGGGAATCTTGAACTATGTTTTTCTTAAATAGCGAAAGTTTAAATAAATTAAGGGTTAGGAAGCTTTGTGCTAGAAGCCAATGAATGCCAGAAACTTGGGGGAATTTCAGACCTTTCTGATAATCTGGACTCCATTTCTCCTTCCCAACCTCCTGCCATTTCCCAATGGCATCATTGCTATGAATAATTCCCCAGGGGACTTCAGCAACTGTGGTTTCTGCCTAGCTTTTAGGCCTTAGTTTATTTTGTCTTCAGTCCTAATTTATAGGACATACATATACATTTATGTATCTGTACATATACATTTATAGGACTGCAAATTTATCCTCCAAACAAGTGAACAAACAAAAAAATCAAAAAACATTTACAAAGTGCTACTTTTCTCCATCCCCATTCCCAATATTCCTGTTATGACAACCTTAATCTCCTGCCTATATTACTTAAACAATCTCTTAACTTTCTTCCTCCTCTCAATCGAATTCCCGTCTACTACATGCTTTCCATGTAGTTAAAGTGCAAGTCTAAATATATATATTTGCTGCTTGAAACCATCCAATGACCTCTCTTTCCTTCAGATAAAAGTCCAAGCCCCTTGTCAAGGTTTTCTCTTATGGTGCCAGCAAAAAATGAGCATCACTTACATTCTGATCTTATTTCTCATTACTGCTCAATATCCCTCTGCTCACATTCTACATTGCAGGCAGTATAAGTACTTCATCTTGTTTCTCTTTGTCATGTACACTCTTCCCTCTAGAACCACGAGTATGCTATTTTCTATTTGGGATATCCTCATTCCTCCCAGATCCCTACCCTCATCTTAAGTCTCCATTTCTTACTAACCTTTACCAAACTGAGTCTATTCATTCCTCCTTGGCTCAATTTAGATATAACTTCCTTCAGGAAATCTTGGAACACTATACTAGATTAGCCATCCCTTTTAGATGCTCCTATGAAGTACTGTGCTTCTTTTATTATAGAACTTGTCACACTTTATTATAATCACTCTTTACTTGTTTGAATTCCCAACTAGATTTTACACTCCATGAGAACAAGTATTGTCTACTTCATTTATGATTGTATCCCAGATATGTAGCAAAGCACCTTGCATTGGGGTGCTCAGAAATAAAATTGCCAGCTATCACATAGTCTCTAATTATTACCTTAAAAAATCAAAACTCTATAGTTCAATAAAGACTTCTTAAATAAACACCTTACATATAAAAGCTCAATAACTTTATTAAAGAGATAAAATATATTTATGGGTTACAACTAGTGATATCGTTGTACTTTTCTAAATAAAACTTACAGCAAAAGTGAAATGATGAAAATACCTGTTTACTTGTAAGAAAAAACACTTTTTCTTACAGTTTACATATAGCATAGTGAGTATTTTGTCTTACGTTTGTTTTCACACAAATTATCCTAATTGATAATTGAATTTCACTCTGACCAGTTTGTCACAGAGTCCAGCCAAACCACAGTATCCCACATGCTACGCCACCCACTGTCTTTAACCATTTTGTCCTGTCAGAGGCGGATCAAGCAGCCCTGAGTGTAATCACATCAAAATCGATTTTCATGGCTGAGAGAAAAATAATGGAAATTTCTCTAATGTAGTAAATGTATGTGTTCCTTTTGGTTAACCAAAATAGACTATATATCAGACCTGTCAAAATTAAGTTTTCTTGATTCAGTGCTCTTCCATCGACTTGTATACAAATTATAAAGGCATACTGTGGAGCACTATGATGTAATCTTCATGCTTCTCTGGACTGCTCCTGTGTCTCCCTCAAGTGAATAATACTACCAAGTTACAAAGCTACAAGCCAATATACAGTCTGAATCCCCAAGCCACCTGCTCTGTTAGGATAGTACTTTAAACCTATCACTTCTTTGGTCAATAGATTCTTCCATCATGAGATGATCCCAAACAGTAACAATGGCAATAGTTGGATGGGATCTGAACTAAATTAAATACCATCCTTTTGAACTCTTTTCAGTTTCTCATTTTCTTCTTTCTATAATCATTTGAGCAAAGGAATCACTTGCTTAAATATCAGTGTTCATTTATCTGAAGCCATTCAGGATGATCAACCATGTTCAAATATGATTCTAATGATATGGTCACTCTACCTACACTATTTATTCCATGTTGTCTCAAAGCAGATACATTTTGAAAACGAACAATTTTTTTATTTTGTCTTATTTATATATTTTTTATTGTTGTTTATTGGTAAGCATAATCACAGTTGCATAATGATGCTGGGAGTGCAAATTTTAACCTGATTAAAATTATCTACATTCTTTTAAGGATAGTAGTTCACTACTAGACTTTGACTACTAAGATAAGTGGTAAATAATGGCTTATAATAATGGTAATGTACAGGTGCAAAGTCAGCTAGAAAAAATAATGATGCTTTTCTTACTAAGGACAGAATGAGGTTAAAGAACTGACCCATGATATAATTGTGAAAATTGCTGAGTAATATATAAATCTTTAGGTTAATAAACCATTTTTTAAAAAAAATAGAATACAGCAGCCATTTACAACCAGCAAGAAGTAAAGCAAAAACTACTTCAAGATCAGTATACCTAATGTAATTGGCTAAAATTATAGAATTTTTTTTTTGGCCTGAAAGAATTAAAAATGAGTATGCATTAAAATGTGCATCATATAAACAATGCCAAGATGGGTTTAAAAGAAACTTCTGATAGTGTGGATACTCCCATAAAAGTGAAATAAACTTTCCTAATATTCATCCTTTTAAAATCAAGCTTATTTTCTTAGCTCTGTTTTCTTCATAAAAAACAAACTCTTCTAAGCTCAGATGAAAACAAAATCAATTTTTAGAGTTTCATAACTTGTGAACAGCAATGAGAAATTGGTTTGCATGTCTGGTAATGGAAACCTTGCTAAAAGTCAGATTTCTGTTTTAAGCTTCGGGGATTTCTGAACAAGGTATCATGGTTACAAATACGAGCAACCAGTGATAATACTATTTATCAGTATTCAAATTTAGTCATCTTTAATTTGATGCTACAATTCATTATGTTGACTGAGTTATTTTTAATAGCAGACAATATAGTATAGTTGAAAAAAGCACTGAACTTAGAATTAAGAGTTCTTTGTTTCCACTTAATTTCCTGAATCTGGCTGACCCATTAAACAAATTTGTCTTGCCAGTGAACAAACTCCTTTTAGCATTTCTTTTTAAATCTTTTTTAAAAAGCCAATTTTCTTGAGCTCTAAGACTATGTGTGGCTAACAAAATATTTCTTATTGGCTTTTCATCTTTAAAAACCTTGAAGAATATTTTTGCCATTTTTTAAGATCTTGGAGACATTTAGGCTTTTAAAACTCTAATGGCAAAACTTTTATGGATATATGGTAATTAACTATTGATTTTGTTTCAATAAAATCTGAAATAAAATCTGAACTAGTTTTGATAAGATTCTCCTTCAAAGACTGATGAAAATATTGTAAAAAGGCCAACCTGAACAGGGTGATAAGAAATCCATTCATACCCTCTCACAGACTTTCAATTCTAGACATTCTAGCTTCTAGGTGGCATGTCTGATGTGATGCATATTAGCATAATCAATAGGGAAATTGATCCAGTAAAAAGATGAGAAGGAAGAACTGACAAAGGCATTTCCTTCTTGAAGCACATATTTTAAAAACATAATTTCTGGCTGTTATGTAACAGTAGAAATTTCTTGACCTGCCCAGACTTTCAGGATGAAAAATAGCCCTCACAATCTGTAAACTCTTAAAAATTAGGCCACAGAATAAGCTAATACAGAAAACTGTCATTATTGTAGGATCTATTAAATTGCAGAGATCTTGGTGATAGTGTGTCTGTAGATTTCAATACGTTTCAAAATCATACACTAAAGTCCTGGCAATGCCTTGTTAACAACTGTGTGGGTTCAATACATTAGCATTATAATGTGTACATTATATGTGTTTTATGCATATGAAGTTACATGAACATTCACTCATTTGCAAATATTTATTGAACATTTACTGTTTGTAATGATACACTAATAAGTGCTCTTATTTAAATTCATATTAACTTTGCAATAGCAAGGATTGGACATATTTCTTCCATTTGGCTGCCTGAGTTCAAATTCCATTTTTATCACTTACCTGTTACATGAACTTGGACAAATTATCCAACCTTTCTGTGATGCATGTTTTTCTCATTAAAGATGGGGATAAAAAGAACAGGAAAAGTCATGGAAGTTTTGTGATGATTAAGCTAAATAATGTATTAAGTGTTTACTGTAGCAAGTTATAAATGCTATACATGGTAACTGCTATTATTTTCTTCATTTTAAATACCCCAGACTGAGACTGTAGAAAGAAAATACCTTGTCTGTCAGTATATAGTTAATAAGTAGAAGAGCAGGGATTTAGACTCTATTTCTTTAAATTGAAAGACTTATTTTTCCTTATCTTTATAAAAGCTATTAATTTTATCTACATAATGCCAGGACAGACTGGATTAAAAACTGTAGCACATATACACTATGGAATACTATACAACTATAAAAAGGAATGAGATCATGTCCTTTGCAGGGACATGGTTGGAGCTGGAAACCATTATTCTCTGTAAACTAAAGCAGAAACAGAAAAGCAAACGCCACATGTTCTTACTTATAAGTGGGAGCTGAAAGATGAGACTACGTGGGCACATTAAGGGGAACAACACACATTGGGGCCTGTGAGGTTCAGGGAAGGAGAGCATCAGGAAGAATAACTAATGGATGCTGGGCTTAATACCTGGGTGATGGGATGATCTGTGCAGCAAACCACCATGGTACATGTTTCCTATGTAACAAACCAGCAAATCCTGCACATGTACCCCAGGTTTAAAACAAAAGTTGAGGGAAAAAGAAACTGAAAAATCAAATCAAATAAATAATAATAATAAATAAGACTTAAATGTAAACAACAGCAACCCTCTTCTTTTTCCTCCTCTTTCTTAATTCCAGTAACACCTTAATATTTCTGTGTATTGGTTTATTAATTTTAAGTATTCTTCATTGTCTTCTAACACCCAAATGTCTTTACCATCTACTTTGCATTATTTCATTCACCCAATAAAGTTATCTCAAAATAGTTCAGAAAGCAAAATTCAAAGTTTGCCTTATAGATGCTAAGTAATTATTATTTGCTCATGAGCCAAGTCAAGCACTATGTTCCAATTACCTTTCTTGTGCAATATTTTGTTTTCTTCTAGATTTAAATGATTTTTTAAAATTAATTTTTGCATAACTTTTTATGTCCCTATTATTAATTTTTCCTAAATTTTTCAGAAATTATCAAATGACTTTTGAGTCTTCTTTCTTAGAGGGTCAAACACAGATCCTCTACTTATTTATTCTCACTGGAGGTATTGCTCCATTTTCCTACCCGAGTTTCAACAGTTTGTGTGTCAGGCCAGGTATGCGGCTCTCAGGCTGGGATTTCCCTTTTCCTTTCTCCCTTCTTCATGACAAACCCACTCTTTCTGGATTCTTGGTCTTCTTTCTTGATTATCTTCTTGTTTTGATGGAACACATTTTGAGATGCTAGAATAGTTGCCTAAGAAAAGGTGCCTGAGGCTGGGCACGGTGGCTCAAGTCTGTAATCCCAGCACTTTGGGAGGCCGAGGCGGGTGGATCACTAGGTCAGGAGATCAAGACCATCCTGGCTCACACGGTGAAACCCCGTCTCTACTAAAAAAAATACAAAAAAAACTAGTCGGGCGAGGTGGCGGGAGCCTGTAGTCCCAGCTACTCGGGAGGCTGAGGCAGGAGAATGGCGTAAACCCAGGAGGCAGAGCTTGCAGTGAGCTGAGATCCGGCCACTGCACTCCAGCCTGGGTGACAGAGCGAGACTCCGTCTCAAAAAAAAAAAAAAAAGAAAAGGTACCTGAGCAGTAAGTATAGTTGACTCTTGAACAACACACATTTGAACTCTGTGGATTCACTAATAAGTGGATTTTTTTCCTGCCTCTACCACCCCTGAGGCAGCAAGACCAACTCCTTCTGTTTGTCCTCCTTTTCTTCAGCCTACTCATGTGAAGACGATGAGAATTAAGATTTTCATGATGATCCACCTCAACTTAATGGATAATACATAGATTGTCTCTTCTTTATGATTTTCTTATTAACATTTTCTTTTCTCTAGCTTACTTTATTGTACTATCACAGTATATAATGCATATACCATACAACATATATGTTAATTGATTATTTATGTTACCAGTAAGGCCAACAGTACGCTATTCATAGTGAAGTTTTGGGGAGTGAAAAGTTAAATGCAGATTTTTGGCTGTACAGAGTTCAGCAGCTTTAACCCCTGTGTTGTTCAAAGGTCCACTGTGGTTTGAAAGCTAACGTGTCTGAAAATATATTTATTCTACTCTCATATTTGATAGATAGTTTGACTAGATGTAAAATCCTATGTTGGCAGCCTGACCAATATGATAAAACCCCATCTCTACGAAGAATGCAAAAAATTAGCCTGATGTGGTGGCAGATGCCTGTAATCCCAGCTACTCAGGAGGCTGAGGCAGGAGAATCACTTGAACCCGGAGGTGGAGGTTGCAGTGAGCTGAGATCATGCCACTGTGTTCCAGCCTGGGTGACAAGAGCAAAACTCCATCTCTAAATAAATAAATAAATAAAAATAAAATCCTATGTTGGAATTTTTTTCAGAATTTAAAAGGAATTACTCTATTCTCATGTAGTTTTTAGCTTTGGTTAAGATGTCAATTTCCATTCTACTTCTCCTTCCTTTATGTGTGACATGTTATTGTCTCCATGGGAATATTTTGATTTTAATTTATTCTAGTTTCAGGCATTTTATGATGATAAGCCTTAGTGTGGATCCTTTTTCCCTTCTTTTAAATTGTTCTGAACACCAATGTGTCTTCAATTCTGAGAAATTTCCATCCACTATGTCTCTGATAATTCCCCCTTTAAAATTTTTTTCTCTTCTTTTTTTCTTGAATTTATGTTAGCCAGATGATGGACCTCCAGATTGTCATTTATTATTTAAGAAATATGCCTTTTTTCTACTTTAAAAATATTGGCCTTTTGATTCTACTTTCTTTGATATTTCTGTTGAATTTTTAATTGATGCTGTCTTTTCAAGAGATATATATTCTCTAATTATTCCCTTTGTATATTACCTTGCTCTTATTTTAGGAATGCTGTATCTTCTCTTCTCTTTCCATCGTTAAAAATTCAATGTGATTTGTCTGTTTTGTGTTGAGATTTTTCCTGCTCTCTGTCCCTGTCTATGGCAAGCTCCCTCTATTATTTGTTTCATTCTCTTTCTTCCATGGTGATGTTTCCCATACATGCCTGTTGATTCCTGAGTACCCACTCTAATTTCAAGTGAAAGCACTAACAAGATGATTAGAAGCTCTAGGTGAGCAAGGCTTCATGGTTGCGTGTCTGAGACAGAAATTAAACACTTTTTGCCCCAGTGAACTCAAATGTTCTTATCTACATATCTTTTTGTGCACTTTCTAGGGCCATTACATGCTTAGTTATCATCCTTTTATTTCCAGAGAAGAATCTTCCAATCCCCTATCCATAAATGACAATGCAGTGGAAGGAATAAAGAATAAATCACCATGACAAAATTCTGGGAGCTAAGAAGAAGGATGAGGGTCTTATTGTTTAATGTGCAGAGTTCTGTTAATATCTCTATTATCATTATTGTGCTGCTTATCTGCAAGAGCTGGAGAATCTTGACTTTAATTTCTCTACATAGCAAGCTTTCTCCCACCATGAATGAGAGGGGTAGCTACACAGACATAGAGGATAAAGAAAGAGTTTAATGAATCTAACTACTCCTTCTTCAAACTTTCAACCAATTCCAAGCCTTATATGAACTTCTAAGGTAGCTGATGCCTCAAATGCCTCAGCTAAGATTCTACAACATGGGCTTGCCTTGCTTCTCACTTGATACTTCCTTAAGTATAGGTAATTACTATGTTCACTAATTATTAGATAATTTTGTTCATCTCTTAACATTTTTGAACATGGGAAACCATATTACAGTTATTGTCAATATGGCAGCTTGTATTTTCCAAAGATGACTGTAAAAGTATACTCTCTCTCACATGTATTGTTTTTATTATGGCCTTGCCATGTTTTATTACGAGCTTGTTTATGACCTATGTTTATTATGCCCTATGTTTTTATTACAACCTTGCCATCAAGACTTGAAATATACATCTTCTCCCACTGAAACTGGTTGAGCCCTGTGACTGCCTCAACTGGCAGTGTAAGGTTCAAGTGAGGCCATGTGACTTGAAATAGATTATAAAGAGAGATACAGCTTCTGCTTAGCTGTCTCACTTGGGATCTTCGATCTTGCAATTCAGCTACCATGCTCTAAAGAGGCCAAGGCTACATGTAGAGGCCACATGTATGTGTCCTGGCCAATCAGCCCAGCTGAAGTTCTAGATTACAGCTAGCATTAATCGCCATCCATGAGAGTGAAGACTTTGAGATGACCCTAGCCCCAGTCTGCATCTAATGACAACTTCATGAGAAACCCTGAGCCAGCCAACCCAGTCAGCTCCCAGAACTGTGAATTATAGTAATGAAAACATTGTTGATTTAAGCTACAAAGTTTGGTGTGGCTTATTATGCAGCAATAGATAACTGAACATTTATCATTATAAATTTAACAGTTATAATTGGCAGTGATTTTTCTTCCTTAATGAAACAAACTAATGGTGCATCTTATATTAAATGACATCACAGATTCAGAAAATGTATTAGTATTCTATTTTCTGTCTTGCTAACTTCTCTTCTGCTTTCTACGCTCCAAAATGTTGTTGTCCTCTCTGGTTTACCCATAGTTCCCCTGGTACTTTTATTTCATTTTCCTATTCTCATTTTAGTGAGATTTTTGGAAGGAGTTGTGACAAGTGTGTCTTCCATCTGCTGTGTATAGCTAAGCTCATCATGTTGTTTATAAGGTTCTATATTTGTAGATAGAGCCTCAGTGTTGATGGCTACCTCAGAATGTGTGTGTGTGTGTGTGTGTGTGTGTGTGTGTCTGTGTGTCTGTGTGTATGCATCATTACCTAGGTCTTATTTCTTTACTTTAGTAATACTACGTTAGTGCTTTGTAACTATTCAATGAAATCCTTCTGTCCAAAAAATAGAAATACAACGAAAAGTGGACTAAGATTTAATTCAGTAGAGCTGTATTATAAGACCTTTTACACACTTGATTATGTAGTGACAATAAGCAATTCAATATAACTTTCTGATCCTCACTTGCTATATGGACAAAATAGAAATATCAATTCTAACAGGAATTTTACACAATAATTTAATATGTGAAACATT
>NC_045436.1:162138505-162182829 GCF_002776525.5 Piliocolobus tephrosceles | reverse complement strand
GGGTGTGCTTTGTTAAACAAGTGCCTGAAGGCAGCTTGCTGGTTAAAAGTCATCTCGGCCGGGCGCGGTGGCTCAAGCCTGTAATCCCAGCACTTTGGGAGGCCGAGACGGGCGGATCACGAGGTCAGGAGTTCGAGACCATCCTGGCTAACACGGTGAAACCCCGTCTCTTCTAAAAAATACAAAAAGTTAGCTGGGCGAGGTGGCTGGCGCCTGTAGTCCCAGCTACTTGGGAGGCTGAGGCAGGAGAATGGCGTAAACCCGGGAGGCGGAGCTTGCAGTGAGCTGAGATCCGGCCACTGCACTCCAGCCCTGGCGACAGAGCAAGACTCCGTCTCAAAAAAAAAAAAAAAAAGTCATCACCATTCTCTTAATCTCAAGTACCCAGGGATACGCACACTGCCAAAGGTCGCAGGGACCTCTGCCTAGGAAAGCTAGGTATTGTCCAAGGATTCTCCCCATGTGATAGTCAGAAATATGGCCTCGTGGGAAGGGAAAGACCTGATCGTCCCCCAGACTGACACCGGTGAAGGGTCTATGCTGAGGAGGACTAGTACAAGAGGAAAGAAGGCCTTTTGGCGGTTGTTGGCAGTTGAGATAGAGAAAAGCATCTGTCTCCTGCCCATCTCTGGGCAACGGAACATCTCGGTATAAAATCCGATTGTATGTTCTGTTTACTGAGAAAGGAGAAAACCGCCTTAGGGCGAAAGGCAGGACTTGCTAGCGCAATGCTGTTCTTTATGCACTAAAAAGGTTTATGGAGATGTTTACATGTGCATATGAAGGCACAGCACTTTTCCTTAAACTTATTCATGTCACAGAGATCTTTATTCATATGTCTTACTGCTGACCTTCTCCCTACGATGATCCTATTATCCTGCCACTTCCTTTTCTTTAAGATAGTAAAGATAATTATCAATAAATACTAAAGGAACTCAGAGACCGCTGCGGGCATGGGTCCTCGGTATGCTGAGTGCCGGGACCCTGGACCCACTTTTGCTTTCTCTATACTTCGTCTCTGTGTCTCATTTCTTTTCTCAAGTCTCTCGTTCCATGTAACGAGAAATGCCCACGGGTGTGGAGGGGCAGGACACCCCTTCACACAATAATCTGGTGAGGGGGTCTTTCTGATCCTAGATTCCAAACATGCAGAAAGCTGATCTCAAAGTTATTAACTGTCTTATTACATATGATTTTGAATGAAACAGAGAGCTAGACAGAGATGGATAGAGATAAATAAGATACTAGAACCCAGATTTTAAGAAAGCACATCTAACACCCTAATTTCACTGTACTACATCACCTAAATTACATCCTGAGTTACTCAGCAGTGTGAATTACAGACCATTTATAATAAATTCTCTTTTAAAACTTTAAAATAGGCATTTAGGCAACTTGGTTCTATTCAACACATAATTATCAAGACTAGGTATGTCTCCAAATGGGAAGAAAAGACTTTCAAGAGATCCTTTGCATCCAAGGAATTTTCAGTCTTTATGGAGAATTCAAGAGTAGATGGAACCTGAAGTCAAGGCAACTATAGATACAACAGAGACACTGACATGGAAGATAAAGCCTGTGGGGGCTGGTTAAAGAAGCTGGGGTGAGGGAGCCTTAAAAAATAAAATGTTGCAATTCCAATAAAAATAACAACTTCTTTTTCCTGCAATTAGCAGTCTATTTTTAAAATACTAATTTCCATATGGAAAAATAAGCAAGAGTATTGAATAAAACCACGCAAAGAAAAATAACACAAGTTATTTTGGCTAGGCATGGTGGCTGATATGGTTTGGCTCTGTGTCCCAACCCAAATCTGATCTTAAATTGTAATCCCCACATGTCAAGGGAGGGGCCTGGTAGGAAGTGATTGGATCATGGGGGTGGTTCCCCCATGCTGTTCTCATGGTAGTGAGGGATTTCTCACAACAGCTGGTGGTTTAAAAGTGTGGCATTTCCTCACTCTTGCTCTCTCTTGTTCTTGCTATCATGTGAAAAGTGCCTGTTTTCCCTTTACCTTCTACCAGGATTGTAAGTTGCCTGAGACCTCCCCAGCCTTGCAGAACTGTAAGTCAATTAAACCTCTTTCCTTCATAAATTATCCAGTCTCAGGTAGTATCTTTACAGCAGTGTAAAAATGGACTAATACAGTGGCTCATGCTTGCAATCCCAGCACTTTGACAGGCTGAGGCAAAAAAATTGGTATCAGCCTTGGCAACATAGACAAAAAAAAAAAAAAATCCAGGCATGGTGGCATGTGCATGCTTCAGTGACTAGTTCACAAAGCAAGACCCTGTTTCTAAGAAAAAAAAAGAAAAAGAAAAAGAAAAAAAAGAAAGACAAAGAAAGAAAAGAAAGAAAAAAAAAAAGGATATGTGTCAGAGAGCTCTGACAGATATTAAAGCTTAGTGTTTGCCATCTTCAATTGAAACATTGTGGTATTGATACATGAGTAAATAGATAATCTAAATGGAGCACAATAGAAAATTCAGAAGCATATCTAAGTTAAGGATGAAAGTATGGTATAAAGAAAAGATGGCACCTCCAATCAATGGGTGTATGACTTTCCTAGGGCTGCCATAAAAGTATACCACAAAGTTTGTGGCTTAGAGCAGTATAAACTTATTGTTACACAGTTCTGGAGACTAAAAGCTTGAAATCAAGATGTTGGCAGAACAATGCTCCCTCTGAAGACACTAGGGAAGAATCAGTTCCAGTCTGCCCTCCTAGCTTCAGGTAGCCTCAGGCAATCCATGACCTGGGAATAGCCATCTGTTCCTGCTGCCCGTTCACATAATCTTTCCTCCCTCAGCATGTATCTATCTCTACATCTAAATTTTCCCTTTTTAAATAAGGACATCAGTCATATTGAATTAGGGTCTACTTTACTGACCTCATTTTAACTTAATTGCCTCTATAAAGACTCTGTTTCCAAAAAACATTGCATTCTGACATACTGGGGGAAGGACTTCAACATCTGTTTTTGGGGAGGACATAATTCAACCTGTAACAATAGGAGGAAAGGTGTTGGGGAAAATAGCCATGAACAAAAATATCCAATCACATCCATACTTCACTTTGGATACTGGAAAAAAATCTACATGAATCAGAGATTTAAACATAAATACTAAAATCATAAAGATTTAATAAATTTTTCATTTAATACATCAGAATGAAGAACACTTGTAAATTTAAATCAAAATCCAAAATAATAAAAGACCATATGGAATCACTCAACTGTAAAAACGTTGTTTTAAACTTCTAAACTGGCAAAAATTCCTCCACTAAAACCAAAGTCAAAATAAAAAGGAAAAACCACAAAATGTATTTGTATATTCCATCATAAAGGAGTAATATTTCCAAAAGAAGACAAGGTCTTAAAACTTGAGAAGAAACAACAAACAAGAAAATAATAAAAATTAACAAAATATAGACAGTGAATCTTAACCATATGAAAAGAGAAGGTCAACTTCATTTATAACAATATCGTTGAATATTAAAATTGCCCTGAAATACTGTTTCTTCCTTATCTAACTGTGGCAAAATTGGAAAGTTTTAATGTATATTTTGTTGGCAATACTATGGGGAAAGAGGCTTTTTCTATATTGCCTGTAAGAATGTGATGATTCCATCTTTATGGAAGTAATTTGGATGTCAGTCATATTGAATTAATAATCATTCAATAATAATTCATAATAAATATTAATACCTCAATAATTATTATTCAATAATAATTACTAATATCAACTATTCAATAGTCATTGAATAATTGAATAATATTCAGTAATAGTTATTATTGGATAATTAGTAATATCCTAACAATTAGGACATTATACATGTCTTTACCATTTAACTTAAAAAATAAATTTTGAAGTATAATCAAAAATATAACATGATTTATGTATAATGTTCTTCACTGAAATATTATTGATATGGCAAGTGTCTATTAATAGGAAGCTGAGCAAAGCATAACATGCAATGAAACAATTAGCAAAAGATCTGTATACACTGATATGAAGTAATCTTCAAGATATTTGTGCTGTATAGTAAATAAGGTCTAGAATATGATATAATATATATTGTGATTCTTTTGTGTAATAAAAGGGATGAAATATGTATTTGCTTCTTTTTTGCAATGAGAAAGAGGTAGCAAAAATAAAGAACAAGAAAAGTGGTTCTAGGAGAAACTAAAAACAAGGAGTCAGATATTTTTACAATAGAAATCAAATTTTTCTGAATATGGTCTTTATTTCAGATGTGTATTACTATGCATATCTATTTTACATTGATGTGTTTACAAACTCAAAAATGAAATTAAATTTAAAAGACAATCACTAAGAATTGTAAACCAATTGAAGTGAATGTATCCACGTATTGAGTTCATGACATAATCAAAAACCTGAATTAAAGTTACTTAAAAACATAGTATAGTACAGTATTTTGACTATATATCCTCTGTAGCCAATGTTTAAAGAACAATAAAATCTGAAAGGAAGTCTTAAAATTAATGTAGTAATCTAACTGTTCATAGCATTGTTGATGTTATTATTTTATAATTATTTTACATATGTTACAGGACAACGCAAGTGAATAATTTTCCTCATGTTACTAGAAATCAAGCTTTTCAGAGTAATAAAAAAAATTTACTTAAAGAAGTAAAAAAACTATTAGTAAATCTGAATTTTAAATATCAGTATATAATCATATTTGCTGTTAAAGAAATACGTATTTTATAGCCCTAAATCAGTGAGCCTAACCATCACTTAGTTGTGTCCCTGAATATTACTCTTCAAAGGAATCCTGAGTCCTTGAAGATAAGGCTGGCTATTTTTTTTTTTGTACCCAAAACAAGGAAGCTAACAAAGACTCATGAGTTATCAGAATAACCCAAGGACCAAAATCAAAAAGTATCTTTATCCTGTGCATCAAAAAGAAAAGTCTATGAAACCGATTGAAATGTATTTTTAAAATCCTCATTTCTTCACAATGATTTTAAATTGAAAAAGAGTAGTAAAATAATTTAATGAAAATACGTACATATATACCTGCAGAGATGTACAGCATACATCTCAATAAATGTCATAAAGAAATTAGGACACCAATTCCTTTCTCTGAGTATCAGCAATTAAAAGAAAAGAGTTTAGTACAAACTCTTTATACTTCCTTTTTCTGTAGAATGTATACTTAAAGATAACCAAGTAGTCATAGACGAAGTGCAAAAATTGTTCTTTGAATAGGAATTACATTTACTAAATGTGGGAATAATGACAAAATTGGAAAATCACCATTTTGAGCTATCCAGTTAAGTAGTTGACTCGGACAATAATCATCAATGGATGAAACCGTTAGATGAAAGTTTAATGGAGAATACATTGTGTTGATCAAATTGTTATTATTTAAACCATGGGTCAATCTTTGCATCATTAAAAGTAAGGAAAATCAGACATTGTTAGTCTCCTACTGACATTCAATTTCTGAAGCACAGCACATCAACCATGAATTAATCTGCCAAAAAGTAAAATCCAAATAGAACCAAGAGCTAACTTCCATGTATGACTACCCAGAAAATAAAAGGAACAAGTTAAATGACTCAAAAATAAGCAAACAAATAAATACATTATGCATTGCACTCTGCATAACAACTACTCAGTCTCTGCATTAAGGCCTTCGCATGAAAATCAAAATGGGAAGAATATTCGCTTCATTAAAAAAATAAAGAGTTGTGACATACAAATGTAATGGTACCTTATTTGTTCCATAATTCATACAAAGCAACTAGAAAAATAATTTTTTAGACAATCAGAGGAATTTGACTAGGCTCTATTATATAACTAACTATGATATTAAGATGTCAATATCTTACAATATAGATAAAATATCATATAACTGATATTTTTAATCTGGTAGATGTGATGAGGACTTATCTGATACTTTCTTCAAAATATGTAAGAAAAACATTTTTGAGAAGAAACGGATAAGCAAATTTTAGATAAAATTGGCATAATTGTCAGATCTCAATCAGTACACTAGTTTAGTACATTATCCCCCAGGTTAGTACCCCAGATAATGTACTAAATATATTGATTTTTTTTAAATTAAAAACAAAGACAACGAAGAAATAAGGTCTCTGTTTCTAAACATTTTTTTTTCTTTTTCTTCTCAAACTTTTATTGAGTAGACACTTGCTTACAACTACTGTTCTGTTACATGCGATCAAGAACTTTGCCAATAAAACTGCATGGCAGCAAAATTGAAGAAAATGAATGACATATATATCAAAGATCTGGTGATTTTCCACAGGGAAAGACATTCTATAAATGTATTCTGGAAAACTACATATATATTGTTCATTTGACCAATATAAAATCACATGATTTTATTTAATGAGGAATCACTGAAGTACAGCCAATAACCAACAAAACAGTGACCAAAATACTCCACGCTGTTTATATGACAATGAGTAAACCTTCATGTACGCAAAAAAATTAGGAGGCCACAGGATCCTGGGATGGAATGGAGAATGTGACAAAATACAATCTAATTATATTACAAATGTATGAAACAACTTCCCTGAAGGGTTTGGAGGAAAGCTGCTAATCTAAGTAACTTTGGAAATGAGTGAGGTCTGGAAGTCTAAAGGCAAAACAAATTTTACATAAGCAGCGGACTCTAGTTGATGAAGCTGTTTCCCATAGAGATATGGGTTAACAGTTCTTATCCTGCTTTACATGTATACTGTGATTGAACAATTAAGTAAATGAATGGCAGATGGTGGAAGCCAGCTTTCTCACTGTAGGAGTGTAGGTTATATAGATAAGCAAGTGAAACAGTCTAGAATGATCTATGTTGTAAGGGATTACTCATAGACATCTGTATGAATTTATATCTAGCTCAATATAAATACAGATGGTTACACATAGAAATATTTATAGATATTTGTATACACACAGGTTAGTATACACAAATACATATATCCTTGCTTTGTCAGCTGAGTGAGTCTGAAAGCAATGACACCCCAGAAGCAAGGAGTTCATCTGGAACTGAGATTTTGGTTTGTAGTACCATTATCTGATTAATGAAACTGGGGTTCCTTGGGAAAATACTTGATTCTAAGAACAGTGGCTGCCACCCTTCCTGTGCAGAGATCCTCCTGCAGGGATGTGTTCTCTCCACTCCGCATCCACGCAGGTCTCCAGGAATCTGGGCACTCACTCTCCTGAATTTAGGCCATCTCCCCATCCCTGTGCAGAGAACTTGGGGCCCAAGAGGTTTCCCAGCTCCACACCTAGGCACACCTCTGGGTGCTTAGTGGTTGCTCACTGGATTCTTCCTTGGCACTGGTGCTTGTGTCTGCTGTCAGAGGACCTGTAGTTGGACTTGTCAGGCCTGGCTCCACCCTTTTTGGCCACCTCCTCAGGGATGAATAGGGAGTACAGACCATTGCACTTCATAAATCAGCTCTTACCTGAGGCAAAAGAGAGCTTCTTCCAGGAAACAAGGATCAAGTATATACCCAGCCATGTTGGCGACAGCTGGCTTTTACCCATAGCTGCCATCTACTGGCTTGTAGGTCAAACTGCACAACCCTATATTAAACCTGCCAACAAAGTGCATAGGAGTATAGAAGCAAAGCCAAAAGACTCTACCCAACATTCTCTACAGTCACAGCCCCTAGAAAGGGGTGGAAGAAGGGAAAGAAAAAGAAAAAAAAAAAACAATTAATTGGAAAGAAACACAAAGAAAACATTATATTCATATGAAAATAATTATAAAAATTAGAAGTACCAGCTTCTCCCAATGAGAAGGAATCAGAGCAAGAATTCTAGAATTCTGCATCTGAATGTACTGACAATATCAAAAAATCATTCTAGCTCTCTAGGTATGGTCCCTAGCCAAAATGGAAATTCCGAAATGACAGAAAAAGAATTCAAAGCATGTATTGCAAAAAAAACTCAACATGATAGAAGGTTGAAAATCAACACAAAATACTTCTAAAGCAATCTGGGAAATGAAGGAAGAGATATATATCATAAAAAGAAATCAATCAGAGCTTCTCGAATTGAAAAACTCACTTCAGAAAATTCAAAAGGCAATTGAGAGCTTTATCAACAGACTAGATCAAGCAGAAGGAAGAACTTCAGAGCATAAAGATTGGTATTTCAAACTAATCGTATCAGACAAAAACAAAAAAAAATTTTTAAAGATGAACAGTCTTTGAGAAATATGGGATTACGTAAGGCATCCAAATCAGTGAATTATTGGCATTCCTGAGAAAGAAGGAGTAAAAACAAACAACCTGGAAAATATATTTGAGGGAATAATTCAATAAAATCTTCCTAATATTGCTAGAGATGTAAACATCCACATACAAGAAATCCAGAGAACATCTGTGAGATACTACACAAAAGGAACATCATCAAGTCATATAGTCAACAGAGTGTCCAAGATCAATAATAAAGACAAAATCTAAAAAGCAGCTTGAGAAAAATGTCAGATCACATACAAAGGGAATTTCATCAAGCTGAGCGGGCTTCTCAGCAGAAGTCCTACCAGCCAGGAGAGACTGAAGGCCTACTTTTAGCATTCTTAAAGAATAGAAATTCCAAGCAAGAATGACATATCCTGCAAAACTAAGCTTTATAAGCAAAAGAGAAAAAAAAATATTCTAAGACAAGCAAATGGTAAGGGAATTTGTTATCATTGGAGTAGCCTTACAACACATCCTTAAGGGAGTTCTAAACATGGAAACAATAAATGATACCTGCCACCACAAAAACATACTTAAGTATATCGCCAACATACCCTACAAAGCAACCATATGATAGAAACTACAAAGCAACCAGCTAACAACTTCACAATATGATCAAAACTTCACTTATCAATATTAACCTTGAATGTAGATGAATTCTATGTCCCACTTAAAAGGCAGAGTGGCAAGTTGGATACAGAAACAAGACCCAAACATCTATCGTATTCCAGAGATGCATCTCACACATAAAGACACCCACTGGCTCAAAGTAAAGGGTGGAGAAAGATCTATCATGCAAATAGGACACAAAAAAGAGCAGACACACGCAAAAAGAGCTATTCTTATGTTACATGAAACAGACTTTAAACCAGGAACAGTAAACATAGGAAAAGAAGGGTATTACATAATAATAAAGTGTTCAAATTCAACAAGAACACTTAACTATCCTATACACACACACACACATATATATGCATGCATATATGTGTGTGTGTGTGTGTGTGTATGCACCAACATTGACACAGAATTAGAAAACAAGTACATTTATACCTACAAAAAGACTTAGACAGCCAGGCAATAATAGTAGAAGACTTCAACACCTCTCTGACAGCATTAGACAGATCACCAAGTCAGAAAACTAACAAAGAAATTCTGAATTTAAATTTGAGAGCACCAATTGAATCCAATAGACATCTACAGAATACTCAACACATCAACAACCAGATATATATTCTCCTCATCTGCATATGGAACATACTCCAAGATGGCCATAAAGCAAGTCTCAAATAAATTTCAAAAAAATCAAAGCCATACCAACCATATCCTTGGAACATATTGGAATAAAAATGTAAATCAATACCTAGAATATCTCTCAAAACTGCACAATTACACGAAAATTAAACAACTTGCTCATGAATGACTTTTGGGTAAACAACAAAATTAAAGCTGAAATCAAGTAATTATTTGAAATGAATTAAAACAGAGACAGAACACACCAAAACCTCTGCGATGCAGTAAAAGCAGTGTTAACAGGAAAATCTATAGCAATACACAGCTAAATTAAAAAGTTAGAAGATCTCAAATTAACAATCTAACATCATACCTAGAGGAACTAAAAAAAAATTAAAAAACTAGCAGAAAGAAATGACTAAAATCAGAACTAAACTGAAGAAAATGGAGACCCCCAAAATACATAGAAAGAATCAACAAAACCAAAACACGATTCTTTGAAAGGAAACCAAAAGATGATTCTTTGAAAGGATAAACAAGACTGACAGAACACTAGCTAGATTAACAAAGAAAGGAGAAGATCCAAATAAGCATAATCAGAAATGAAAAGGTGACATCACAACCAATCCCACAGAAATACAAAAGATACTCAGATATGGTGAACACGTCTATGCACATGAAGTAGAAAAGCTAGAGGAAATGGATAAATTTCTGGAAAAATACAATCTCTCAAGATTGAATCAGAAAGAAATCGAAACCCCGAGCAGACGATTAATGAGTTCCACAACTGAATGAGTAAAAATAAATAAATAAATAAATAATCTACCAAATGAAAGGTCCTGGACCAGATGAATTCACAGCTGAACTGTACCAGACATACAAAGAAAAGTTGGTACTAATTCTACTGAAACTATTTCAAAAACTCAAGGAAAAGGGAATTCTCCCTGACTAATGCTACAGAGCCAGCATTACTCTAATACCAATATCTAGCAAAGACACAATGAAAAAAGAAAACTACCATCCAATATCCTTGATGAACACAGATGCAAAAAGACCTCAAGAAAGTGCTATCAAACTGAATCCAGCAGCCCATCAAACAGTTTATTCACCATGGTCAAGTAGGCTTCATTCTGGTTTGCAAGGTTGATTCAACATACACAAATCAATAAATGTGATACACCACATAAAAAGAATTAAAAACAAAAACCATAGAATCATTTCAATAAAAATGGAAAAAGCTTTCAATAAAATTCAACATTCCTTCATCAAGAAAACACTCAAGAAACTAGCTGTCAAAGGAACATACGTCAAAATAATGAGTCATCCATGACAAACCCACAGCCAACATCATACTGAATGAGCAAAATCTAGAAGCATTCCCCTTGATAACTGGAACAAGACAACGTCTGCTATTCAACATAGTACAGGAAGTCCTAGCCAGAGCAATCAGACAAGAGAAAGAAATAAAAGACATTGAAATATGAGAAGAAGTCGTTAAATTATCTCTCTTCACTGAAAATATGATTCTAGACCTACCTGGAAAACCGTAAAGACTCCACCAAAAGACTCTTGAAGCTGATAAAAAAACTTTAGTAAAATTTCAGAATACAAAATAAACATATGAAAATCAGTAGCATTTCTACACACAAAGATCAAGCTGAGAGCCAAATGAAGAACACAATCTCATTGACAACAACTGGAAAAAAAATGCATTGGAATACTTCTAACCAAGCAAGTAAAAGATCTCTACAAGAAGAACTACAAAACACTGCTAAAAGAAATCACAGATGATACAAACAAATGAAAAAACATTTTATGCTCATGGATTGGAAGCATCAATATCATTAAAATAGCCATCTTGCCCAAAGCAATCTAGACTTCCAACGCTATTACTATCAAACTATCAATGTAATTTTTCACAGAACTAGAAAAAACTATTTTAAAATTTACATAGAACCAAAAAATAGCCCAAATAGCCAAGGCAATCCTAATCAAAAAGAACAAAACCAAAGACACCATATTACCTGACTTCAAATTATACTATGAAGCTACAATAATCAAACCAGTATGGTACTGGTACAAAAACAGACACATAGTATAATGGAATAGCATAGAGAACCCAAAAATAAAGCTGCATGCCTACAGCCATCTGATCTTTACCAAAGTTGACAAGAATAAGAAATGGGGAAAGGACTTCCTAGTCAGTAAATTGTGCTTGGATAGCTGGCTAGCCATATGCAGAAGATTGAAATTGGACCCCTAGTTTTCATCATATACCAATGTTAACTCAGAATAGATTAATGATTTAAATGTTAGACTTCAAACTATAAGAATCTCAGGAGAAAACCTAAGAAACATCATTTTTGACACTGGCCTTGGGAAGGAATTTATGATTAAGTCCTCAAAAGCAATTGCAACAAAACCAAAAATTTAACAGTGGGATCTAATTAAACTCACAAGTTTCTTGCACAGCAATAGAAGTGACAAACAGCATAAAAAGACAATATAAAGAATGAAAGAAAGTATTTGCAAACTGCATCTAACAAAGGTCTAAAATCTAGAACTTGTGAGAACTTAAACAATTGAACAAGCAAAAAACAAATAACCCAACTTAAATATAGGCTAAAGACATGAACAGGTACTTCTCAAAAAAGACATATAAGTGGCCAACAAACATGAAAAATGCTCAACATCACTAATTGTCAGAGAAATGCAAATCAAAACCACAATGAGATACAAATTCACATCTGTTAGAATAGTTATTATTTAAAAAGTCATAAAACAACAGATGCTGAAAAGGTTGCAGAGAACAGGAAAAACTTATCTACCCTTGGTGGCAATGCAAATTAGTTCAGCCAAAGAAAGTAGTTTAGATAGTCCTCAAAGAACTTAAAACACAGCTACCTTTTCATGCAGCAATTTCATTACTGAGTATATTTTCAAAAGAAAAACAACTGTTCTATCAAATAGACACATGAGCTTTTATATTTATTGCAGCACTATTCACAATTGCAAAGTCATAGAATCAATCCAGGTGCCCATCAACAGCGGACTGGATAAAGAAAATGTGATGCATATACACTATGAAATACTATACAGCAATAAAAAAAGAATGAAATCATGTCTTTCACTGCAACATGGATGCATCTGTAGTCCATTATCCTAAGCAAATTAACACAGCAACAGAAAACCAAATATCACATGTTCTCACTTATAAGTGGGAGCTAAATATTGGTTACTTACAAAGGTGTCAATGATAGACACTAGGGACTATTAGAATGGGGCGAGAGGGAGAAGGGCAAAGGTTGAGAAGCTATCAAGTACTATGCTAAGTACCTGGGTGATAAGATCAATTGTACCTAAGCCTCAGCATCACACAATATGCCCAGGTAACAAACCTGCACGTGTGTCCCCTGAATCTAAAATAAAAGTTGAAATTAATAAAAAAAACCAAAAATATATAAAGTAAAAGGGGCTGGAAATACAAAAGAAGTTCCCAGAACATACCGTAGTGCTCAAAACTACATAAACTACACACACACACACACACACACACACACACACACACACAAACATACACATACTCTCTTATACAACACACAATAATCAATAGCACAGACGTGAAGATGTCCCGAGAGCCAACTGAAGGAACTCTCAGTAGACAAAGATAAAAAATTTGAGCAACAAAATAAATAAAATAGTATTTACACACTGTTGGTGGGAATGTAAATTAGTTCAGGCAAGGAAAGCTGTTTGGATATTTCTCAAAGAGCTTAAAACACAGCTACCCTTCGACCCAGCAATCTCATTACCAGGTATATTTTCAAAAGAAAATAAATAGTTTTACCAAAAAGACACACGCACTCATACGTTCCACCAAAAGACACATGTATAAAATATAAAATAAATATGAGTTCATGATGATACAAATAAAGGATAAGTAAATGCAGGAGAAGAGACAACCCTTTCTTTCAGAAAAGTTCCAAACAGTCTATGTCTATCCTCCAGGAAGTGGAATGTAACTCCCCATCCTTAAGGGTGGGCTGTTCATAGTGACTTAAAGTACAGACAGTATGGAAAGGGAAGGGACCGGCACAAACACTACCTTAGCCAAGTGATCAAGGTCAACAGCAACCATGATAAGTTACATTGATAGTCCATACTCTTGATATAATGTAATGAAAATGACTCTGCTCTTGTATTCTTCACACGAAACCCACATGCCTAATCTAATCATGGAAAAACATCGGGCAAAACTGAGGGACATTCTACAAAATATCTGACCAGTGCTCTCAAAACTACCAAGGTCATCGGAAGCAAGGAAAATCAAGAAAGTGTCACAACCAAAAGAAGCCTAAGGAGACATGACTACCAAATGTAATGTGATAGTCTTGATGGTATCCTGGAACTGAAAAAGAACATTAGGTAAAAACTTGGACTATCTGAATAAAGTATTGACCTTATCTAACAATAATGTATCATTATTTGTTCATTAATTATAGCAAATACACTTTACTAATATAAGAAGTTAATAATATATGAATATTTTGTCCCAATTTTTCTGTAAACCTAAAACTGTGCTAAAATGAAAAGTATATTTTAAAAATAGAGCACAGTTGCATAAATATATATTATTTTAGACCTTGAAGAAATCTATAGATATTTTAGTATAACCCTACCCTTTTATTTTGCATTAGGGAAAACTGATGTCCAGAGAGAATAATAGACATGTGTAAGATCACTTAGCATCCAAACTTGTTCAGAATCATGATCACTTCACTTTATGCTAAATGGTAATACCAGCTATGATACAAGCTCAGAGTGACTTGAATCCAAAAAGTTTCTTTTGAATATGTTCAAAATCATTTCTGATCCGGTAATTCTTTCCAAAAAGTCCATAAAATCAGTCAAGTTTTACAAAGAATTGTCAAAAATTGATAGGTCTATCAATGTAACATTCAGCACAGCACATAGAACTGATAAATGTTTCCAATGAGTATCACCAAAGGAAAACCGGAAGGTGTCACTCGAGTGATGCAATGCTTCCATTTAATTTTTGCAGTTTTTGCCTGGGCTACAGATAAAACCCAAAGTTTTCAGGGCTTCAAAGTAAGCAGACTTTGGAAGATTAATTCTACTAATCAAACTTAGAATGAGATTAAAGTGAATTTAACAAGTCATTTTATTTATTCATATGTAATGAGACATGTAAGTATCTCATAAAGCAAAATACTGGTGTACACATGAGCAACCTGCTCTTACGCTGTAGTCACATCAACATGAAAAGCCATGTGATAACCCAAAGTGTGCCTGGTTGGAACTGGAGCAAAGAGTGTAAGTTGATTGTTTTGAATTGTTAATAGAATTAAACACAATTCCCGCATTAGTCCATCTTGCCACGGAAAACTACTTGTTTAGGGTGTACTAGCAGTAAAATGGTTCATCTTTTCCAGGCTTTATCAATTTGGCTGCATATTAGAATCTTCTGGTGAACTTGGACAAAATGCTGATGCTGAAGCTCCACCCCAGAACAATTGACCTGGAATCTCTGGAAGCAGGACTCAAGTTTTGCCACATTGGCACTTGTAAATAGCTTCACAGATTCATCAACTACGCAGCCACAGTTGAAAATCACCAGTCTACATCCTGTATGTTCCCAGCCCTTCCCCCATACCACTTCTGAAAGCCAAAGAATTTTGTTCAGGAACTTTTGTTTCAAAGAAATATTACAACTAAAAATGACAATGCTAACGTCATATTTTAATAGACAACTCCTACCAGCATTACGACACACATGCTGTATGCTGATGAATGCTCATGTTCTATTCAAATCAAGTAAATCTTTATATATATACCATTTTATATCATGCTATATAAGAAAAGAAATTACATATCTGCCAGACATTTTTTGAAATCAGAGTTCAACTCTCACCATCTTCTCCTAGGTCTACTGTAAGGATCACCATTGCTGGAGAAATAGAAATATCAGCAAAAAGTGGGTTCAGTAATTATTCAGCTGTAAATTGTTATATTATTATTTTGTAAAGTGCTATTTTTCATGGTTTTCTGTGGTTTTAAATGTTCAATTGTTTATGCTGTTCCTTCTCTCCAACCCCCAGGGGTACAAGTGGGGTTTGGAAGTGACAAGAGACATTGAGTATGACTCATTCATGGGCCTGTACCTGTATAACTTCTCTTCTTCCTCTCTGCATTACTTACGGTGTGTAAAAAAAGTTTTCATATCTTCACCTCAGCAAAGAGGATGAGGACATAGACTAGAGTAAAAACACAGGCTGCCACACTTTTTGTTGTTGTTGTTGTTGTTTTTGTTTTTGTTGGTTTTTTCTGAGGCAGAATCTCACTCTGTCGCCCAGGCTGGAGTGCAGTGATGTGATCTCCATTCACTGCAGCCTCCGCCTCCTGGGTTCAAGCGATTCTGCTGCCTCAGCCTCCTGACTAGCTGAGACTCCAGGCACTCGCCACCACACCTGGCTAACTTTTTTTGTGTGTTTTTAGTAGAGATGGGGTTTTACCATGTTGGCCAGGATGGTCTCGAT
This sequence comes from Piliocolobus tephrosceles, assembly GCF_002776525.5. NCBI lineage: Eukaryota > Metazoa > Chordata > Mammalia > Primates > Cercopithecidae > Piliocolobus > Piliocolobus tephrosceles. The sequence continues at coordinate 162,166,797 of NC_045436.1, read as the reverse complement.
CTCCTGACCTCGTGATCCACCTGCTTCCACCTCCTAAAGTGCTCGGATTACAGGCATGAGCCACTGCGCCCGGCCGGCCAGACAGTTTTTGTTGATATCCTTGTTACTAATGTTTTCTGTTTCAAGATGAGAATAGATGGGCATTATGTTTGAAAACTAAGTTTTTCCATTTTGTAAAAAGTTATAAAATGTTATTTTTTAAAGTAAAATAGTTAACAAAATAATTAGAAATTCACAACTATTGTTGGTACAGAGGCATAGAAAAGGAATCTAAGATTTTACAGTGAAAACATAAAAAGCAGTGGTTTTATAGTGTTAACATGACAGCAGTCTAATAGTGCTAGGCCCACAAAATAATCTTTTTAAGGGGTTTTATATATTTTATTTACTACTTGTAAATTCTGTGATTTCACACTCAATAGCTGTATGTCTCCTACGACTGAATACTGGTGGTGCCTCAGTCACCATCCACATATAAATATACATATATTTGCTTTAAATATTATATATATATATATTTGCTTTCACCTTTCACTTCAAGAGACACACATCTGACTGCTTTTGTACATCTGGCTTCATCAAACACATCTGCCATCCTTCAGTACATATGTCTATTCTAAATGCATCTGTCTGAATCAAAATCATACTGCATTCTCCCACAAACACAGATTTTCATGAAGCCCAAATTTTAAAATGTTTCAGAAATAAGATATAGAGTCTGTTTTTGGTCTACCTAATTGCCTTTGTTTTCCTTTCAATGTTCTTTCGTGATTTAATTTTTATCCCATGAATAGCGGCCTGGAAGCTATGGTTCTCCCTTTTTCAAACCTCATTGGGAATAACTCTCATTTCAAAGCTGACACCAAGATTTAGCTCTGAAGTTCCTAGAGTCTGACCCTTCGCTGGATTTCATGATTGAAAACAAAAAGAAAGTAAGCATGCGGTATTATTGTTTCTGGCTTTCTTTGTGCAGAATAGTTCTCCCTAGCTAAGGAAACATCAAAGGAAAACATACAAGATAATCTTTAATTACCCGTGAATGCAACCTGCTTTAAAGATAATGAAAAGGGGAAAATTGAGGCCTGATTTGTTTCAGTTGACAATCATTAAGGGACCTTTTGCAATGCTGATCCTAACTGCAATCATATCTGGCATCATTCATTTTCTTATACATTTCACCCCAGTGGACAGTTTAGAGAATGGAAGGCAGAGCAAGCAAGTGGTGCATAGGTAGGTGTGTTACTATGGATTCCTGCTGTGTGGCTGCATGCATTTGTCTTTATCTGATTTTTCTCCCTTTCAATTATCTCTACACATAAACTCCCCCGCCATTGCCCCATCCCCATTGGGTTGATTTATTTTAAAGTAATATCAAGACATTAGATGGAAACAAAGCTAAAATAACTGAAGAAACTTGAATGCTGCTGTGGCTTTAAAATGAAAGAGAGAATTTTAAAAACAGTAATGAACTGCTTCCAACAAGCCTTCAGAATCAGTCTCAAGGAGCTAGATATACTCCAGGCTAAACCCATAGTAGTTCCAACAAAGTTGTCCACCGGGGCAGCCAGCAGTAATTGATTCACACAATACACTCCCTCTTTACCTTCATCCCTCCCAATTCTCTAAGTTTTCAGGTTTTATAAGGGCTAAGCATGTATCCTATACTAGTGCTCAGTCAATCCAATAAAAATTTAGTCAAGTTGCACTTTCTATATGCCAAGCACATGACATTGCACGGTGAGTACAAAAGGAAATAGACACAGGCTCCGCCCTCCAGGTGTTTATTGCCTAAGAGGAGAAAGTAGTCATATAAAAGATGTATGCATAAAACATTGTAGTAACACAAGGAGAGCTGTTGGATATACCTGATAATTCAGAAAAGGAGAGGAGATGACACACAGATGAGATGAGACTTAGGGAAATAAGCATGGGAAGACTTTTATAGCTGGTATAAAATGAATCAAGTAGGAAACAGAACGGTAAACATGGTTAATAACTCCAAGATGTTGAGCAGTATAAGCACATCAACTGTAAGTTGATGAAGGCAGAAATTAAAGCTATAGAAATAGGTTTGAGGTGGTCCTGGGAGACTAAGAAATTTAGAATCATTCTATATATCATAGTCATTTAAAGGATTTAAAGCTTAAGATGATTTCCAAGTTTTCTGACTTGAGTGTACAAAAAAAAAAAAAAAGGGATACCATTGAGCAAGGGAGTCCAGGGAAAGAGTAGGCTAAGGAGTGAAGATGAGATGGTGAGTTCAGAGAGTTGGGGAAGGCTGGAGACCGCCAATTGGATTTTCTCAGAAGGTTGTTAGTTACATGTGTTTTAATCTCTAAATTAAAGGTGAAGACAGAGATTTAGGACTCATCAGCATATAGATGGTTATAACACTATGAAGGTGGAGTACATTTATCAATAAAAGCATATATGAAAAAACAAGGTAGATAATATGGTTTGGCTCCAAGTCCCCACCCAAATCTCATCTCAAATTGTAATCCCCATTGTTGAGGGAGGGCCCCTGGTGGGAGATGATTGGATCATGGTGGCAGTCTCCCCCATGCTATTCTTGATAATGGGGTAGTTCTCATGACAGCTGATGGTTTTAAAGTGTGGCATTTCCTGGCTCTTGTTCTCTCTCTTTCCTGCCACCATGTAAGAGGTGCCTGTTTCCCCTTTGCCTTCTGCCATGATAATAAGTTTCCTGATGCCTCTAGCCACGCAAACCTGTGAGGCAATTAAACCTTTTAAATGACTTAGTCTCAGGTATTTCTTTATAGCAGTGTGAAAATTCACTAATACAGTGGACAAGTGAAACCTTAGAAAACATTATCCTTTGAGGGATGAGATTAGGACGGTACTTCCTTTTGAGGAATGCCCATTAGAATCATTTGTGCTGTCTTTTCAAAATGCATATGCTCAGGTCTTTCTTCTAGTCTGTCACATCCAAAATAATATATCTTAGGTAGGACCTGGCCATAATGCATTTTGAAAAAGTTTCCCATAGATTCTTTTTCATGCTTCTAGTTAAATACTGAAATAGAGAGTTTCAAAAGTGATAGGTAGAAATATCACTGATGTCTTAATACTTACCCTAACCTTGATTTCATGGAAAGTTCTAGGACAAATGATGACTGATAAAATCAATAACTCACAGTGAGAGATACTTAAATGTTGCCCAACTTAAATTCAAATAAGATTCAGAGTATACGCAACCCAAGTGCATTGCCTTTTGATTCTCGTTTGTTTTAAAGAAACATCATCAATAGATGAGTCAGGAATACCACCCATGGAAGGGTTTCAAAGGTGGTGAAAGATGATGCCTGGAATGCCCTGTCTTTAGGCATGTTTGACCTAACCACGTGGGGACACTGGACCACTCTGCATTCACACAAATGATCAAGATTACAGCTGTGACTACTATTATCAATTCCAAAAGAGGGCCAAGAAGACAAGTCCGATTTAGACGCATGGAGAAGACAGATTACTGGTGGGTGTGACCACAGGAGTAAGAGAAGCCAGGAGGAATTCATGTAGAAAGACTAAATGAGCCTTTAAAATGATGTTTTTGAAAGCCCTAATGGAGTGAAACAAAGTCTACAGTATAATTTTAAGTGAAAAAAAGGCAGTATTCAAAATTGTATATACAGTAAATAAGTTGAAATATATAAAATATAGCATATCTCTACATTACCACCTCCCCCTTCCTCCACCACCACCACACACACAACACATACCCAAGATTAGGGAACCAAGTGTTGTCATTTTAGTAGTCAATGATACTTAACTGATAGTGTGTCCAGCATTGGTGGGTTCTTGGTCTCGCTGACTTCAAGAATTAAGTCACACACCCTCGCAGTGAGCCTTACAGTTCTTGAAGATGGTGTGTCTGGAGTTTGTTCCTTCAGATGTTCAGATGTGTCTCGAGTTTCTTCCTTCTGGAGGATTCCTGGTCTCACTAACTTCAGGAGTGAAGCTGCAGAGCTTTGCGGGTGAGTGTTACAGCCCTTAAGGGCGGCGCGTCTGGAGCTGTTCATTCCCCCTAGTGGGTTCATGGTCTCACTGTCCTCACGAGTGAAGCTGCAAACGTTCACGGTGTTACAGCTCATAAAGGCAGCACGGACCCAAAGACTGAGCGGCAGCAAGATTTACTGCGAGAGTGAAAGAACAAACACGCCACAAACTGAAAGGGAACCTCAACTGGTAGCAGCTGCTGGCTTGGGTGGTCTGCTTTCATTCCCTTAACTGCCCCCGCCCCCCCACATCCTGCTGATTGGTCCACTTTACAGAGAGCTGATTGGTCCGTTTTGACAGCGTGCTGATTGGTGTTTTTACAAACTTTTAGCCAGACACAAAAGTTCTCCAAGTCCCTACCTGATTAGCTAGACACACAGCACTGATTGGTGTATTTACAAACCTTTAGCTAGACACAGTGCTGACTGGTGTGTTTACGAACCTTTAGGTAGACAGAAAAGGTCTCCAGGTCCCCACCTGACCCGGAAGCCCAACCGGCTTCACCTCTCCATGGCACTCTCCGCGGAACTTTGCGGCACCTAGCCGGGGCACTCCAGGCGGCCCAGAGGGAGCTCATTCCCCCATCACGCCCAGCAGGCGCCGGCCGCACGCGGGGCCTGCGGGGTCCACGCCCACCTGGAACTCGCACCAGCCCGCCAGCGCCTCGCGCAGCCCGGACTTCCGCTGGCGCCTCTCCCTCCACACCTCCCTGCCGGCAGAGGGAACCAGCTCCGGCCTGGGCCAGCCCCAGAGAGGGGCCCCCACAGCGCAGCGGCGGGCTGAAGGCTCCTCGAACGCGGCCAGAGTGGACACTGAGGCCCAGGAGGCGCCGAGAGCGAGTGAGGGCTGCTAACACGTTGCTATCACCTCTCGGCAGGACTACGGATCATTGGTTTTTTCCTTTTTCTTCATTTTCTGTTTTTCAAAAATTTTACAATGTATGTGAATTAACTATACAGCTGACAAAAATAAGAAGAATAAAAACACGTATTTCCTTGGTTTATGACAGCCATCTACTTCACCTAGCTGATGCCTGCATGCTCATTTGGCTCTTATGAAATCAAGGAATACAGTCCTATCGCAGAAATGTACATTAAAGGCCCTACTCTTATTTCTATGGGACCTGTGTTTACCTCCACCCCTGTCATATGCGCTATAATGAATTCTCTGTTTCTCTGCTAAACGGAAGTTCTGAGGACAGGGACCATGTGTGATCTCACCATTGTTGTGGTCCTCATTTAGTGCTTATAATACCTGGTACATAGTAAGAACAGAAAAAGCCCAAAATAATTAATGCAAAATATTACCTACAAAAGAAGGCATGAGGGAAGTGACATATTAGTGGTGAGTAGAAATTGAGGGAGGATCTGTTTAAGTTAAAACATCCAGAAGGAATATCTCTGAAGCAGAATACAGTGGAAAGAGGGCAGGGAAGAGAATTGTCTGCTTGAAACAGTCCTAGTTGCCTGAAGGTAAGGGAAGGTGGAGAAAGGCAGGCTGGAGTCATATGAGAACCACTGAAGTTTAGTAATAAAGTTGTCACCTGACATAAAGGGGTAAGGAGACACTGTCCAGGGTTTAAATAAGAGAATTGTCATCGTAGGAAGAAATAAGAGAGTTTTTAATCCCTGAAAATAGACAAAATTATAAGTAGCAATACGAGGATATTACCTGTGCTCTACAAAGGAAGCAGAGGTTTTTTGTTGTTGTTGTTTCTCTGGAGTCCTTAAAGTGCTGTGTCATTCTCCTGCTGTAACCTCTTCTGCGGGAAGCTTGGCAGCAGCTACTGCTTCCTCACCCCAGGTAAACTGGAACAGGAGGGAGGACAGAGAGGAAGATGGGCTAATAGTCAATACAAGACTAAGCAAACACAAGTTCTCCTGCCTGTCACACAATCCGGAGCCTCCTGCCCCACCACTGCTTTTGAAGGAATGGTTACTTTGTATTCTTTTGGGTAAATTTATTTGCAATACAAAGAAGTAGTTTTGCAATACAAAATAAATATGTTTGTTATCCTGTTTAATCCACTAACTAAGGAAGTAGAGCCAAAGGGGACAAAATATCTTTTCAGGACAGAACTCAAAGGGAATTGTGTCAACTTCCTGGTTTAAAAGCTGCTTTGGTTTATGGAATGTAAGAAAACACTTACCACATTGATTTAAAGCTGCTTTAAGGTTCTGAGTGTCTATCACTGGAAATAGTATAATGTAAAAGACTACAGAAAATAGGCCAATGACGTGTCTTCTGATTGGCTTTGCTGTCATGAGAGTTATTAAAAACCCAACGCACCACTTCAGGAAGATTTTAAATACAAAGGAATTAGAGGATTAACAGGTTGTCTTCAGAACATTGAGAGTAGCTTAAACTGGTCAAAGAATATGTCCTTTGCAACAAAAGATCTTGAAGAACAGCAGCGTAACAACTGAAAAAAAAAAGATAGAAGGAAACAAAACAAAAAAAAAATCCTCTGGGTCTAAGATTCTGAGAAAATTCAGGAGCGTAAGATAATCAACGGTCCCACAACATACTGAAGTCTTCTGCTTCAAATTGAAAAATGACATTTTATCCCCCTGAGACTACTCATTTGTGGTCATTATGAGAATTAATGCTTAATATACACTAGAGCTTAAAATATGTTGATAACATTAAAACACTTGTAAAACTTTGAATTGATTAATCATAGTCATTCGTGTTTTTCTAGGTCCCTGTAGGTGAGATCCATGTTACAGATTTTAGTGCTTAGTTTTAATTTTATGTTCTAAAAATGCATCCTTGATAAGTTTCATTAGGCTGAAAGAAAGTATTTTCCAGTAGTTCCAATGTAGGATGGTTGTCAGTGTACCATCAGGGTTTCAGATTTAGAGAACCAAGGAAACTGATTCTAGATAAATTAAATGGGAGGATTTTTCCTGGAAAGACATGATAACATAAGAAGGAACTCACAGAACCTATGAAAACCTGGAGAACCAGGCTTGTAAATGATCAGTCAACAAAAAAGTCACATAGTATTAAGCTGAAACATGCCAATTGCGTCACAGCAGGAAATATCTGGCCAGTAGGAAATAAAATGATCTCTAATTGACACTACATTCTAGTACCGCTGTACTAGCTCAAGATTTTAAAACCTTAGTCTTCCAGTCCATGAACACAGGATGAATGTCTTTTCATTTCTTTGTGCCTTGTTTTAATTTCTTTCGGCAATGTATCATAGTTTTCAATGTACAAGTCTTTCACAAAACTCTTTAGTTTTTTCCTACAAATATTATTCTTTTAGGTGGTATTGTATGTAAATGGGATTATTTTCATATTTTTCTTTTCAGATAGTTTATTGTTGGTGTATAGAAACACAGCTCATTTTTGTATATTGACTTTTTATCCTCAGCTTTACTACGTAGCAGCTTTTGCTTATTTGTAGGTGGTACATTCAGGACCACCAGTGGTTGCTTGAAGCTATAGAAAACCAAATCCTGTATATGCTATGTTTTGTGCTATCCACATATAAATATGATAAAGTTTAATTTATAAATTAGGAACAGTAAGAGATTAATAACTAGGGCTGGATACGGTGGCTCATGGCTGTAATCCCAGCACTTTGAAAGGCTCAGGTGAGCAGATCACTTAAGGGCAGGAGTTTGAGACCAGCCTGGCCAACATGGTGAAACCCCATCTCTACTAAAAGTACAAAAATTAACCAGGTGTGGTGGTGCATGCCTGTAATCCCAGGTACTTGGGATGCCGAGGCAGGAGGATCACTTGAACCCGGGAGACAGAGGTTGCAGTGCACCAAGTTTGTGCCACTGCACTGTAGCCTGGGCAATGGAACAAAACTCCATCTCAAAAAAAAAAAAAGAGAGAGATTAATAACTAATTAAAAAAAGAACAATTATAACAATTTACTGCAATCATCGTTATAGGAATGCGTCTCTCTTTCTTCTCTCTCAAAATATCTTATTGTATGCAGTATTCTCAGACCATGGTTGACCGCACGCAACTGAAACCAAGGAAAGAATAACCAGGGACAAGTTAAGGACTATTGTATTTATTTATTAGTTCTAACAGTTTTTTAAATGGCATATTTAGGGTTTTCTATATATAAGATCATGCCATCTGAAAACAGGAACAATTTTACTTCTTTTTTTGCAATGTGGATGGATAACTTTTATGTTTTTTTTTCTTGCCTAATTGTTCTAGCTATGACTTTTAGTGCTATGTTGAATAGGGGTAGGAAGAGTGAGCATTCTTGCCTTGTTCCTGATTTTAGAGGAAAAGGTTTCACTTTTTCATTGTTGGGTATGTTAGCTGTGGGCTTGTCATATATAGTCTTTATTGTGTTGAGAAACATTTATTTTATGCCCAATTTTTTTCTAGTTTTTATCATGAAAGGATAAATTTTGTCAAATGTTTTTGCTGCATTCATTGAGATGATCATGTTTGTTTTTTTCCTTTATCTTTCTAACGTGTATACGTCACATTAATTAATTTTCATGTGTTGAATTGTTCTTGTATCTCAGGAATCAATCCCACTTGGTCACGGTATATGATCCTTCCAATATGCTATTGGATTCAGTTTGCTAGTATCATATTGAGGGGTTTCATGTCTATTTTCACTAACAGTTTTAACCTATAATTTTCTTTTTTGTAGTCTATTTGACTACATTATTGTCAAGAGAATGTTGATCTTATAAAGTGAGTTATGAAATATTCCTTTCTCTTTAATTTTTTGGAAAAATTTGAGAAGGAGTGGTACAAATTCTTTGAATGTTCAGTAAAATTCACCAATGAAGCCACCAGGCCTTGGACTTTTCTTTGTTGGGAGATATTTGATTACTGATTCAATCTCCATACTAGTTACACATCTGCTTAGATTTTCTATTTCTTCATGTCCATATTACTCAAATCAAGCTGCATATTCAATGCAATCCGTATCAAAATCTCACTGGCATTTTTAACAGAAATTCAAAAAATTCTAAAATTCATCTGGAGCCACAAAAATGTCACAAACCCAAATTACTCTTGAGAAAGAAAACTAAGCTGGAGACATTATACTTTCTTATTTCAAAATATATTGCAAAGCTAAAGTAGTCAAAACAGTATGGTGCTAGCATAGAGCAGGCATATAGACCAAGAAAACAAAGTAGAGACACAAAATGAATCCACCCATATACAGTCAACTGAACTTTGACAAGGGTACCAACAATACACAATGGTAAATAATCTTCTTTCTCTTCAACAAATAGTGCTGAAAAAAATTGATATATACATGCAAAAGAATGAAATCGGAACCTTATCTTACACTGTATGCAAATTAACTTAAAATGGATTAGAGACTTAAATGTAATACACAAAACTATAAAATCCCTAGAAAAAAAAACATAGGTTTTTCCTTCATGTTGTTGGTTTTGGAAAGGCTTTTACGGTTAATACACTAAGCACAGACAAAAATAAGCAAAGAAAATAAAAACACAAAATAAACAAGCAGGACTACATCAAACGAAAAATCTCCTGCACAGCAGCAAAGAAAACCATCAACAAAGTGAAAGAGAAGCCAACAGAATAGTAAACCGTATTTATAAATCCTATAACTGATAAGAGGTTAATATCCAAAACATATGAGAAACTCTTGCAACTCAAGAGTGAATATAGTGTATATAGAAACCTTATTAAAAATGGTTACCCACTTGAATAGACATTTTTCCAAAAAAGATATACAAATAGCTGACATAGATTAAAAAATACACTATGTCACTAATTATTTGAGAAGTACAAATCAATACTACAATGAGATATCATCTCACACCTCTCAGGATAGCTATTATCTAAGAACATCAGAACACAACAGAATGTTGGTGGGGATGCAGAGAAACTAGGAACTTGTATACTGTTGGTGGGGATGTAAAATGGTGCAGCCACTATGAAAAATAATAGGGAGGTTCTCTGAAAAATTAGACATAGAACTACTGTATGACCAAACAATCCCACTCTTGAATGTCTGTCCAAAATAACTGAAATCAGAAGCTCAGAGAGTATTAGCACTCTTACGTTTATCGCACCATTATTTGCAACAGCCAAGGTATGTAAACAACCTAAATGTCCATAATAGGTAAACTGACAAAGAAATTGTGGTATACATAACAATGGGATACTATTTTGTTTTAAAAAAGAAATGAAATTCTGCACTATATGACAACATGGATGAACCTTGAGGACATTATGCTAAGTGAAATAAGCCAGTCCCAGAAAGACAAGTACTGTGTGATTCCACTTAATGTATCTAAAATAGTCAAAGTTATAGAATCAAAGAGTGGTTGCAAGGGGCTGAGGAGAGGGAGAAATGGGAAGTTACTATTAAATGGGTATAAAGTTGCAGTCAAGTAATATGAATAAGCCTTAAAAATCTGCTTTACAGATTTTTAGGTCAATAGTAATATATTGCATACAACACAGTCAATAGTAATACATTGGATACAAAAAATGTTTCAGAACAATTTAATGTTAAGTGTTCTTAACACAATACAACTTTAAAAAAATGTACCACCAAAAAATACAAAAATAAAAGTGAATTTTAAAAATGAAAAGCAAAAAGATTCAAAGCTTCAGGATATGGGTAAAAGTAAGGAGAAGAAGAAATGAAAAGCCAGTCTGATCTCTTACACCAAGACTGTACACAAAAGGGGATTTCCCCAAGGGATCTCAGAGCGCTATTAAAAGAAATAATTGAATGCTGATCAGCCAAAAAATGGTAATGGTCATTTTGATCCAGTAGTCACAATTCACAAATGCAGAAAGGAACTTTAGAGGTCATCTAATAAAATTCACACATTTGACAGTTACATAGCCAGGTTTTCGATATCAAGAAAAAGTGTTAGCCGAAATATTCCATTTGTGCACCAAATAGTTTAATCTTGTTTTAAAAAATACATTTTTTAAACTGTAAGAAACAAACATTTAGTTGTAAATTATACAGAATAAAATGATCATTTGGAAAACTTTCAAAATTTATTGAAAGCAGAAAGAAAAATATATTATCAATCACGATTTCATGATTCCAATTAAGATTCCAAATAATTCCATGATTCCAAATAAGATTCCTGTAATTCCCTTCTTTTTTATTTATATACATATTTCCTAAATATATATAATTGTATATTCTGCCTTTTAGCTTTATGAAAATAATTTTTATATTATTAATTTTATATAATTTTATTGTTATCTTTATATTATATTATTAAAAGCATATAATAAATATTGCTTCAGTGGTTGAATAATATTTTATTTGTCAGAGTACTGCTGAGTCTCTACACTGTTTGGGAAATTACTACATTTTATCATCATTAAAAATAAATTTTGATAACCTTTCTATTTTACCTTAAACATAGGATACCTATAGTGGAATTATTAGATAAAAAGATATGAAGCTTTGTAAACTCTGTGGCATCCAAACCTTACTTGATTTCCAATTGGTTTTGTCCAATATATACCCCTGTAGGCAGGTATGAGAATTGTACATCTCAAATATTTTAATTTGAATATTATAACTTGAAAAATGCATTTGCTAATTTAACAATCAAGTGGAATCATTGTATTGATAAAAGTTATACTTCTTCATTTTGTATTTATTTGAATGTTGGTGAGCATTGTAGGATTATTGAGAGATATCACAGAAAGAATGTCAGACAGTGACCTCATTCTCATATCTAGTGTGACCATTTATTAACTATGTGACTGGCCAAGTCATTTAACCTCATTTTATGCATTTTCTCTCATTTACAAAATAAAGAAATAACCACCACAGTGTGCTGTGAAGACTAAATGAAATCATCACACATAAAATGGCTTTATGAACTATAAAGCTGTTTACGCTATCAAAGGGTTTTCTTAGATATCAATATATTTTAGAAGTTTGGGAGAGGGGCGTCTAGAAAAAAACTCATCTATTTACCTACTTTCACACAAGTTCAGCACCTTAACATAAAGTATGGGAGTCGTTGCTCTCTGACCAAGCCTTATCTAACATTGTTGTCGCTAGGGTATCTGATTCAAGTTTGACCCTCTTTTCTTACCTGAGAAGGTGGAGACAAATTAACATTTTATCAAAATTTAGCATAATTATATCTACATCTCAGGGTTTTACCAATATTAAAATTGGAGTGCAGCATTGCAAAGAATGAAGAAAATCATCAAGGATATTCTCAAGAAGATTCTCTCCCCAAGAATTTCTCCCTCCATTTTTCTGAGAGCCCAGGCTGATTTACACAATGGTTAGAGTACCACACAATTAAAACATCATAAGTGGCAGGTATCAAACCAAGTAACCTCCACTCATTACCACTGAGAGAATCTTCTCTCCCAGTACTATGTGACAATTGAGTGAAGGGTCCCATTATCATCAACAGACCAGGACCTTTACTGTAGCATCAGGAAAATGTCAACAATATGTTTTTTTCCAATAAAGCTGATAATTCTTCAACTTTAAGATAAAGCTTGTCTTGATTGGAATGTGATCTAAAAGAGATGGAGAGCCTTGGAAGAATTCAAGTGTATTTTTTATTTTGTGCTGTTTTAGTAAGTGTATGTATAGTACCCAAAGGTTAATTTTGCAAAGGAATTGGTTATAATGCCTCCCACCTGAAGGTGAGAGGCAATGGCAAAATACAGCTAAGATTTTCCACGATATTGTCTTTTAAGAAAAAAGTGTTGGATAACATTCCTTGTAGAAATAGTGGTGGATCCATCTAAAATATACTTGGGATTGCTGATTCTAATAGACTAAATTAGGAAACTTTTATGTTCCAAAACAACATAGTCCAGGTAAATAAAAGAAGAATTGCTATGAAGAGCAAATTTGTTTTGGAATTCTTTATCCTTTCTTTTTAATTTTTTATTTGCATAGGTTTTGGGGGAACAGGCAGTATTTGGTTACATGAGTAAGTTCTTCAGTGGTGATTTGTGAGATTTTGGTGCACCCATCACCTGAGCACTATGCACTGAAGACACTTTGTAGTCTTTTATCCCTCACCTTACTGCCACTCTTTCCCCCAACTTCCCAGAGTTTATTGTGTTATTCTTATGCCTATGTATCCTCATAGCTTAGCTCCCACTTATGAATGAGAACATACCACGCTTGGTTTTCCATTCCTGAGTTACTCACTTAGAATAATAGTCTCCAGTTCCATCCAGGTTGCTGTGAATGCCATTAATTAGTTCCTTTTCATGGCTGAGAAGTATTCCATTATATATATGGAATATATATATATATATACACACACACACACCCCATATATATACCACATATATACACATCATATAAATATATAATAGAAATATAAATATATATACATCATATAAATATATGTGTGTGTGTGTGTATATATATATCACAATATCTTTATCCACTCATTGCTTGATGGGCATTTGGGCTGGTTCCAAATTTTTGCAATTGGTAATTGTGCTGCTATAAACATGTGTGTGCAAGTATCTCTTTCGTATAATGACTTCTTTCTCTCTGGGTGGATACCCAGTAGTGGGATTGCTGGATCAAATGGTAGTTGTACTTTTATGTATATAAGGAATCTCTACACTGTTTTCCACGGGGGTTGTACTAGTTTACATTCCAACCAGCAGTGTAGAGGTCTTCCCTTTTCACTGCATCCATGGCAACATCTGTTATTTTTCAATTTTTTGACTATGGCCATTCTTGCAGGAGTGAGTAAAGTGATATCACATTGTGGTTTTGATTTGCATTTCCCTGATCATTAGCGATGTTGAGCATTTTTTCACATGTTTATTGGCATTTGTATATCTTCTTTTGAGAATTGTCCATTCATGTCCTTAGCCCACTCTTTGATGGAATTATTCTTGCTAATTTGTTTGAGTTTCTTGGAGATTCTGGATATTAGTCCTTCTATGTTAGCTTTTCTTCATACTATTCTGAGGAACTGTGAGTAGTAATATCAGGTGGTTAATAACACAGGTTCTGGGGTCAGACTGCCTTGATTCAAATCAAAGCATCTTTATACAAAAGCAATATGAACTCGGGGAAAGATGCTAAATACACTGACCCTTAATTTTCCTCTCCATAAAACAAGGGGAGTAATAGATTCCATATGTTAGCCTCATCATGAGTATTAAGTTAGATAATCTGTGTAAACCAATTACTGTAGTTCCTGGCACATATTAAATGCTCAATTAGTACTACTGGCATTATTATAAGAATTGGCCTTCAATAATCTGGGTAGAAATAAAAAAGGTTTCCTTAGTTAACTAAATCTTTGAAATCATAATAATAGTTTCACCTTTTTAGAAAGTGACAACATATATTAATTTACTAAATGCTCTGAAAAGTCTTGCATATGTTTAACACAACATTTTCTAAACTTAATTAGCCACGCAATCATATTGGGCTTTTTCTGCGTTATGCACATCTCTCCTCTCCAACCACTCCAAATGAATATTTAATTTATTCACGGAGTAATAATTTAAATTATCCGTTTAGAAGCAGTAACCTTAAGACTGTATTGCAAATGGGAAATCCCATTTCCTTAGGAGTGTGAAGGTGATCTGGCTATGACATTTATTCTATTCTCTGGTCCATGTTCGGGAGTTCTGGACATTCTCTTCACATATGATCTGATGAAATAGCTTTCTTAGATATAGGAGATATTTTGTCTAGACAAGGTTTAAAATGAGTTTTATTTTCCTCTAGAATTTCCACCCTCTCCAGAGAGCCCCAAAAGTCCTAGAAAAGAGAGTTTTCATCAATGGCATTTTTCATATACTATGCAAGTTTTTGTTTGGATTACCAAAATGAGTCTCTTATGCATTTACTTTGAAAATGCTAGGATTAACCAATACCATTTTTATTAAGTAATCGAAGAGGGGTGAATATTATTTTATTTTTGTCTCTTAGAGTTCAGCAGTGAACTGGGCTGAGCCAATTTGCAGAGAAATGCCAAGACTTTGGATGATATTGGTGATTCCAGCATGTCCTCAAGGCTCTTCCCAAGGAAGTCAGGGTACAGACCTGCCCTGTGGTTTTATGTTTCGTATTCCAGCTCCTGAGTCCAGAGGTCTCCAGATGTAGATAGATGATGATAGATAGATAGATAGATAGATAGATAGATAGATAGATAGATAGATAGAGATAGCCACTTGCAGATATTAGATATTTTCTACCCTCCTTTAGGCTAATTTATAAATATGTAATGTAGTATGAGGGTAAGTGTTGTCTTCTGAATATTTTTGTTCCACATGTACACTACTGATTGTTCCAACCATAGTCCAGACACCACTATGAACACTCAGGAGATTCCATTTTATTCCTCTACTCAAAAGTTATTGGTGTCAATAAACAAACGTGATAGTACTAGAACTCTATGATGTGGGTTATCATGTACCTTTTGCAGTTATAAATAAAGACAAATGACTAGATTAGAAACAGTGGATAATCTCCTGGACCTACTTGGACCAACAAACTATGGCCTGAAGCAAAGGTTATTGTTACTGGTCTACTTTGGGTTATTTGTATTCCTAAAATCAATAGCCAAAAATCAATGTGCATGATGAGTGTGGGAGTACCAGTAGTAACCATAAGAATGGGGTAACAGCAGTTCCTAAAAAGAAGCAGCTGGTAGGAAATCCTAGATGCCCACTTTGGAGAAGAAATAGAATAAAAGAAGAAACTTGGGAAATAGGCACAGGGCAGATAACATAGGACTTAAAGAGTGAATTAGTAAATGTTAAGTGTAATCAAAGATCTTGTTAAGCTTCAATGATGACCCAAGATGGCCCATAGGCTTAATTGACCTGGCCCAGGTCTCCAATTCAGACTCACCTTGCACCAATCCCTCTGGTTCTTCTGTTTCAGCCACATCATGCTATGAATCCCACCAGATCACCGCTTTCATATCTTCTTTCAGAGATATTTGGCACATAGATCAAATATCACCCTCCCCAGGGAAGCTTGCTGAAGGTGACTCCACCCACAAACTTTAAGTCCCGTGACATCAGGACCCATATTTCTATTGATCACTATTTCACTTCCAGGGACCAGTGTAATACCTAGCATTCTTGGTATCCAATAAATGTTTGTGGAATTGATAAATTAATAAACAAATAATCTAATTATTTCCTGAATATATAATGTTATCTCACACTTCTGTACTCCTGTAAATGGGACATGCCCCCTCCCAGGTTTTCTTCATGGAAAGCTTTTGCTTTAGTTTTGATGACAACTCAGTGTCTTCTTCTCTGCTACACTTTTTCCAACTTCCCATTCCCTCTCAGAAAATCAGTTGCTTCCCCTATGTGACCCTAAGCATCCTATGGATTTTTCAATAATGACAAGTCATTGCACTTTATTGTTAATTATGTTTCTGTAACCAGCTTTCACTGTAATATGAGTTCTTACAACATAGTAATGTGACTTTGCATCAGCGACAACTAGCAAAGTGCATGAGATATACTATGTAGTTAATGAATATTCCTTAAATTGGTGAATGAAGTGAGAAAATAGGACTTTATCACTGAAAGGGGCTACAGAGATTCTCTTATTTTATAAATGAGAAAATAAGAATATAAAATATTGTTATTTTTCTTCCCCATCAACCAGAAAGTGAATTGTGTATCTATTTTGCCCATTATTATATCCTTAAAGTTTAGCACAGTATGTATGTGTAATACAGTACAGATGTGCTAAACATTAAGACATAATGTTCAGGGTTCAGCAAAGTATATATATCCAGTAAATAATGATTAAATGTTATAGTTTAAAGTCTCAGAATTAATTGGTGAAAGTGTTAGCTCAAGAAGTAAGATATTCAAATGCTGGATTCATCTTCTACAGATCCATGTGTGGCCTGTTAAAGAATGCTGACAGCCCTTGTCTTGTAGTTGTTCTCAGAAGAAAGGATAAGTTTCTGTGCATTTTCAACTTAATAAAATAATTCTTCTTTGACTCTGTTTCCTCCTTTTTTTCTTTATTCTAAGTTCAATCTTGTCCCTTGAAAGATTCTGGCACAATCCACACTCCCCTAAGATGTAGTTCAAATCCAAATCAAATAGTCAACCATGAACATAGAGCAGCCCCAGCTGTGGTTCTTGGGAAGCAAACTGGGTCAGTGAATATTGATTCAGAGCTGGCATAGAAGCCCTGTGTTCTCTTGTCCATTTATAAAATGCCCTCACATCTTTCAGAATTATCCCTAGCATCATACAGTAAAGCTGCCTAAATAAACTGTAGAAGTTCATCACAAGATGTTTTGTAGGCATTGGAAATCTTTCAAAGAATTTTCAGTGAATTGGTGAAATAGTCAGCATATAACACTATGTGATAAATTTGGAGAGAAAGGTGTATGTACTGTATGACCTTGATTTTGAGATAAATGTATAAGAAAAAATATTTAGAGCCCACATCAAAATATTGAGCGGTTTTCAAGAGTGGTAATTCCCTCGCTACCCAAAATGTCTTCCTTTTATTTTTTTTCTATTTTCCAGATGTTTTCCAACAAGCATGTGAAACTCCTATAGCTGGTGAAAAGTATTCTTATAATATTTAGTACCAATCCACTACTCTGAAAGGACATGCAATTGGTCATATGTGCGTCAGTAGGGTCTTATTTATTACTTTGTCCTCTCTAGAGGCATTTTCTGTCAGACTCTCTTTCTCATTATGCAATAAAATACTTTGTCTCCAGTCAAAATGTTTCCAAAAAGAAGAGGAGAGAATAATACTATGGGACAAATTGGAATGATAGAAAGAATATGAGATTCTTGCAATCAGAAAGATTTGGGTTGAGTCCACGTTTGCCCCTTACCAAGAAGATGATCTTCCCTAAGTTGATTGAGTTCTCTGAGATCCAGTGTGTTCATTTGCAAACTGCAATTGCTAATAAGAGGAAGAAATGGACACAGGAAAAGGAAGTACATAAGTATGTTGAAGGCAGAATGGACTAGGGCAGTCAGTTAAATTGTGAGGAAAAAGGTGAAATGACCGGGACTCCAGGAAAGAAATTACTAAAGTTTATTTCACGTCTATTATGGCCTGTAATGTGCTTTGTTTTGAAAATATGCTTTACTGGGGTGAACTAGAGTTAAGTGACAAGTCATAAAAGCAGTATGGTAAAAGTAGTTGGCTTGGGGCAGGAAATTCCAAGCTGAAATGCTCACAGATGCCAGGTTATACAAACAGTGACCTAGGACTCAGGCAGGTCCATCTTTCCCCTACATTATATTAGTATTACTAAGGAACCTTTAAAAACTGCGAATGTCTGGGATAATTCTCCAACGAATGAAGGTGAGGAGGTGAGATTCAGGCATTCATCCTCACACACACACACATAAAACAACCTTTCCAGGTAGTTCTAATATGCAGACAGGATTGAGAACCACTGAGCTAGGCTATCATCACTCCTACGCTTCTAGGAGTAGGTGGCTCCCATCTAGCTTTGTTTTCCCCATTATTTAAGAATGTGTACAGTAAGAAGTTTCTCAACTGGAAGATGAACATCACTGTTACTCTTTCAATAGCAACTGACCTTATACCTATCTGTCAAGGAGGCAATAGAGAGTGGCAGGGATTAAGATAAATTGGTGAGCATACGCC
The DNA here is from genome assembly GCF_002776525.5 of Piliocolobus tephrosceles. Classification (NCBI taxonomy): domain Eukaryota; kingdom Metazoa; phylum Chordata; class Mammalia; order Primates; family Cercopithecidae; genus Piliocolobus; species Piliocolobus tephrosceles. Next base: position 162,148,184 of record NC_045436.1, on the reverse strand, counting down.
CTGTCTAAAGGGGCATCTGCTACTCACTCAGGTCGCGCCCATTGTTGTCAGGTGGAATGCCTGCCTAGTGTTGGAGGTTATATTTTAAAAGAGAAACCAGAATTCAAGATTTTGAATAACATCTCTCAATTTTTTAATGTTGGTTCAACTTTTAGTAACATCGTAGGGGCCAAGAAAGCCATGTCTGCTGGCCAATTCATGTGTGACTTTTGGCTTGATATATAGCATAGGCATCCATCACCAGACCCTTGGAGGGGCTGGAAGAATGGGCTATTTCAATGAAATATAGCAGCTATGAAACAGAGCTTACCTTCACGCTGTTGAGGAGGTAGTTCTTGCCCTTGCACAAGGGACACAGCACCTGCACTGATGTTGGAAGTGTTTAGCTTATTAATAAGCCTGATCACTTGGTTTGGATTTGTGTACAGAGACCTAAGTCAGTCTCTGCAGGGGCCATAATGATAATTTCTAACACACTGGAGGTGACGTATGTAAAGTGCATAGCACCGCATCTGTACATAGAAGACATGTAATAAATGTTTGCTTCCTCTTCAACTCTGACTTTGCTGCTTTTCTCCCCTCTCTCCCTCTCCCACTCTCCCCTTGCTTTGAAAACTAAACATTGGACATGTCACGTCCTCCTTCAGGATAGCATTGGTCAATGCCATTGATGGCTGTGCTGCTGTCATCACCTTTTGAGCTTTTGAATAGATGATTTTAACATTTATTAAGCATCCTCTTGTCCTCTTCCCTACTCCAAGAATCTGCAAGATTCTGGCAGAGTGGTAAGTACAAAAGTGCAAAATATGTTTGAAGAAGAAGAATTTGGCAATATCTATACAAATGTAAAATACACATTCCCTTTGATATGAGAATTCATCTAGGAATTTGTCTTACAGATAGGCTTATCCATTTCCTCAAACACATGGATTTGGAATGCTCAGTGCAGCCTTTTTTATGATCTCCAAAGTTGAAGATAACCTAAATATTTATCAAAAGGGTGTACATATTTACACAATAGGATCCTCTACAGCAACACTTCTCAACCAGGAGAATTTTGCACCCCAGGGGACATTTGGCAATGTCTGGGGACATTTTCAGTTGTACAACTGGAGAGATTATATAAGCTTATATGTCCTGACAATATTTCTGGAAAAATGTATTTAAAAATTTCTTAGCAATGGTTGAGAGACTAAAGACTGGAGAGAGACTCAAGACTGGAGAGTCACTGTAGAGGGAGGAGTTGCATTTTACTTTTATACACTTTGTACTATTTTAAGTTTTTAGCAAATCAACCTATTTCATTTCCAGTAAAAATTTGATTTTATGGTTGCTTTTGTTAAGCAAAATGAGTAAAGGTAAAATGGAAGTGTGGCCAGTATCTCTCCTCTTTTTCTGCCCTTCTCTTCTCTCCAAAAAGGCACCCTTTAGTTTAGGATATGAGTAGTTTTCTGTGATCACAGTGGTCTCCCAGGAAAAGCTCAGCTACCAGTAATTTTAACTTTAATAAAAATCTAATTGAAATGTAAACTCTGCTAGGAAGATTTATGTTTTGAGTTTTGCTTTTCAAATTCTGTTATGTAATAAAAGATCGTGTTGTGTGTAGTGGGATTTTAAGTATGGAGCTTTCTGGAATCAGGAAGACATTTTTGGAGCTACTAAAAATATGCCAAATATGGAAGTAACTCTTCCTCTAAAAAAATTAATGTTGTTGTGTATATTTAAGGTATACAACATGATGTTATGGGATACATAATAGTAAAAAGGCTACTAGAATAAAGTGAATTAATACATCCATGATATCACATATTTATCTGTTTGTTGTTTGTTTGTTTGCTTTTGTGGCAGGAGCAGCTAAAATCTACTCACCATGAATCCCAAATACAGTACACTTTTATGACATATAGTCCTCATTAGTACATTTAATCTCTAGACTTGTTTGTCCTACAGATCTGCTACATTGAATTCCCTGGCCTGTATTTCCCCATTTTCTGTCCACTTTCCCACCACTGTTTTCTTCTCTGTTTCTGAATTTTGTTTAAAATGTTCACATACGAGTGATACCGTGAATTAGTTTTCTTTTTGTGTCTGGCTAATTTCACTTAGCGTAATGTCTTCCAGGTTTATTCATGGTGTGGCAAACGAAGAGATCTCTTCTTTTACAGAGCTTAATATTATTCCATGGTAAGGCCAGGCGCGGTGGCTCAAGCCTGTAATCCCAGCACTTTGGGAGGCCGAGACGGGCGGATCACGAGGTCAGGAAATCGAGACCATCCTGGCTAACACAGTGAAACCCCGTCTCTACTAAAAATACAAAAAAACTAGCCGGGCGAGGTGGCGGGGCCTGTAGTCCCAGCTACTCGGGAGGCTGAGGCAGGAGAATGGCGGAAACCCGGGAAGCAGAGCTTGCAATGAGCTGAGATCCGGCCACTGCACTCCAGCCTGGGCGACAGAGCGAGACTCCGTCTCAAAAAAAAAAAAGAAAAAAAGAAAAAGGAAAAATGGAGCTGCAGATGCCTTTACAAGGTAGTGACTTTTTTTTCTTTGTGTATATTGCCAGAAGAGAAATTGCTGGATCATAAACAGTTCAATTTTCAATTTCTTTAGGAAACTTTATACTATTTTGTACCAATTTACATTCCCACCAACAGTGTTTAAGAGTTTCCTTTTCTCCACACGCTCACCCAACATTTATTTGTGACTTTTTGACGCAACAAAGGTCAAAACGGGTGTGAGGCGGTATCTCATAGCGATTTGGATTTGCACTTTTCTTCCTCATTGCTCTTGGGTTGAGTGAACAATTTCCTCTGGGTACTCTATCACTTTACTTGTGTATTCAGAGCAGTCCCAACACTTTACAACAGATCAGCTCAGCAATGTGTACAGCAGTCTCTGGGAAAGCATGTACATTTTTGGTTTGATCTTTAGAGTCCTCTTTTGTCTCCAAAAGTTTCCAATGAACTCTAAGAACTGTATCTCTATTCCAAGAGCCAATTATGGCATTTACCGGTTAACTAATGGTCATTATATATGACCAAAAAAACACTAAAACATTGAAGTTCTGCTCTAATTGGAAAAGAAACACTTTAAAAATAAATAAATTAGGTTGTTTACGTTTTATCAACAAATAAGAAAACATTCTGGGACTGGCATAGTTATGTAATTAAAAAAAATAATAATGCCAAAGGATGGAGATGTAGATAGGGACTAGTGCCAATGATATTAGATAATACTGACATATAAAGGGCTGTACAATTCCATCAACATTTATATTATGCATATTTATAATCTTTCAAGGCAGGAAATACTTTTTTTAATATGCTTCTTCTTTACTATATAAAGTAATCTTTTATAGATTGGCCTCTTGGTTAATATCAGTCCTTCCAATCAAGCATCCAATTGTAATCCTGGCTCCCTCCCTTGAATCAGTTTTTGCTAGCTGTATATTAAATATACAGCCAATACCATATAGTTATGATTTCCATCTGTAGAGTCTGATATTTTTAATGGCCCTAGCAAGATTTCCTTTGGGTACTTTGAACAGAGACAAAATAGGCAATCAACTATCCTGAAGCAATTACAAAGCTGGATTGTTCAATTTTGTATGGTGAGAATATCCTCATTTGCCGTCCATCTGACCTAACATCACTGCATATAAATGCAATAAAACCTATAGGCTCAGACTCAATCTTGGCATCACATATCAGAAAATTTTATCTTATCAAAAGCATTTCTCAGGTGAAATAAGCTGCCTATAGTTACAGAAATGCTTCAGCCATAAATGTGATTGCCATAAAAAATTACATTAGCTAAAGGTCTACCATTTAAAGAGGCAAAAAAGCTATCTAACATGCTTTCTAAAAAGAAATTCTTGGTTTCTGCTGGTAAATCCCAAAATTAAAATACTTTTCAGTGAGCCAATACTGTGAGTAACATAACTATAATTACTTACCTCGTGTGATCACTACAATAGCATCCTAAGTGTTTTCCTTTAATGGAGAATAGTAAACCATTCCAAACTAGCCTTGATACTTCTGCCAGGATAGTCTTTCTAAAGGACAGTCTTATCTGGTCACTCTCCAGTTTAAAACCATGACTCTCACTGGGTAAAGTCTTTGAAGATCTTCCTCAGACAGCAAAATAAGGCTTCTCATGATCTTACTCCAGCCAGTTTTTTCCAGCCACCTTCTGCAATTCTTCCACTTTCACCATACACTTCAGCAATACCTAATCAATTGCAGTTCCCTAGTTAGTCCTGCTACCTGATGCTCAGAGCCAGGAATTAGGGGGTGTAGAGAGTGAGGCATTTGCTTCAGGTGCAAAATTTAAGAAGATGACAAAAATCAATAATAACAATAAATAATGTTTTAATGTAATATTTTTAAAACCAAGATTAATGTAAAAATCTGTAATAAAAGATTGTTATAATATAAATATAATATTGTAAGCATCAAAAATATTATTTTTCTTCTAATACTCATTCCTCTTGCTTGACACATATGTTCTGCATTTGTTAACTCCACTCATCTTACTCATCTTTTAAGAAACTCCTCTTCAAGGAAGTGCTCTCTGATTTTTCTTTTCCCAGAAAGAACTCAGGGCTCCTTCTGAACTACCATGGTGCCTTGTACTTGCTTCTGTTTATTCATTTATCATACTGTGTTTGCTTATTTCTGTACCAGTGTGTGTTAGAACACTGTGTTAGAACACATGTCTCTATAGACACTATGCTTATTCTGCCTAACATCTCCTAGAGACTATGGTAAGCAGAATTCTAAGACAGCCCCATGATTTCCACTCCCACTGCTGTTACACCCGTGATTAAGTTCCATTATATGGCAAAGGTGAGGGATCTCACCCCCTTGATTAGGTTACATTATAGAGCAAAGGTGGAGGGATTTTGCAGATGTAATTAAGGCTCCAAATTGGTTGAATTTAATCAAAAGGGAAATTATTCTGGATGCCCCAGACTTAATCAAAGCCCTTGCAAAGAGGGCTTAGATTTTTTTTGCAGTCAGAGAATATCCTGCTGGCTTTGAGGAGCAAGTGGCCATGAGTTCTTCAGCTACAAGGAAATAAGTTCTGCCAAAAAAAAAAAAACAACTAAGTGAACTTGGAAGAGAAGCTCAAGCCTCTGTTAACATTTTGATTGTAGTTTTGTCAGACCCTGAACAAAAGATCAAGCTGCCTGCGCTCTAATCTGTGCCCACACTACTGACCCACAGACATTGTTTTAAGTTGCTGGGTTCATACATAATTTCTTGTGAAAAATAAAAAACTAATACCGAGAATATTATACTAACTTCCTAAGTGAATTCCCTGTATACGATTTATCATTAAACTTTTGATCTGTTATACCACACCTAGATTAATCTTTCTGAAGAAGAGCTACGATTGTATTATTCTCTGCTAAAGACCTCCATTTAAAAACTCCTCATTTACCACAAAGTAATGAAAAACTCCATAGTCTGTATTCCCAGCAATCTTCTTACAATTTGTCTTTCAAAACCTACCTCCCACTACTCTATAAAAACTTATGCCACTCCAATGAAATAATAATTCCCTCTTCTTACACATGATCTAGGCAATTATTGCCTCTATATTTTTGCTATATCTACAAACAATTAAATACAGGATGATAAGTGCAAAAATCGAAGCATGTACAAGGAACCATGGTAGTTCAGAAGCAGCTCTGAGTTCTTTCTGGGAAAAGAAAAATCAGAGAGCACTTCCTTGAAGAGGTGTTTCCCAAAGGATGAGTAAGATTAGCAGAGTTAACAAATACAGGGAACATATGTCAAGCAAGAGGAATGATTATCAGAAGAAAAATGATATCACATTTGATGAAAAATGAGGCTATAATTAGTAGATATAGCAAAACCTATTTTTCAGCTCTCAATCCCAATTCTTTCATTATTATTATTTATTGAATGTATACTTTCTTATCTTTAAAGATAAAAAGTTTTGCGTTCGGTTGGATATAAGAAGAGCATATTTTACCCAAATTCTCCCCTGTAAAGCCAACTGAAAACAATGAAGGACATAAAAAGACAGTGATAAATGCCTATAATTGATGTAGAAGATATCCATCCTGTCAGTCAACAAACTATAAATAATCATCACTAAGTATTGTGAAATTCGACCATACTGAAGGAAGACTTTAAAAACATGTAAGTACTCCTGCAGAACATGGAAAGCTAGAAGAGATCTCCATAGTCAGGTGACTTATTTTAAGGGGTACATTTATTGAATTATAAAGTACATGACAGTACTATAAGAGTGTCAATGAGTTTTTATCGAAACCTCAGCCATAGTGGAGAAGGGGCCAAATGAAGATAACCACTGTGTTAGTCAGGTTTGTTATATATATACACAACTACGTGTTGCTTAATGTCAGGGATAGATATAACCTATTGCTGCTAGGCTACAACCTTATAAAACATGTTCCTCTCCTGAATACTCTAGGCAACTGAAATACAATGGTAAGTATTCGTGTATCTAAATAGATCTAAACATAGAAAATGTACAGTATAATTATGACATAACAGATAAAAGATGGTACACATGTATAAGGCAGTTACCATGAGTAGGGCCTTCAAGACTGGAAATTGCTCTGCATGAGCCAGTGGGTGGTGAATGAATGTGAATGTGAAAGTTTAACATTACTATACACTACTGTAGATTTTATAAACACTGCGCATTTAGGTTACACTAAATTTATTTTAAATAATTATTCCAGGCTGGGCGTGGTGGCTCATGCCTATAATCCCAGTACTTTAGGAGGCTGAGGTGGGAGGATCACAAGGTCAGGGGATTAAGACCATCCTGGCTAACATGGTGAAACCCCGTCTCTACTAAAAAAAAAAATAGAAAAAATTAACTGGGCGTGGTGAGGGGGCGCCTGTAGTCCCAGCTACTCTGGAGGCTGAGGTAGGAGAATGGCGTGAACCTGGGAGGCGGAGCTTGTAGTGAGGTGAGATCCCACCACTGCACTCCAGCCTGAGCAACAGACCTCAAAAAGTAACATAAAACATAACATAACATAACATAACATAACATAACATAACATAACATAAAGTAAAATAAATCTTATTCCATTGTAGGCCGGGTGCAGTGACTCATGCCTGTAATCCCAGCACTTTGGGAGGCCAAGGCGGGTGGATCACAAGGTCAGGAGTTCAAGACCAGACTGGGCAATATGGTGAAACCCCGTCTCTACTAAAAATACAAAAATTAGATGGGCATGGTGGCGCGTGCTGAGATTGAGCCACTGAGCTCCAGACTGGGCCACAGAGAAGCTCCGTCTCAAAAAAAAAAAAAAAAAATTCCATAATAAATAACCTTAGCTTACTGTAACTATTCTTACATTGTATAATTTTATTTTTTTTTTAATTTTGGACTCTTTTATAATAATACCTAGCTTAAAACACAAATACATTTTATAGCCATACAAAAATATTTTCTTTCTTGATATCCTTATTCTGTACGTTTTTTTTCATTTTTTTAACTTTTATACTTTTTTGTTAGAAACTAGGACACAAACACACACATTTGGCTAGGCCTATACAGGATCAAGATCATCAATATCACTGTCTCCCACCTCCGTATGTTGTCCTAGTAGAAGGTCTTAAGGTGCAATAACAGGCATAGAACTGCCCTGTCTTATGATAACAATGCCTTCTTCTGGAATACCTCCTGAAGGGCCTGCCTGAGGCTGTTTTACAATTAACTTTTTTTTTAATGAGTAGAAGGAGTACACTATAAAATAATTTAAAAGGTGTAGTATAGTGAATACATAAACTAGTAATACAGCTATTTATCATCATTGTCAAGTATTATGTACTGTCTATAATTGTATGTGCTAAACTTTTATATGAATGCTAGCACAGTAGGTTTGTTTACAGCAGCATCACCACAAACACATGAGTAATGCATTGCACTATGACCATACAATAGCTATGACATCACTAAGCAATAGGAATTTTTCAGCTTCATTATAATATGTATGGGACAACTGTGTATATGTGGTCATCATTGACTGAAATATGGTACATGACTGCCTACAAACACACACACACACACACATGCTGAGAAGTATCAGAATCTGCTGTCTGCAAGTGGGAGACCCAGGAAAGCCAAAGAGGTAATTTAGCTGAGTCCCCAGGCTTGAGAACCAGTGAATCCATGCTATAAACTTAGCCCAAGTCTGGAGAAGATGAAATGTGATGTACCAGTTCAAGTGGTATGGCAAGAAAAAAGGGGAAATTTCCTCCTTCCTTCGACTTTTGTTCTTTTCAGGCCTTTAGTGAACTGGATGAATGACCACTCACATTGAAAAACGCCATCTTAAAGTTCATATGGAACCAAAAAAGAGCCCACATTGCCAAGACAATCCTAAGTCAAAAGAACAAAGCTGGAGGCATCACGCTACCTGACTTCAAACTATACTACAAGGCTACAGTAACCAAAACAGCATGGTACTGGTACCAAAACAGAGATATAGACCAATGGAACAGAACAGAGTCCTCAGAAATAATACCACACATCTATAGCCATCTGATCTTTGACAAACCTGAGAGAAACAAGAAATGGGGAAAGGATTCCCTATTTAATAAATGGTGCTGGGAAAATTGGCTAGCCATAAGTAGAAAGCTGAAACTGGATCTTTTCCTTACTCCTTATATGAAAATTAATTCAAGATGGATTAAAGACTTAAATGTTAGACCTAATACCATAAAAACCCTAGAAGAAAACCTAGGTGGTACCATTCAGGACGTAGGCATGGGCAAGGACTTCATGTCTAAAACACCAAAAGCAACGGCAGCAAAAGCCAAAATTGACAAATGGGATATGATTAAACTAAAGAGCTTCTGCACAGCAAAAGAAACTACCATCAGAGTGAACAGGCAACCTACAGAATGGGAGAAAATTTTTGCAATCTACTCATCTGACAAAGGGCTAATATCCAGAATCTACAAAGAACTCAAACAAATTTACAAGAAAAAAAAAAACAACCCCATCAAAAAGTGGGCAAAGGATATGAACAGACATTTCTCAAAAGAAGACATTCATACAGCCAACAGACACATGAAAAAATGCTCGTCATCACTGGCCATCAGAGAAATGCAAATCAAAACCACAATGAGATACCATCTCACACCAGTTAGAATGGCAATCATTCAAAAGTCAGGAAACAACAGGTGCTGGAGAGGATGTGGAGAAATAGGAACACTTTTACACTGTTGGTGGGATTGTAAACTAGTTCAACCATTATGGAAAACAGTATGGTGATTCCTCAAGGATCTAGATCTAGATGTACCATATGACCCAGCCATCCCACTGCTGGGTATATACCCAAAGGATTATAAATCATGCTGCTATAAAGACACATGCACACGTATGTTTATTGCGGCACAATTCACAATAGCAAAGTCTTGGAATCAACCCAAATGTCCATCTGTGACAGACTGGATTAAGAAAATGTGGCACATATACACCATGGAATATTATGCAGCCATAAAAAAGGATGAGTTTGCGTCCTTTGTAGGGACATGGATGCAGCTGGAAACCATCATTCTTAGCAAACTATCACAAGAACAGAAAACCAAACACCGCATGTTCTCACTCATAGGTGGGAACTGAACAATGAGATCACTTGGACTCGGGAAGGGGAACATCA
>NC_045436.1:161998920-162138405 GCF_002776525.5 Piliocolobus tephrosceles | reverse complement strand
GCATTGGGAGTTATACCTGATATAAATGACGAATTGATAGGTGCTGACGAGTTGATGGGTGCAGCACACCAACATGGCACAGGTATACATATGTAACAAACCTGCACGTTATGCACATGTACCCTAGAACTTAAAGTATAACAATAAAAAAATAAAATAAAAAAATAAAAATTCACTGAAATAGTTGAAAAAAAAAAAAAAGAAAAACGCCATCTGCTTTACTGAGTCCACCAGTTCAGATCCTGTCTCATTCAAAAACATTCTTATGGGCCGGGCGCGGTGGCTCAAGCCTGTAATCCTAGCACTTTGGGAGGCCGAGGTGGGTGGATCACGAGGTCAGGAGATCGAGACCATCCTGGCTAACACGGTGAAACCCCGTCTCTACTAAAAAATACAAAAAACTAGCCGGGCGAGGTGGCGGGCGCCTGTAGTCCCAGCTACTCGGGAGGCTGAGGCAGGAGAATGGCGGGAACCCAGGAGGCAGAGCTTGCAGTGAGCTGAGATCCAGCCACTGCACTCCAGCCCGGCCGACAGAGCAAGACTCTGTCTCAAAAAAAAAAAAAAAAAAAAAACATTCTTATGGACATACCCAGAAATAATGTTTCAACTGGAAACCCTGGGGCTAGTCAAATTGATACATAAAATTAATGATGACAAGCACACAAACTAACTTTGCAAGAAGCTGGTTGTTTTTGTGGCAAAATGAATGAAAAACCAGAGTGAGTAATCACATACAAATCTACTGATCTTGCCAGTTTACTTAAACAATAAGCTCACAATAATAATTGTAATGTGTGATTTTTTTTTTTTTTTTGCTGTAGAATTAGCAGACCTTCTATTGACTTAGAATAGAATCATGTTTCAGGGGTAGATTATGTCAACTAAATTAAATCCAATCTGCCTGTTGTTTAGCACCCTTTGTAAATCTCTCTCCACCTACAGTCTTTAGCAAACTGCTGGCTCAGAATAAATGTCCCAGATTTTAAAAAATAATATGAAAGTCTCCAACATTGTAATTACTCAACGACACAGCCAGGAGAAAAGAGAAATATCAAAGAAATGTAAATAATTTCAAGTATAAATATCAGCATAATGGTCACAAAAAATAACCAAAAATGAGTTATAAGCACTTTTTTTCATAAAATCAAGGTAATTAAAAAATTAATGTCATCCTGAAAGGAGACTTGAAGGTATAGACGACAGTGATTAAAAAGAGAAAAACAAATAAATAATAAGATGGAAAATAAGATAGCAATAAATGGAAAATTTAAAAAGTGCTTCAGTTATTAAAATTATATTAAAATAGTAAATACAAGAGTAGACATTGCTAAAAACACTGTGAACAAAATAGGCTTCAGAAAATTGAACAAAATAATACAATAAAATATTTTAAAAGAATTATAGAGAAAATGACAGATCTGAAAGGCAGTCACAAGACAATATAATGTGCACATACTTGGTGTTTCAGATGAAGTAAAAAGTAAAAATGAAACAAGAGAAATATTAAGGATGTAGTAAAAGAAAACTTTCCAAAAGTTAAAAAAGAAGTGAATCTAAAGAACGAATAGGAAAATTGTACCTTAGAAAAACTTTATACAGGATAAAAACAAAGAATAAATGATAAAGTATAAACAATGAAAGGGTTATCTAGGGAAAATGTTCAATTTATACATAAAAGGGAAAAATTCAGTCTAGCTTCAAGCACTTTTATTAAGTTAAAAATTGTGAAATATGTTAAGAGCAATGTTACATAGTCCTCAGAATAAAAAAGTGTAACCCAAATATTTTATGCAACTTTCAAGAACTCTTAGAATACAACACCCATGAGCTCTTAATGAAAAAAAGTTGATGTACCTTCTTTCATAAATCACATAGTGAAAGAAATAAGCCTGAAAATAGGAATGAGTAGTAAATGCATAAAAATAGATAATTAGAAATAAAGAGGTATGGGAATTATGGAATATAATACAAATGTTATTTATATTGTAATGTAAAATTATGCAACTATAATACAAATCTCAAGGTGAAAAAAATAAAGAAATTTTAAGTGTGCTGTTTCTCTTCCTTTTTAATAACTGGAGATTAATTCAATATATAAATAATACAAGTTTTAGAAATTTAAAAGTGTGAAGTAACCTATAAAAAAATTAAAAATAGAAATATAGACAAACCAAACTTGAGGTTAGTTTGGAGAAATAGATGTGGTAGACAGGAATGGAAATTAACTAGATACACCTCATCTTTGTTTATATGAGATCAATTTATGGTATCTAAAGTTAACATATACAGAAAAAAAGATTTAAATCTAATTAACATATAAAACTTTAAAGACAATGTTTCAAAACACTAAAAAGAGCACATAAACTTCTTAAAGTAACAGGATGAAAATGCACAAACATAGCAAATTAGAGAAATATTGGTTTTAGAAAGGAGAATGTTAAGTACATAAATAAATTGGGATTACATGTTCTCATTTCTGTGCATATACATTGATATCCATGTATACGCATTGAAAGTTTCTAGAAGTATATTAAGTAGTGACTAATAGTAGCTTCCTGAAAGGCTGAATTAACAGAAAAAGTTTTATTTTGTAAGCTTTTGATTTGTTTGTCTATTTGGCTATGTCCATTTATTACTTTACAAAAATTAATAAAAATATATATATTAATCTACATCATATATAACAATATATATTACCTTATACACTGTGCAATATATGTTATGGTACAATATAGGTACATTGTGCAATATATGCTACATAAATGTATACAACTTCTTATTGTTCAATGTAATCATTATATGCACATAACAATGTAGACCTTTGAAGAAGAAATATAATCACATTTGCAATATGATTACATTGCCTCTATTTAAAGGTGAAGAAAACACACGTGGACATCAATCCAAGATTATTATTATTATCTTTGTGTATATTATGAAGCCTTTTCCCATACACATATTTTTCTAATAGATTTTATTATATTTCATATAGAATTCTGTATCCCACTTTTTCATTTGACTAACATAACGTTTATTAAAAGATTCCATATTCTTCATAAGCGTAATTGTAATGTCTGGAAAATATTTCTTAAATAACCATACCATATTTATTTGAGTACATTATGAGCCAACATTTAGATTGATTTAATTTTTTTCATCATTGTAAATAATATTACAAGAAACATTTGTTTTCCAAATGATTATCCTTATTTAGTACATTTTTATTAAGGTAGATTCTCAGATGTGGAACCGTATCAAAGATATCAGTTACCATACTTGTGGACATTCTTTATTTTCCACTGGCTAATGTAATATTTCTCTAAACGAAGACACCTTGGCACACTTCTTTACAATGTACTATCACATTTGTATTTCATAGGTGACTAATATCCAAACAATATATGAATATATGAAGTGGATATTAATCAATAAGAGACACTCTAACCAGGTTGTAATAACATGGAACTAATGGTAAGAGGTCTACACTAGAGATGTCCAGTCTGTGATACCTCTGTTTCACGCACCATGACTGTTACATCAAGATTTTTCCAAGAGCTTCTGAGTTCCCAGCTTCCTTAGGTATTCTTTCTTAAAATCAGTCTTGAGAACACAAAAAGCGCAATGCAGATTTGTTATTTCCAGCTTCTTTGACAGAAACTTTTTCTCTTCCACTTTAGGAAGGAAAGGAGTAGCTCTCACTAATCTAGAATCTACCTCTGGTGAAGAGCCCTGGGGTATAGGAACCTCTATGACACCAAACAAAGGGGCAAAGTTTGGCGGAGATGCTGAAAAGCTGAATGACTCTAATGACTACCTGACAAATCTTTCTTGAAAGTCAAATGGTTTCCAAATCTTTGCTTTCAGCAAAAGTGGGTAGGACCTAATCAAGGTGTCAGCTAGAGTAAAAGTAATTTATACTACATAACTGTAAATTTGGGCAAATATCTCCAAAAGAGATCAAAGAATGGAGTGACATTGCTCCTTCCATTTATGCCCACTTATTTATGTGAATATGATTCCTCAGGGCTTATATCTGTAAAACCCCAAAATAGAAGCAGAACTCAGGCAGCAACTATGTGATTTTTGGTAATATTCCACCCATTGACATCAGAACCAATGAACAAATAAAAGACCTCTACCTCACTACAAGATGAATATCCAATAAAATATTAAATTCATGCTTTAACATTGTTAATCAAATGTGAAGTATAATACGTTGTTTTGATCCATGGTGTGCTTATGCCAACTTCAATAACTCAATGTGGAAAATATTTTTATCATTTAACAGTCTTATGTTTATAGGAAACATTTAAAAATTAAATCGCCATTTATACACAAAATATATTTTAGAAAAGTATGTTAAGGTAATCAATAAAATCCCTTCAAGCATATAATACATGACATTAGGATTAAACATTTTGGAGAAAGTAGAATAAAAATGCTAGCTTGAAGAGCAAAATTAATGCTGTTATATTTAAAGCTGTTTATGTATTTTAAATGAATACTGGTATTTAATAATATGGTATTTACATTGTACTGAAAAAATTTAAAGCATGATCTAACAGTTTTATTTTTAAATGTCAATATTTGCACTATGAATGAAATGACATCTTTGAAAGTGTTTAAATATATGATGACAAATTTCAGCTGCCAACCAATGTAAAAATGTATGTATAGTTTTACTAAATTATTTTAATGATACGCAAATAAAAACATTTCAAGGATGCTCTACAAGCTACACTCATTAATATTGATACTTTATCATAATTATTATACCAAGTGGTATACACAACAGACAACCTCACCTCATCCTTGAATCCCACTTTATGCTTATGATACACCCCACGATGGTCTCACCCCAAAACATTAACCCCATTTAAGCTCTGAAATCATCTGTGACAACCATCAAAATGGAAGAATTAAATGGCACACATTCAGCAAAGCTAACTAATGAAATTTAGAGTTTTCCATTGATCCTGTCACTTTACTCCTTTAGTACAAAGGAAAACCAAATGCGATCAAGCCAGTTTCTAAGGCGAGCATCTCTTCTGCCAAGAAATGACTCCAGAGGGACCACTGATCTCGCCTGTTGCTCCTGCCACTCACAGCCATGGCTGTTGCCTCTCAGCCTTCTAGTGTATTCTACATCCAGGGGCAACACTTAGGCTTTTGCTGTCTTCTTTCAAACATCCAACATGTTTGTTACAGGGTAAGATATTCCAGATAGGATGCAAAAAAAATCTTTTCACTTAAAAATTTTCTTGAAAAGATTTCTGATTTTTGATGTCTGTGGGTTAGAGTTTTATCCAAGCAATTTTTATTTGTTCTGGAATTAAATAATGGAAACGATAGAAATGAAACTGATTTGAAAATATGTATTTAAAAGGTAATATGGAAGATTTATATAAGCCTAAGCATAACAGGTTGTACCACACACTTGTTACTCAAGATAAAGCTCTATTAAAATGCTCTTTCATAAATTGATCTATTGGGAATAACTAAAGTTCTTATTCTCTCAATGAGGAGGAAGAAAGAATCATTTCCTTTATGTAAATGGAGATGTATCAAGAGTTTCCGCAAAATTAAATATAAGATTCAACCAGGGCATAACTCTCTGGCTCCAAAGGTGCCTTGCAAACATGTCAAGCTGGAAGAAAATTGTATGTTATACAACAAACCAGATTTTGATAACTCTACTTCTTTTTCACCTTTCCAAAATATAGTCATAAAAAATGTAATTAAATCAGGTAATCCAGTTTGAAATTATGGTGATTTTTAATGCTGAGTCAAAAAGATGCTAAAAGGAAAACAACATTATCCATTTCCAGCAAACACACACATCTAGAATTTGAACTCTCTACCTTTACAATATGAAAGAAACCACTCAGACTTTCACAAAATTATTTGTGCACATAAAACATACACAGCAGTGTTAAAGGTATTGAGGATTCAAGATGAATAAAAAACAATCTCTCCATTCTAAGAGCTCACAGTCTATAAGGAGCTAAAATTATAAATTGTAAATTTATAATTGTATATTGGAAAAGGTAAATTTATAAATTGTAGTACACTATGTATTTTAGTGAGAGGAATAATAATCATTTTCTACTGCTGATTGTGTTTCTTCTACTTGATAGCTACATGCCAAGCATGTGATTTAATATTTTTGGTCTCCTAATGGTGTCCTAAAGTAGATCTTATTATCTACTAAATCTGAAGTTGGGAAAGAAAATGTAATCTATTGTACATAACAAGTATGTAATTATGGGCAGGCACAGTGACTCACGCCTGTACTCCCAGCACCATGTGAGACCAAGGTGGATGGATTGCTTGAGGCTAGCAGTTCGAGACCAGCCTGGACAACATGGCAAAACAAAGTATCTACTAAAAATA
The DNA here is from genome assembly GCF_002776525.5 of Piliocolobus tephrosceles. Lineage (NCBI taxonomy): Eukaryota > Metazoa > Chordata > Mammalia > Primates > Cercopithecidae > Piliocolobus > Piliocolobus tephrosceles. Next base: position 162,132,012 of record NC_045436.1, on the reverse strand, counting down.
TCAAAATTAGCCAGATGTGGTGGCACACGTCTGTAGTCACAGCTACTCAGGGGGCTGGGGCAGGAGAATCGCTTGAATCACTGGAGGTTGCAGTGAGTAGAGACTGCACCACTGCACTCCAGCCTGGGCAACAGAGTGAGGCTCTGTCTCCAAAAAAATTAAAAGTATGTGATTATAGCATAAGAGATAATAAATGTATGTAAAATGCACAGTATAGCTGCTAGTACATTTTTAGTGTTTAATAAATGGCAGGCGCTAATGGTTGGTCTTGTAACACCATTGTAAGTCAGTCGACAATGGAGCATGTCAGGAGTTCAAGAAAAGCCTGTGCTACATCGAGAAACCATATCTCTAAAAAAATATGTAAAAATTAGCCAAACATGGTCACCTGCGCCTGTAGTCCCAGCTACTCAGGAGGCTGAGATGGGAGATTGAGGCTGTAGTGAGCCAAGATTTCACTACTGCCCTCCAGCCTGGGTAACAGGGTAAGACCCTGTCTCAAAATAACAAATAAACGAAAAGGGTATGGGAGTCAATGGAAAGGGGATTATAAGGAAGGACATTCTAGAAGAGGGGACACCCACAGTAGGAGCTAAATTTTGCATGGATGGCCATGCAGATGGTAAGGTTTAAGGTATGAAGTACTCTCTGCCGGACTTTCATGAAAACATGTTGCTGGTTGTCCTTCTGTCTCTTTTCTTACAATTTTTCATGATTTTTCTTCGCTGGATATTCCTCTTCTATTCACTGGCTAATTCTGAAATATTTCCAGGGCTTTATCCTCAACCCTCTTTCTTGTTTCTTGTAATTCCTCAAAAGCGAACTCCTCCATTCCCATGACTTTAAATGCTACCTTTATGTAGATAACATTCAAACTCATATTATCAACAGTAGCATACCCTCTAAGCCCCAGGCCTATATACCCAATTATATACTCCTCTTCACCATTTGAATGTCTCGTAGGCATCCCCAAAGTTGTCTGCTCAAATATGAAAATGTGTTTACTCCTAAAACCTGGATTTTCCCCGTTCATTGCCATTAAAGTTTCTACCACTTATCAGTTGCTGATGCCAGGACTCTGGTGGTTATCCATAATGATTTCTTTTTTTCTCAACATGAAATCCATTAAAATCTGTTATTGGCTTCACCTACAAAAATATATTTTGAATCTGTCTCACCTCTCCCGTTATTACCATCAGCATTGTTCACCTGATCCACACGTGAAAACTTCCTTCTTGGTGTTTTTGTGTGGTATGGTTTAAATATGTTCCCCCAAAAAGCATGTGTTGGAGACTGAATCCCCAGTGCAATGGTATTAAGAAGTGGGAATATTGACAGTATTAAAATTATGTCATGGAGCAGAGCCTCCCTCGCTAATGTAGATAACATTCAAATTTATATTATCAACATTTTCAATGGAGTGGGTTCCTCATTAAAGGAGTAGTTTTGTCCCCTTCTCTTTCTCTCCCATTCTCTCTTTCTCTTGCTTTCTTACCTTCTCTCTCTGTCTCTCTTTCTCACCCTTTGCCATGGAATGATGCAGCAAGAAGGCCCTCCCCAGATTCTGGTCCCTCAGTCTTGGACGTTCTAGCCTTCAGAACAATGAGCCAAATAAATTTCTGTTTATTACAAAATACCCAGTTTGTGGTATTCTGTTATGCAGCACAAAATAAAATAAGACAGAAAATTGGTACAAGAGTAGCTAGAGTATGGATATAACAAACACATAAAAACGTGAAAGCATCTTTTGAACTGGGTAATGGGCAGAAGCTGGAAGAGTTTGAAGGAGCAGGCTAGAAAAAACTGATACTGCCCTGAACAGAGCAATAAGTGCAATTCTGGTGAGGGGTCAGAAGAAGAGAATAACTGTAGGAAAACTTCTTAGAGATTACTTAAAGTGGTCATAATCCGGTTGCTGGTAGAGAAATATGGATAGTAAAGATAATTCTGATGAAGTTTCAGATGAAAATGAGGAATACCTTATTGGAAACTGGAGCAAAGTCCATTTTTACTCTAAAGTTGAAAAAAAAAAAAAAAAAACAGAAAACAAAAACAAACAAAAAAAGAATACCCTGGCAGAACTGTGTCCATGTCCTAGGGCTTTATGGAAGGCAGAATTTAAGAGCAATAAACTAGAATATCTGGTAGAACAAATTTCGAAGCAAAATATTAAAGGAGCTGTATAGCTTCATTTAACCACATACAATAAAATGAGAATGGAAAGAAATGTCTTAAAGGCAGACTTTATAATTAAAAGGGAAGCATAATACAAAACTTTGGAAAATTTGCAGCCCAGTCATGTAAAAAAATAAAAATTAAAAATTAAAAAATTAAAAAAATAAAACCTACAAGGGTGCCACGAAGGGACCCTGAGATAAAGAGATTTGTTAATGGAAAAAACTAACTCCATACAGTATTTTAAAGAAGTTTATTCTGAGCCTATATGAGTGTCCATGGCCTGGGAAAAGGTCTCAGAATAGCCTGCAAACATGCATCTGAGGCAGTTTGGATTACAGTTTGGTTTTATACATTTTAGGGATGCAAGAGTTACAGGCAAGGACATAAATCACTACATGGAAGGTATACATTGGTTTGCCCCCAAAAGGCGGGACATCTTGAAGCAGGGGCTCACAGGTTACAGGTGGATTTAGAGGTTCTTTACTTTACAGTTGGCTAAAAGAATAAGGCTCTGTCTAAAATTTAGAGTCAGCAGAAACATATGTTTTAAGTTAAGAATGCTGTGTAGTAAGATTGACGGCCTGCAGGTATGACTTAACCCTTGCCTTCAATGGCCTTAGGTTTTATTTTTAACTTGTTAAATTATTGCCACAAGAGTCTGTTTTGTCAGTCTTGTTTCTATTTCTGGTTAGTTGTGCCTAAAGTCCGAAAGAGAGGAGGTATAATAAGGCATATCTGACCTTTCTTTCCATCATTGTCAAGAGTTCTGTTTTTCAGGTTTCTCTGTGGTCCCCTTGTCCAAAAGGGGGTTCATTCAGTCAGTTGGGGGGCTTAGGATTCTATTTTTAGTTTGCAGATTAGTACAGATAAAAGGAGGTCAGGTGCTATTCAAAACAATGGGAGAATGATCCCAAAGGCATGTAAGAGATCTTGGAGGGAAGAATGGATTTGGGGGTTGAGCCGGGGCACACTCCACAGGCTTGCTGCCCAAGGCCATCTTGGGACTCTGCTATCCACATTCTGGTACAGGGATCCTTGGCCAGCCCGGCTGTGATTCAAGTTGTCCTGGGTGCAGCTCATGCTGCTGCTCCAGAGGGTGCAAGTGATAAGCCCTAGCTATGTCCCTGTGGTGTTTATTCTGCAGGTTTTACAGAGTGTACAAGGTGGGTGGCCAAGAAAGTCTCCACTTGGATTTGGAAGGATGTATCAGACATTCTGGGGGCCCAGGCAGAGACTTGTCACAAGAATAGAATCACCACAAAGAGTTCCCACTAGGGCAGTACCTAGTGGAGCCATGAGAGTGGGGCAGAACTGTAGAGCTATCAGCATGCAACTCCAGCCTGGGAGAGCTGCAGGCATGATACTTGCTGCCAGCTGTGAGCACTGCTGCATGGACTAATCACAACAAAGCCATGAGACAGAGAAGCTTGAGGCCTTGGTGGCACAACCTTTACCCCAGTGTGCCCAGAAGGTGGGACATAGAGTTAGGAAAAATTCTGGAGCCTTAGGTTTACAGTTGGGTTTTGGACCTAAGTAGAACCTGTTATGCCTTTCTTCTGACCTATTTCTCCCCTTTTGGAATGGAAATGTCTACCTTATGCCTTTCCCACCATTATATTTTTGAGACTGATAATTTGTTTGATTTCACAGGTTTACAGCTGGAGGGTAATTTGCCTCAGAATAAATCCTGCCCTGAGTCTTACCCATATCTGATTGAGATGAGATTTTGGATTTTGGATCTTTTGAGTTGGTGCTGGAAGGAATTAAGACTTTAGGACTATTGGGATAGAATGAATATACTTTACATGTGGGAAGGACAAAAATTTTGGAAGCCAGGGATGTAAGCTTATGGCTTGAATGTGTTTCTTATAAAAACATTTGTTATAAACTTAATCCCAAATGCAACAGTATTTAAAAAGTGGGAAGTTTAAGAGGTGTTTAAGCCCCTTTCAATCTCATCCTCTCACCTTCTGCCATGGGAAACTCAGGAAGTGGGCTCTCAACAGAGGCTGACCCCTTGATTTGGGACTTCCCAGCCTCCAGAACTGATACGGTTTGGATGTTTGTTCCTTTCAAATCTCATGTTGAAATGTAAACCCCAGTGTTGGAGGTGGGGCTTGGTGGGAGGTGTTGGATCATGAGGACAGAGCATTCATGAATGGCTCAGTGCCATTTCTTTGGTGATGAATGAGTTTCTGCTCAGTTAATTCATGTGAGATCTGGCTGTTTAAAAGAGTGTGGGACCTCTCCCTTCTCTTGCTCCCACTCCTGCCATGTGATACACTGACTCAGTCTTTACCTTACACCATGATAGGAAGCTTCCTGAGGCCTCACTGGGAGCAGATGCCAGTGCCATGCTTCCTGCACAGCCTGTGGAACCACAAACTAAAGTAAACCTCTTTTCATTATAATTACCCAGCCTCAGGTATTTCTCCATAGCTGCACAACAAGGTACTAATACAAGAACCGTGAGCCGATAGTTTTCTATTTCTTATAAATTACCCAGTTTGTGGTATTCTGTTATAGCAGCACAAAGCAACTAACACCATGCTTTCACTCCTCTCCTCCCCAAACCACCCTCAATCTATGCCTAGAACTACAGTCAACATGCTCTTTTTTAAAGCCACAAATCTGATCTTCTCACTCTTCTGCTTAAAGCCTCCAATGACTTCCTATGCTATATGAAAGAAAGCCAAATTTCTTATTATGACCTGAATCATTATGACCTATCTATCATTCATGATAGGACTACTGCCTATTTCTTCAACCTTATCTTGTGATATCATTCATATGCACCAGAGACATTGGCCTTCTTTCAATTATTCCCAGAGGTTAAGTTTTTTCTTTCCCAGGATGTTTACACACATTTACTACCTGGAAATATCTTCATCCATGGATTACATAGCTTTTCTCTTCTGTACGTTGATCAAGAGTTTTAACATCATTTCCTCAGAGAGGACTTCTCTAATTGTGATAACTAAGAAGAATTATTGATGACAATGTTTTATTGCATCCGATCCCTTTCTCTCTCTTCACTCACTTTGCAAATACCCATGTGTTTACTTATTTCCTATCTTCCCAATTGAAATGTAAGATTCACAAGGCCTGGGATTAACTATTTGACTCACTAAAGTATTAATATATCTAGAATGTTTGACAATAGTTGATACTCACAAATATTTGCTAAGGAACTAAAAACAAAATTAACGTTTTATTTAATGAATGAAGGAAGAACAGTATATGGACTTCTAAACATTTGGGAAGCAGTCAAACAAAGCTATGTCTTGTTTAACCCACCTGTAAAATAGGGGGAAAAAATGACGATCTTTACTAAACTCTTAGGGATAGAGTAAATATTATAAGAAAGAAATCAATGTGGAAGTCTGGAAAGTTGAAGGCTTCAAATAATTGGCTTTTATTAGCATTTAATTGCTATTGTTTTTAATACCTTATTATTATCCTAGGTAGTATAAATTCTGATTATTGATAACTAGGTGCTAAAAAACATTAGTCTCTTCTTGACAATTGTGTACAATGTTCCAGTACAAGTGCATATATATAGGGGTTTCTATGTTAACAAGAAAACCAAGTCAACATGACTTCATGGACTAAAAAGATCTTAGAACAACAAAAAACGGCCATATTCCACTTCCTGCCTAAGGCTGACTTAATGTGGAACTTCAGAAAAATTGCTTGACATCTGCGGGACTCAGTTCCCCCATCTGTAAAATGGAAATTCTTTCTTAGAAAGGACTCTGAAAAATAATTAAATGAGAGCAATCACTAATTATCAAGAACAAGTTTGGAAATGAGGTGCCATCTGCATATTAAGGGCTATTCATTCTAATAAAGCACAAAGGTCACTAATTTACATTTTTCTCCTTTGAGAGACTCAGCCAAATGGTTTTGGAACACTTTTGCAGAAGTCTCTATTAGGTCCTTGCATTGAGCTCACGATGTCCCTGGGAGTCGGGGAGAAAAAATAAATCTTTCACAATTATAGGTGTCCTGCAAGGGTAATAATGTATTTCAAATTTCTTTGTATGCAGCTTTTTGGTAATCCACAGATAATGCTTGACAAACAACAGTTGAGATAAAAAGTTCCCTCCTTTAGTGATTTTCCTTTTGATCACCAAAGCCAGTATCATTGGGACAGTGAGCCAGTGCTCATCATGCCCTGCTAATGGACTCAACCCAGACAACCCCCAGAGTCTTACACTTAGGAAGCTTCCTGCTTTCTGATGCCCAATTCGTCCTCTGGAAATATTACTTTAAACAAGTCACTTTCCGGCTTAAAGACCCTCAGGGTCAGTTACCCTTGTGGTCTTCCAGAGATGTTAAAAAGTCAAGCCCACGAACAGAAGACCCCAGCTGGCATTCCAGACTCTTCATGTTCCTGGCTTGTCTTCTGGTGCTCTCCCTCAGGTTTCCCACACTATAGCCAAAGTGATCTGAAAATTGGTTCCTGGTGCCACAGTTCACGTGGTTGTGCATGCTGATTCTTCTGGGCATTTTACTTAAGCTAAACAGAGCTCTTCATTTTAAGCCCTTTATAAACCCTTCACTAACCGATCCTCTTCCTGGAATTCTCTTCAACCATTTATTCATTCAATACATGCTCATTGAGCACCTACTACATACAAGCCTTGGACACAGAACTGCAGAGACAATAGACAAATTTCTGACTCATGAAGCTTAAATGTTGCTCAAGAGAGGTACCCCATAAACAAACACAACAATGGTATGATAAATATGATGAAGAAAAATAACAGAAGTTAAGGCATGGCAGGGAGTAAGGAGCTGGGGGAAGGAATGTCATGTATGGCCATGCAGGGCTCTCTGGATGGGTAAGAATTGAGTGGAAAGCTGAATGAAGGAAGGAAAACATCTGTGTGTATATGGTGGTGGTGGTGCTATGTTGGAGAAGGAGTTCCAGGAAAAGGGGCTGTCTTGTTTGAGAAAGAGCTTGGAATTTCAGAGGCTTGAAGTAACTCAAAATGAGTGAAAAAGGGACAAGCAAGTAGGGGACAGAGGTAGTTATGGAGAGAGTGGAAGATTTCATGCCTGGTAGATGTTTTATTTCCTGGAGATTAGACATCATGGGTGGGTTTTAGGAAAGAAAGAGTGTATTAGTCAGGGTTTTCTAGAGAGACAGAACTGATAGGATATGGACGTTTATTAAGGAGTATTGACTCACATGATCACAAGGTGAGGTCTCACAATAGGCCATCTGCAAGCTGAGCCAGTCTGAGTTCCAAATCTGAAGAACCTGGAGTTCCCAATTCCGATTATTTCCTGTTGTGTATATTTATTATTTATGATGTGTTTGGGCCCTTAGTCATAAACTCTATTCTGAAGGGTTATCAGATGAATCAGTATCCTTCCACCAAGCCTATGGGCTCTTTGGAGTATTAAATATTTTTGTATCTCTCACAGGTCTAGAAACTAGCAGCTCTCAGTAGATATTTAATGAATTGCTTAACATTGTTACATGTAATTGTATGGATCAATTGCTTGTCATGAATGTCTTAGTTCATTTGAGCTGCTATAACAAAATACCATAAAAGGGGTAGCTTAAAAACAAAAGAAATCTATTTCCCATAGTTCTGGAGGCTAAAAAGTCTAAGATTAAGGCACTGGCGATTTCATGTCTCATGAGACCCTGCTTCCTGGCTCATAGATGGCTGTCTTTTCACTGTGTCTGCACATGGCAGAATGGATGAGGGAGCTCTCTGTGGTGTCTTTTGTAAAGGTACTAATTGCACTCATGATCACCTCCCAAAGGACCCACCTCCAAATATGTTCACATGAGGGGTTAGATTTCAAGCTATGAATTTAGAGGGGATATAAGCATGCAATCTATAGCACTAAAAATACAGGAAAATATTTTAAAAGAATAAAGTCATTCGGTAAATTAAAATAAAGAAAATAAAAGTAAAAGACATGAACCAACAATCCACTGAAGATATATGTATGGCCAATAAGCCCACAAAACTATTTCATTTTAACAGTTATCAAAGAAATGAGAATGAAAATGGCAACGATATATGTATTTTCAATTTAAAAACAGGCAAGCATATTTTTGAGTAATAATATTCAATGTTAAAAATTTGTAGTGAGAATGGAACATCTTTTTACTAGAGGATGTATAAATTAGCACAACCTTTCTGAAAGTAAATTAGCAATATGTATGAAGAGTTTAAAACAATTGGTATCTTTTTATTCTATTTCTAAAAATCTACCCTATGGGAATTATCAGAAATTTGCCAAAGAAATGTGCAGGAAAGGATGTTCCTCAGCATTATTCATAACAGCGCATAAAAAAGCAAATATCAACCAATAAGGGAGAGGATAAATAATAGTACATATAATAAGATTTTTATGTAGCCATTAAAAATAATGTTTCAAAGAATATTTAATGGCATACAGTATGACATGAAGTAAAAAGTCAGGCTACAAATCCATATGTAAAAATGCTAACAATTTTTTTGAAGTCTAGCTCCACAGACAGAGAAAGTAAAAAAAAAAAAAAAAAGAGAAGATAGACCAAATGTTTTTAAAAAGCAACAAATAATAAGATTATCTTTTTATTTCCAAATATATTAATAATGACATTAAATGGAAACGGATGAAACACCCTTCTGGCTCTTATTCTTTCTAAATGGAAGCGCTTATTTGGTTATCATCTCTCTGTTATTTACTATTCATTTAGTAGCTTCAATGGAAATTACAATTTGCATTCTTGACCTTAAATTAAAAATTTTTACTGTCTCACAGACAATGCAAGTAATAAGACTTTTAACCTCATCTTTTGTGCTACTACTATCTTTTTGGCTACGATGTTTCAGTAGGCACTAGTAAATGTTTGGCAACCAGTTATCTAGGGAAAGTGCATGCCCATATATGTGCATGAATTTATTTTACTTTATTCTCATATAAAGGATGAGTATTTGTACTAAGTGTACAACTAATAAAATATACAGTGCTGTGTGTTGTAAATTTCATATAGCCAATTGATTCTTACAGAATGTCTACATTTAATTTTTTCTTTCTTTCTTTCTTTTTTTTTTTTTTTTTTTTTGAGACAGAGTTTCGCTCTGTGGCCCAGGCTGGAGTGCAGTGGCCGGATCTCGGCTCACTGCAAGCTCCGCCTCCCGGGTTCATGCCATTCTCCTGCCTCAGCCTCCCGAGTAGCTGGGACTACAGGCGCCCACCACCTCGCCTGGCTAGTTTTTGGTATTTTTTAGTAGAGACGGGGTTTCACTGTGTTAGCCAGGATGATCTTGATCTCCTGACCTCGTGATCCACCCGTCTCGGCCTCCCAAAGTGCTGGGATTACAGGCTTGAGCCACTGCGCCCGGCCATTTAATTTTTTCTAATTCTTGCATTCTTAAACTATGGTTGATATTGATTAATCTAGTATAGTTATAGATGAACAAAGTATAGTTATGATATGAATGGGTTCATATCTTAGTAATATTAATAAACACTATGAAAATGAAACAATGAAGATATGTTTCAGTCAAACTCTGAACAATGTCAGAATTTGACACATTGACATGAACAATTTCTTTGCAAAATTGAATAATAATCTGCATAACCAACTTTTTCTTCGTTACTTTCTGGACAGTCAATAAAGACAATAAACCAAGTTTTGAGTTGTACGGTTTACCAGTTTCCATGATGTAAATGCTTTCATGATACCCAACTCTAAATAACAGTGTAACATCACTAAATGCATGTTGGGAAGAGATGTGCAGTAGTAGTATACCATTATGTAGTAATTTCATCATAAATATTTTTTTAAGAGATTAGGTCTCACTCTGTTGACCAGGCTGGTCTCGAACACCTGGCCTCAAGTGATCCCCCCATCTCGGCCTCCCAAAGTGGTGGCATTACATGTGTGAGCCACTATGCCCAGGCCATCATCATAAAGATTCAGTAGAAGTAAATAACCTCAGAAGCACAGATATAATAAAATATAGTAAAATAATTAGGAAGTGATGACTTTTATTTATTACATTTGTTTTTCATATCATGTATTTAATTATAATTGTATACAATTTAATTTTTAATAATGGTTAAAAAAATAAGATATTTAACAACCAGCTTTCAGAATTACTGAACGTTTAGCAATAAGTTTCTACAAACCAGTGCTAGCTGGCTCCTGTACATCACAGGAACTTATATATCCTTCAACTCCTCAAGATGTTATTATCATCTTAAACATTTATGCTATTCACATATTTATTCTTTTTGATGACTTTTGTTTATTACTATATTGTCCTGCTTATTTTAAAGAATAATTTCTCTTCTTCCTTAAGATCTCCTTTTGGTATTTATTTTAGTGACTGTTGGTAAAAATATTTTCACAGTTTTGTTTGTCTGTATGATAGGCAGAATAATGGTTGCAGAAGATGATCACACCCTAATCCTCAGAACTCGTGAATGTGTTACCTTTCTGACAAAAGGGACTTTGTAAATGTGATTAAAAATGTTTACCTTGAAATAAGAAGATCATCCTAGATTATCCACAGGGTCCAGTCTAATCACATGAGTCTTTAGAAGTGGAGCACCCTTGACAGTTTCAGGAAACCAAAGGAGTGGCAGCTTGCGAGAGATTTGGCCAGCTGTGCTGATGTTGAAGATGGAGGAAGGAATATGGAGGACCTCTAGAACTTTGATAAGACAAGAACATGAATTCTCCCCTAGAGTCTCCAAAATTGAATGCATCCCTGCCAACATCAAGACTGTAGCACAGCAGGACTAACGTTGGGCTTCTGATCCATAAAATTATAAGATTATAAATTTGGATTGTTTATGCCTCCAAATTTGTGGCGATTTGTTATGGCAACAAGAAAATACTAATGCAGTTTGCAATACCTTTACCTTCATTTTTGAGGCACATTTTTGGTGACATTTAAATTCTAGGTTGGCAAACACTTTTCCCCACAATTTAGAAGTCATTCCATTATCTTCTGGCTTCCATCGTTTCTGTTTACAAATCAACTATTTTTCTTAGCACTATAGCTCCTCCTTTGAAAATAACCTGCCTTTTGTTGTCTGGGTTAGTCTTTTTCTTTTTAACCTTGGCTTAAAAGTTAAAATATTGTTAGATATTGTTTATTCTTTTTTTAAAAAGTACTGTAATGTGCCTAGGTTTTTTTTTGTTCGTATTTATCCTGTTATGGTTTCCCTATACTCTAAATCAACAGTATAATATCTCATTGGCTTTGAAAAATAATTTCTCAGGATCTGTTTGAATACATTTTTGTTTAATCCTCTCTCTTTCTCTCACCTACTATGGAACTCAAGTTTCAAGGATGTTACACATCTGTATTATGCTCTAGATATCTGCTATGCTTGTTTTTTTGTATTTTGCATCCTTTTTTTCTATGTCTCATACTAAATATTTTTACTGCTCTATCGTCTCATTCATGAATCCTATCTTCTATTTTGTTTCATCATCTGTTAAAAAATCTATTAAACTCTCAATATCTGTTATTTTCTTTTTCAGTATTAAGATTTCCATCTATTTCATCTCACATATTTAAGTTCTATGTCAATATTATCTTCTTTCCACCTATTTTAACATATTAATCTTACTTATCTTAAGGTCTCTGTTGGGTAATTCTAATAACCATTTCATCCAATGTGAATAGATATATTTTTAAATTTTCTATCTTTCTTCTCTTTGGGGTCATTTGGTTCTGTTTATAGTAGTTACTTAACCAAATGCTGGATATTGCATGTGAAGAATTCTAGAGATTCTGAAAATGTCTTTCTGAGGTTTACTTTTCTTCTGGCCAGTAGCTAGAATATGGTCCTATCACCTTAATCAGTCAAGGCCATTTCTTTTTCACTGGCCCTCACTTCTAGGGCATTGCCCTTTCAGGCTCTCAAGAAAGCCTGGACTGTACTTAGACTTCTCTTTCTTCACTGCTCAGATTTCAGTTTTATTTCCCAAGCTCCATAAAACTGTTTTTATTTAGTTTATCAGTCTCTCAGAAACGTCTCTCTGAAATCTTGTCTTTCAAATCCCGATTACCTAGGTTGTTCTCTGTATCTTTAAATAACTGGTTTTTTTTTCCTTTGTATTTTATCCAGATTTTAATAGTTGGTTCTAATGAGAGGTTTAGCCTGATACCAGCTATTCCATTAAAGCCAGAAGCAGAAGTGATTAAGGCGCTATGTTTTATTCCTGTATGTACTTAAGGTTTAAGGGAATGTTGTCAAATAGTAGATGATTGGATATTTGGACCAATTTACATAACCCTCATTAGAACTGCACTTACTGAATTATGCTTTGACTTTATGCCATCTCTCTACACTATTGGGTACTAAAAATTAATAGTCCTATGAAAAGTATTATGGCATTATTGTTAGATACGTTCTTGAGGAACTTGTTTATTATGACAGTAGTGTCCTGTCTAGGAGTGCACTCAGGAAACACACTCATGTGGCTGTACTGCCAAGAATAATTGTCCTTTGTTGTATCAATTGGTCTGTTTTGTTTCTGAATTTACTATGTTCTGTAACTGCTCAGGGTTTCGTTTTGTTTTCACATTTGGTTGACAGAAAGATTAGAGGACATTAGTAGTCTATTTGTATTGTCTCTATGATACATGATTTAGCTTTATTCCTCACTACTTTTTATGTTCCATCCTTTTTTTTTGTTCCTGTTATACCTGCTTAGAATATTTGATTTTATTTTATGTATTTTTGGTTGTTACCTCCGGTTTTCAATGGAACAAAATAGAGTACAAGTAAATTATTTGAAGTTTTTAAAAGTGTTTTCTGTAACATATATTCTTTCTCAAAACTGTCCTTGACCACATTTACATTGGTAAGAGCACTTTGGTAAATATATACATACATAATAAATATTTTATACTTTAAATAATACATTTATACATTTTATTTAGTTATTTAATATCCAATAAAATGGTACAAATATTAATTAACTCTGCCATGACTGCAATAGATAAGGAAACCAAGACACAGAATTAGACAGCATGTGAAAAGCAAAAATCCGAGCCAAGTATCTTTATTCCACATAATGTGAGTAGAAAATAATACATAGAAGTGGCTTTGCCTATTAAAAAAGACATGTCAAGACCTTGGCTGCTTATTCCTGCTGTCTTTCTCCCTTGCTTATGAAAGTCTTCAATTAAACAGTACAAATATTTTCTTAAGTATGATAATACCATTTTATTTTAGCTTAGTACTTACAAATCCTTTCTTTGCTTATCACCACACTTTTTGTAAAATAAGAACCCTTTAATTCGCCTTTCACACATTTCTGCTTAAAGGTACACCTTCAAATGGATCAAACTTAATTGCATTGTGGCCCTTAGCTAGTTCAAATTCCTCAATCAATTCACCTCAGACTCATCTTCTTTCAAGACTAAACAACCCCATTTTTCTTAATCTCTTCTCATATGTTCGGTAATCCCTTCCATTCCATTTATCATTTCTGTTGCCCTATGCTCTCTCCAATTTAGCTATAACGTTCTTTAAATAAGGTCCTCTATCAGATGGGCACATGCTTAAAATTTCCCATTCTACACTCATATTAGGCCAACTAAGAAGCTGCTCTGGTAATTTCAGTTTGCATGGTTATTATAAGTCCCAAATCAATGAAATGTTAAAGGCAATATTCTAAAGACCTGGGAACAAATGACATTTCCTATGTTAATATTTTAAGATGATACGGTGTTTTGCCTAAAAAAAGAAATGGTGTGTCTTCAAAGCCCCCAAAATGAAGTGCTTTGCCTGCAATGTGGACTTTGTGATATCCATATTGAAGAGCTAATTTGCAATTGCAGGAGGCAATGTCATAATTGTAAATGATTAAATATAGTTCCTTTTTCCAAAATGCCCAATTACTCTTTTCAAGAGGTTATCTATCATTATCAAGGAGATGAGTTTGATGTGAATTCAGGGTCTTTGTATTAGTGAATCAAATTCATCATAAGATGATACCTGCTTGAAAAATAAATAAATAAACAAAAACTTAAATGTTACCTAAGGATATTAGTCTGAAGTTCTCTAAGGCATCTCTATATAGAAAAAAGAAGCATTCGTATGAGAAACATCAATTACAAAAACCCCTGAGTGATAAACAGCTACTTTCATGTAAAGAGTAATTGCCGTCTCCAGAGTTGACCCAGAGAATCTCTGTGGGGAGTGAATGTAATAGTGTAGCTGGAGCCATATGCCATGGGCATCTCTATGCACTGATGGAAAAGACTCATTTGGGAATGAGTTGGAGGAAGTCATGTGTGTTCATACAAAACAATCTTGCCATTCTTTGATAAATAACTCAAATTCTATAATTAGATTCTTAAGGGAATGACACAGTGGTAAGAACAGTAGTTGGGCAAAGCAGATCACTGGTTAGATCTTGAGAGCAAGTGCTCAATTGAGACAGGCAGGAGGAGCATGGCTGAGGAGTCAGTTTAAAAGGCTTGGCTTATAGACGCTGCCAGTGGGGCTAAGCATTTCAAATGCTTTTGGCCATTCTGACACTTGGAAGTCAAGAGAATGACTAGCTTTGTATTGTTTAGTGAAAGGGACAGAGTACCAATTTTACCAGTTTAAAGGAAAAAAATGATAATTTGTTGGCCCTGACAACTGAAAAATTTGATCATGTTCTGGTTTCAAACACAGATGGATCCACGGGAGATCAAATGGTAACCTCAGTACTCAATCTTCATCTATCTCTTTACTATGCTTTTCTCTGTTGTTCCCACTGTTAGGCAGGGTCTCCACTCCTGTTGGCAAGAGAGCTGCCAGCAGCTCCAGGGTTATATCTACATCCTAGCCTCTCAGCAACTCAGTAGAAAGAGTGCATTGTTTCCCCTAATCATTTTAAAAGAAGTCCAGAGTGAGTCTCACTGACTCTGAGTGGTCTGGCTTGGTTCATATGTCCACCCCTGGGTTACCCCTAAGCCCTACTCAAGTCACCTTCTTGAGGCCAAAAGATGACCTCCTCCAAGTTGTCCCTCAGGATCACATTAATATTTCTCAATGGAAGAATCATGGTGTTGATATTAGAAAAAGAAATAAATGAAAACAAGGAGAAAATAAAAACAAAACCCTGTTTAATTCACCATGGAATTAAAAGGAAAAGAACTGCTTTGGGAAACCCCGTAGGACTATAAAAAGTAGAGAATGTAATCCCTCTCCACATCTAAATACTTATGCATATTTATGACTACCACACTGCCCCAGAAATGTTTAAAATGTTATTGAGAACAAAAATCCCCATGGATGTCTTTGGTCATTTCTTAGCTTAAATTTAAGGTTGGCAACAGACACAAGGTCAGTTACATCAACAACCCTAGAAATCACTCATGTTTTCTCCTTTGCTTATTTGTTTGTTTGTTGTCAAGAATAGGAGCACCCTGCTAAATGATTTATAAACTATATCCCATTTAATAATTGAAACAGTTCTGGAAGGCAGTAATATTGATAGCTTTTTACACGTGAAGAAACTTGGTCACAGGAGGTTAAATGGCTTCTTTGGGGCTCTGCAACCATTGATGGCAAAACTGGGATTAAGATACCAATTTATCTGACCCCTTTTCTACGTAATGCTGACCTCAATGCTCTAAATTAGCAACACCATTTGAAAAGCATAGAAAGTAAACTCTAGTTTTATTGTTAAAAGTAAAGATCTTTTTATAATCACCATATGCAGTACTCCAAATCTTTAGTTTACAACGGTTGCTAGCCTTTACATAACCGTTTGAAGAGAACTAAGAGTTTATTCAGAGCTCTGCATTTCTGAGTTCTGTCCAGGTTGGCAGTCATTACTGGATTAAGGCATGTGGTTATGAGTGTGGGCTAAGAGATTGGACAGTATTAGTTCAGAACCCATTTCTACCACTTTCTGGACGTATGAATTCAAAGGTTTTTTAACTTCTGTTTTCAATGTTTCCAAATATTAAATTGGTCTGATATTTGTACCTATTCCTGATAGTAATTTTGAAGATTATGGATGAAGACTATTTAAAACAGTCCCTTGTACACAAAATTCACTCGCCAAATGTAGTTTTACTTTTTTTTTTTTTTTTAATTTATTTAGAGACAGGGTCTGGCTCTGTTGCCCAGGCTGGAGCACAGTAGTGTAATCATGGCTCACTGCAAGTTCAAACTCCTGAGCTCAAGCAACTCTCCCACCTCAGTTTCCCAATTAGCTGGGACTGCAGGTACATGCCCTCATGTCTCTGATTTTTTGAAATTGTTTTTTTTTGTAAATATGGAGGTCTCATTTTGTTGCCCAGGCTTGTCTTGAAATCTTGGTCTTTTCCCACCTCAGCTTCCCAAAATGCTGGGACTACAGGCATGAGCCACTGCACCCAGCCTAGGTTTATTATTACTGTTATTTATTTTTTATTGTTGCTGCTGTTATTATTATTAAAAGCAACATTATCTGACATAGTTATCAGAACCCAACAAATCAGAAAGCAGAGTCTATGTGTTCAGGCTGACAAAAACATGATCTAAAGCAATTTCTTGTTGTTATTGGAGCTTAAAATATACAAATCCAAACATACACATAGGGGATTGATGACTAACATTTATACTTCAGTCATCAAGAATGGGTTCTCAGCAGGGAAAGAAGTTGAACACTACAAGAACAAAAGAATTGGCCGTTCCAATATCATCAACTCTGGGAATTTGTGTAGTTGCTTAACTTCCTGAAACCTCAGGTTCCACATTTGTACATTTGGGATTATCATATCACTTAAAAAGATTTAAATGAAGCAATGTCATAGTTTGTGATATATGTTAGGTCCACAACATGACTTAGATGTTAGCCCACATCCTCATGGATACAGGATTCTGTCTGACCATTCTGACCCTAAATTGTTCTCTTTCCATTATCAATGTGTTTCAAAACTATATATATACATATATATATATGGCCATTTTCCAGGTAAACAAAATAAAATTTTGAAAGTGATATGGTTTGGATGTTTGTCTCCTCCAAATCTCATGTTGAAATGTGATTCCCAGTGTTGGAGGTGGGGCCTGCTGGGTGGCAATAGGATCAGGAAGGTGGATCTTTCATTAATGGTTTAGTGCCATTGCCTTGGTGAAGAGTGAATTCTCACTCAGTTCATGGGAGACCTGGTTGTTTAAGAGTCTGGGACCTCCCCCTCTTTTCTCTCTTGCTCCCTGTCTTACCATGTGACATGCTGACTCCCCATCACCCACTGCAATGACTGTAAGCTTCCTGAGGCCCTCAGCAGAAGCAGATGCTGGCATCATGCTTCCTATACAGCCTGCAGAATGGTAATCCAAAATAAAACCTCTTCTGTTTATAAATTACCCAGTCTCAGGTATGTCTTTATAGCAATGCAAAAATGGACTAACACAGAAAACTTTAAACTTATTTAGACTACATATTTTTAAAAAGCAATTGACTTTAAAGTGTATCATAATTTTCTTCCTCAACTACCTGTTCTAAATTTTCTCTATTTTGGCCAACACGTTTGGCTGCTATGAGTGGTTTACTGAATGGAATGAGCCAAGCCTTCATTCCCAAACCTTGCCATCAATTCCACTCAGTATCTGCCATAGACCGAATGCTTTGGTAGCCCCCAAAAGTCATGTTAAATTCTAATGCCAACAGACACCATCACATTGGCATTAGAATTTAAGATGAGTTTTAGGGGCTACAAAGAGGAATTAATGCCCTTATAAAAGAGATCCCAGAGATGGCCTTTGCCCTTCTGCCATGGGGGCCAGAAAAGGGAATCAGTGCCCTTATAAAAGAGGTCCCAGAAAGAGTCTTTGCCCCTTCTGCCATGTGTGAACAAGAAGATGATGTCTGTGAAATAGGAAGTGGGCCCTCGCCAGACACTGACTC
Source organism: Piliocolobus tephrosceles (assembly GCF_002776525.5). Taxonomy (NCBI): domain Eukaryota; kingdom Metazoa; phylum Chordata; class Mammalia; order Primates; family Cercopithecidae; genus Piliocolobus; species Piliocolobus tephrosceles. The sequence continues at coordinate 162,113,951 of NC_045436.1, read as the reverse complement.
TTCTGGGGCCTTCATCTTGGACTTTTCAGCCTCCAGAGTGGTGAAAAATAAACGTCTGTCATTTATCGGTCACACAGTTTATGTGCTCTTGTTATAGTAGTCTGAATGGACTAAGACGGTGTCTTTTACCAACATCAATACCATTAATAACTTAGAGTTGGCCATGGTCCAAGCAGCAGAGTCACTTGCATGAAGCCCAAATCTGCAACAGAACGCTTTTCTGTTCTGTGCCTCACTAATATAAGTCTGTCTTTTTGGTCATCCAGAATAGGGACTGGAGCAATATTACCAAGTGTAGAATTGGCTGTTTCCTGAGCCTGAAGACCCCTGTGACCTATTTTGCTTCCTTTGTCACTATGTGAGGTCCAAGATGCAATTATTTGTCCTCTAATCTGAAAGGTGTGTCACAGCATGTCTCATACCACTGGAATCCTAAAACCTTCACTGAAATATTTGTCCCTTTAATCTTCATCGTGATTATCTCCTATTCTCTTGAGGGTTTGTGTCTTACTAAGGCTGGTAATATACTTGCCACTTCTCATTCATACCAGTGAGAATGATGTCATCATATAATGGGCAGCTGTGATGTTCTGAGGTACGTCAAGGCAGTCCAGCTTTCTTCAGTCTATACTTTGACAGAATGTGGAAAACTTTTCACTTAGTTCTAAGGCAAATCTATAAATGCATCCAGTTGTCTCTTTTATGTAAATACAGGCTGTTTTTGATCTACCCTTTTATTAGGGATGGCAAATAATTAAAAAATTATCCACCAGACCGATGGATGAATACCACGTGCTTGAGGCCATTTCTATCTGCTCCAGCAAATGTACCACGTGTTACACTGCATCTGCAGTTGAGATACTACTCAGTTGAATTGGCAGTGGCTTACTATTAACTTTCAGAATTCATCTGACTTTTATAAAGTACAAATTGATGAATTAAATGGCGATATGATAGAAACCACTATTCTTGTATTTTTTAGGTCTTTAGGCAGCCATTTTTCTGTTTTTTCATTTTGTTTTGCTTCGTTTCTTTTTCTTTTTCCATAGCGATCTTGTCAAGAGAGGGAGGCTCAGTTTCAGAGGCTTCCCTTGGCCTTCCTCATAGTAGCTCTTATTCCACAACTTCTGGAACCTATGTGAAAATATAACTCGTAAGTATGTCTATTCCAATTATACACTCAAAGACTGGGACATGATCACTGTGCAGCTCCTTGGACCCACTGGACACACTGTGAACCAGACCTAGGGCAGAACACTTTTTACTTCGTGGCTGACATGTGCTTCATGTTCATTAGGAGGGGACCGTAACGAAGCTTTTGATCCCCATGTTTCAATGCTAACTCGGACTCTCTGTTCCTGAAATATTTGTATATCCTTTTCCTTGTTGTGAATGGCCCAAATTCCCTTTGAGAAATACAGAGCAGTGGTCCTCAAAATTTTGGCACCAGGGACCAGTTTCATAGAAGACAATTTTTCCAAGGTGGGGTGAGGCAGGGTGGGGAAGTGTTTTAAGAATGAAACTGTTTCACTTCAGATCATCAGGCATTAGATTCTCATGAGGACCACACAACCTAGATTCCTCGCAGTTCACAACCTAGATTCCTCGCATGTGCAGTTCACAATAGGGTTTGCGCTTCTATCAGAATCTAATGCCACTGCGTATCTGACAGGAGGCGGAGCTCAGGCAGTAATGCTTACTGGACCACTGCTCACCTCCTACTGTGCAGCCCGGTTTCTAACTGCTACCAGTCTGAGGTCTGGGGGTTGGAATCCCTGGAGAGAAAACAATACTGTAAACATCGCTGTATTGCCACAGTGTTCTAGGAGGCTTTCTCCTGAAAAGCTGGCCTCTCCTCAGTCAGCAGTTTGCAGATGTGAAAATTGGCCTTCAATCTAGCAGCTTGGGAGGGGATCATGACTTTTATAGGGTGCCTACTCTCAGGCTGTTGATGATCCAGTCTTGATTTCTTTTGTTAGAGTAGATCAGCAGTTATTCTTCTGGCTATTATTTATTTACAATATCCGTAGTGCTCTGTAGGTGATGTCCTCCTGGCTGCCAGTCCAACCCTAGTGTTCTTTTTGATAATTATGCCTAGTTGGCTTCTGAGAATTAGACACTGCCACCTGCCCTCTTTTATTTGGAATCACATTATTACCAATCCTGTAAGAAGCCCAATTTTGTAACAATATATCCCAATACTGAGACTAGCCCTTAGAGGACAACCATCACTCAGTTTCTCAATGATGCTGACAATGTTTTCACCAGTGACTTAGTTATTGTTTTGGTAAAAAAAAAAAGTCCTCTGGACTCTCCCAGAGAACAACCACCCAGTTTTCAAGCTTACATAGTATATTGACCCTAACATGCCCACTTCTTGGAGCTTTTTGAGCTCTTCTTCTGTAGTCTCACATGAGAGTTATAGTATACCTAATTCATTTCATGGGGACCATAACTTTAAGCTTCTAAGAGCTATTCTAGCAGTATGTTAGCACAGCCTCCTATGCCCATGCAAGGGTGTTAAATCCTGTACCCCAGGAATACGCTCACAACTAATATGGCATTTACAGTCATGCCAATCTTATTTCAAACTCAATGTTCTTTGACTCATTTTCCCTTATTTAGAAAGTTTTACATTTTTCTAATTTATGTAGATAATAGCTTAACATCTTTCTTAGGAGTAATTTGTGTGTGTGTGTGTGTGTGTGTGTGTGTGTGTGTGTTGACATAAGGTCTTAATATAAATGCTGTTTGCCAATGTTTGCTCCAAAATGCAGAAAGAATGAGTATGAATACTCACTTTCCTAGCTGATTTCTGTGAATTGCCCTCATATGCATATGAGGGAATATAATTAAGATAACTTTGATTTTTATGAGATTCAATAGGTTCCTTCTGAGTGTCTGAAATAGATTAAGAGGTCAGTTTTATAGATTAATAAAAGACTAAATAATCATAAGTAAATAAAAGATTGAATTTAAAATCTAATTTGTTGGCTCTGTTCACTGATCAATACCAAACGTTTAGAGCAGTGCCTGGCACATAGTACATAGTACTCAGCAAATATTTGTTGAAAGAATGGCCAATAGAAAATGGTGGTTATATGTTCGCATATGTGTGTGTATATATGTGTATATATAGTCTTAATTTACATCATTTTAATTAATATATGCTTATCTTAAAATATTGCAATAATATAGGTACCTATAGTGAAAGTTGTATTTTACCAAAACTCAATTTATTTAATTCATGCACGTAAGAGTCTTTTATGTGGCAATACCTATACAAGGTGCAGCAGACATTTTCTCAAAGTAACCACTGTTACTAGACTTGTGTTTATCTTTCTGGATTTTCGTTTTTTATTGAGACAGGATCTTACTCCATTTCCCAGACAGTGGTGTGATCATGACTCTTCTTCAATTCCAAGCTATCTTCCTACCTCAGACTCCCAAAATGCTGAGATTACAAGCATGGGCCACTGCTCCTGGCCATCTATTTTCAAACATACATACACATTCATGTCAATTACATATTATTTCATATAAGTGAAATTAAACTCTACATATGATTCTGCAGCAAGCATTCCAGGTTGAACTAGGGTATCCACACTTCTTTATGTCATGGCAAACATAGAAAATAACAATATATGCCTCACCAAGATAGACAGGTTATTACTTAATATAGACATTTTCTTTTTAAAATTAATTCTTCAGTAACATAACACTGAATCATGAAACAGTATTTTGATAAGATATTAGATTAAGATCGCTAAGTTTTAATCTATAACTTTTGTCTATATAAGTATTATTGAATAGTAGGTTTTTAAATTTTTTTATCTATCCTTTTCCAATGTTGGTATAAGAATTATAACAGCTTTATAGAATGAGTTGAGAAGCTCTGCATTTTATCCTAAGAATTAGGATAGTTTTTACATGAATGAAGGACTTATTTGCTTACAGCATATAAGCATCTCACCTATAAAACTGTCTTGGTTTATTGCCTCTAGTGGAAGCAGAGGATGGGGAATGGTAGAATGTGATCTGAATCTTTCCTGTGATTTTCAGCCTGTTTAGATTATTTTTCTCCTCTGGAATCAATTTTGGTCATTTGTATTTTTCCAGAAAAATCATCCACTTCATCTTGATTTTTAAATTCCATTTTTCAGGCTTTTTTCTCTGTAGCTTATATCAACTTTCTGATTTAAAGTGAGTTTGTGATTTCTCTCCCTATCATCTTGACTGGACTGTTACTGCAGCAAGCTTCTGCCCTGAATGAGAGGGCTAGTAGAGTGCTGTATCTGGTGGGCAGGGCTTACTAGCAAGCTGACTTCCTTAGGGTTTGTGAATTGACCAGAAACAGGTGTGAAATTCACTCCCTCCCACAAAATGTCCAGGGGAAGATTGCCTTTACTCTGAATAAAACACATTGATGTGTTTCACACTACTGATACTAGGTGAAGCTGCCTTTTCTTTTTTCATTATTATTATTATTATCTTTCTAGATCTGTTACAAAGGTCGGAAGTCATAACACACTCTGGCTTATCAGCCCTGCCTGACACATAGCTAAGAGCTCTCACCAGAAATAAGTCTTAGTTTATGTCTTAGTTTTAGCTAAGGGTCCTGTGCTGCAGGCAGCCACTGGACTGACTCTTCCACAGCGAAGCTACAATACTTCCCTCATGATCACCCTGCTGCTCATGCTCTCCCTGCCTCTTGCTGTGAGCTAAGCTTCCTCCTGGTCCTCACTGGTAAAAATTCCTCTTGCCTCCCAAGTTGTGATTTTCTCTGGTTTAATTTCTGTATTAATTTGATTTCTTATGCTTTGTAACTTCTAGAATTTTTCAAAATTTCTATTTTGCCAATAGCATTCTTTTCTCTGTTCCAGGTCTGTGACAAATGTGAACAACTTTTACAAAATTTACCTCACCCTTGAAATTTATCATTAATGGTCATTTTGTTATCTTGTTGAATTAAGGAAACTCCTGGGAAGCTAGAGGTGATATTTGTTTCATGTTCACTTCCTAAATGCATCTATTCATGTGGGAATTATAGTAATTTTATAGTTCTACTTATACAACTATGTAATTTGTGCATAATTTATAAAATTTGTCCTTGTTCTTTAAAGAATCATTTTCAAAATCTTCTGTATTCTAGTAAAAACTGCCATTTTGGCAGCCTGATGGGGACCATGGTTGGAGATAGTGATTAGAAAACATTCCTACCACCATACAAAGGTTCCTGATGTATGTCAGCACTTTGTGATTTTAAAGTATGTGCATTTTTCACCACCAAGATTCTCGCTCATGATAAGTGACATGTGGACTTTTAGGCTCCCTGCTCCAGGGACTGTCTTTCCACTCAGACCATGAAGTCCTTTCAGATTTCAGCAGCATTACTCATCTTGATTATGCCACCAGTCTCTTTGATGGGAGGCTCACCTGCTTCCTTTAAGAATAAGGATGCGATTTAAGGTTTAACTTCCAACATTTAAGGCACTTAAGGTGCCAAGTCCAATTTATTTACAGCTTCTGATCGATGAGTACTTTCTGTGTGGAGCATGCACTTCGGGCCAGGATTATTTTCCTCCAGTTCCCTCACCATCCCTATTCACATGTGAAGTGGGCACCCTTTCCCAAAACTACCCAATACCATGGCTCCTTGTTGGTGTCTGACCTAAGCAAGATCTTTGACTTTTTACTTATTGAAATTCCAGTAGTCTCACTGGAGAAGGGTTTGAAGAGTATACACAGGAAAAATGTTAAAACTTGAGCCCCTTAGGAAAATTCAGTGCACATTTGCCACTGTGAAATCCAACGTTTATTAAGGTTTTTAAAAATTCTATATAATCTGGTTTGGGGCCAACCAAACAAGTAAACCAAAATGGTTAATGGGAGGTATAAAATTTTCCATCTTTGAACAATATTGGTTGTGTTTTGTTAATGACTCTTGCAATTTTTAATGTAATGCTCCTGGGAGGAAAGCAGGGTGCTTCGTGGTGCAACAATGCCTAGGCAGGGACAAGTGTGGTGTACCCTTTAATTCTCAATTTGTCACTAGGAGCTGTCTGACCTTTGTCATCTCACCTGTCTGGCCATGAGCTTCTGCAGCTGTGAAATAAGCTTTAAGTTTCCTTTCATTTCTAAGAATCCATTGTCTGTGCTACTGATTGTGTTTTTTGTTTTACGATTAGGCTCTGAGAAAGTTATGAAAATTCCCATACAAGTAAATAGACAATCATAATAATGACAAAAACAAAAATTAGAATCTACAACTTCATTTTTCCCCCTAGCAAGTCTGTAGTTATTCCAGTATTGTCTACAGGTATCTGATTTTATGGGAGTGCCATATTTAAACATTCATTATCAACTCATGCAATCAGACTTAAGTGCACCTAAGTACACCATCTGTCTTTTTCTTTCTCATATATTCCTCTGTACTCACACATGGATATCTGCTATTCTAGTAGTGTCTGGAGCCTATTTAGCCGCACCAGTTACAGTGTAATCAGCAGAGAAGGCATTCCCTTCCAACCTCTGATTTTCAGAATTTAACAGCACCAACGCTTATAATGGCTCTATCCTTAAATGTGATACATTCACGCTTTTCTACACAGGTGTATGTTTTTTGTTTTTTGTTTCTTTTCCAATGCTCCAGAGGCAAAGTCTATCTTTAAGGGAAGAGTTCAAAGCTTGGCCCTCTTTTTAAAAAGCCAACGGATGACAGAAAATGTTTTACAAATGCAAACGGTTTCTGGTCAAGCTGCACAGTCATGCAAACCGTTTCAAGGCTGCTGGCTACTAGGCAAGCAGAAAATGGTTGGAAGGCTGTGGCCGTTTCATCACCATACTCCCTAGAACAACCTGGGCCTTTAGATGCGTTCTAAAGCAGTGTTATTCAGACAGTGTGCCTAATTTTGACCAAAAGAGGCATCGGTTCATTCTACAAACCAGAAAACATCTTTCCATCAGTGATGACTTGATGACAGTGGAACCCAAATGTATGAGGTGCCCATGTTCAGGGGTAGGACTTGCATTTTGGTGGCCTAAAGCATAGAAATGAATAGGATATGGGGCTAGAGTTGAGGCCACATAAAAACCAAGTAAGATCCCAAGCATGTATTCTGAGAAAATCAACCATATGTCATTGAAGTAAAATTCCCCAAAGAATGTTGATTCTCTACCCTCAGCCTTCTTACTGTATGTGGGCTATATGTGGTCTCTTGGGACAGAAATATTTCTGATGAAACAGGGCAGTTGGGCTTTGAAATTCATCAGCTTTCAGGCCGGACACGGTGGCTCACGCCTGTAATCCCAGCACTCTGGGAGGCCAAGGCGGGCGGATCACAAGGTCAGGAGATCGAGACCACGGTGAAACCCCGTCTCTACTAAAACTACGAAAAATTAGTCGGGCGCGGTGGCGGGCGCCTGTAGTCCCAGCTACTCGGGAGGCTGAGGCAGGAGAATAGCCTGAACCTGGGAGGTGGAGCTTGCAGTGAGCCGAGATCACGCCACTGCACTCCAGCCTGGGTGACAGAGCGAGACTCCGTCTCAAAAAAAAAAAAAAAAAAAAAAAGAAATTCATCAGCTTTCATTTTAAGTACCATTCCTTCCACTAATCATTTACGTGATTTTGATGACTTTGCTTAACCCTGTTAGTCCTGGTTGCCTCATAAGTAATGTGGGAATTACAATATCCATTGTTCATAGTTGTTGGAAAAATTAGCAAGAAAGTATAATGTGTCAAATGTATGCTTAGTTCTGCATAAACAAAGAAATTTAAAAAATAATATATAGCACTAATATGCCAGGCTCTATTCAAATAACTTATGTATTGTTGTAGTTAACCCTCACAACAGGCAAGAGGTAGATATCATTATTGTCTCCATTCTCCAGATGAGAGAACTGCAGCAAGGTTAAGTTGCCTGAGTATACTCAGCTGGTACTTGGTGAAATCAAGTTTTGAACCCAGGAAGTCTGACCCAGTCCAGGCTCACACATCAAATACTCTTTTGAAGGAAGTTCTTTTTGAAGGAAGCCAAACAGTCATCCAGCCATGTTGCCCAGCACATAAGTATGCTAAAAAATAACATTGACTATGCCTAGCTATCCATAGCTCAGTGGAAATCACAACGATTCTCCTGCCATGACTGGTTGAAGTACTTAAATGACCTGGCTCAAGAACTGTCCATCTAGAAAGGGGCCAGCAAGTGATGATTAAGCCAAATGTAAAAAGTGGAGGGATATGGTTTGACTGTGTCCCCACCCAAATCTCATCTTGAATTGTAGTTATCATAATCCCCATGTGTGGTGGGAGGGACCCAGTGGGGGGTAATTTAATCACGTGAGCGGTTTCCCACATGCTAGTCTCATGATAGTGGGTAAGTTCTCACAAGATCTGATGGTTTTATGAGAGGCTTCCCCCTTTGCTTGGCTCTCATTTCTCTCTCCTGTCACCATGTAAAGAAGGACGTGTTTGCTTCCCTTTCCACCAAGATGGTAAGTTTCCTGAGGACCCCCCAGTCCTGTAGAACTGTAAGTCAATAAAACCTCTTTTATTTATGAGTTACCCAGTCTTGGGTATGCCCTCATAGCAGTGTGAGAACGGACTAATACTGTAAATTGGTACCTCAGAGAGTGGGTTGCTGCTATAAGGATACCTGAAAATGTGCAAGTGACTTTGGAACTGGGTAACAGGTAGAGGTTGGAATAGTTTGGAGGGCTTAGAAAAGGACAGGAAAATGTGGGAAAGTTTGGAACATCCAAGAGACTTGGAGGGCTCCAAAGACAGGAAGATGTGGGAAAGTTGGGAACTTCCTAGAGGCTTGTTGAATGGCTTTGACTAAAATGCTGAGAGTGATATGGACAATGAAGTCCAGGCTGAGGTGGACTCAGATGGAGATCAGGAACTTCTTGGGAAGTGGAGTAAAGGTCACTCTTGCTATGCAAAGAGACTGGAGGAATTTTTTTCCCTCCCTAGAGATCCACGGAACTTTGAACTTAAGAGAGATGACTTGGGGTATCTGGTGAAAGAAATTTCTAAGTCTCAAAGCATTCAAGAAGCAGAAGAGCATAAAAGTTTGGAAAATTTGCAGGATGATGATGCAACAGAAAAGAAAAACCCATTTTCTGGGGAGAAACTCAAAGCCAGCAGCAGAAATTTGCATAAGGAGGAGCTGAATGTTAATCACCAAGACAGTGGAAAAAATGTCTCCAGGGCATGTCAGAGACCTTCACAGCAGCCCCTCCCATCACAGGACCAGAGGCCTAGGAGGGAAAAATGGTTTCCTGGGCTGAGTTCATGGAACCCTCTCCTGTGTGTAGCCTAGGGACTTGGTGCCCTGCATCCCAGCTATTCTAGCACTGGCAAAAAGGGCCAAGGTACAGCTGAGGTCATTTCTTCAGAGGGAGCAAGTCCCAAGCCTTGGCAACTTCCATGTGGTTTTAGGCCTGCTGGTACACAGAAGTCAAGAATTGACATTTGGGAACCTCTATTTACATTTCAGAGAATGTATGGAAATGCCTGGATTTCTAGGCAGAAGTATGCTGCATGGTCAGAGCCCTCATGGAGAACCTCTGCTAGGGCAGAGTGGAGGAAAAGGTGGGATCAAAGCCCCCACAAAGAGTCCCCAGTGGGGCACTGCCTAGTGGAGCTGTGAGAGGACAGCCACCATCCTCCAGACCCCAGAGTGGTGGATTCACTGAAAGCTTGCACTGTAGGCCTGGAAAAGCCACAGACACTCAATGCCAGCATGTAAAAGCATCCAGGTGTGGGGTTGTCCCCTGCAAAGCCACAGGGGCAGAGCTTTCCAAGGCCATGGGAGCCCACGTCTTGCATCAGCATGTCCTGGATGTGAGACATGAAGTCAAAGGAGATCATTTTGGAACTTTAAGATTCAATGACTACCCTATTGGATTTCAGACTTGCATGGGGCCTGTGGCCCCTTTGTTTTGTCCAATTTCTCCCATTTGAAACAGAGGTATTTACCCAATGTCTGTACCCTCAGTGTATCTAGGAAGTAACTAACTTGCTTCTTTAGATTTTACAGGCTCCTAAGCAGGAGGGACTTGCCTTGTCTCAGGTAAGACTATGGACTTGGACTTTTGGTTTAATGCTGAAATGAGTTAAGGCTTTGGGGAACCGTTGGGAAGAGCATGATTGTGTTTTAAAATGTGAGGACATGAGATTTGTGAGGGGCCAGGGTTGTAATGATAAGGTTTGGCTGTGTCCCCACCCAAATCTCATCTTGAAATGTAATCCACATGTGTGGTGGGAGGGACCCAGTGGGAGGTAATTGAATCATGGGAGTGGTTCCCCCATGCTATCCTCATGACAGTGAGTAAATTCTCACAAGATTTGATGATTTTATGAGGGGTTTCCCCCTTTGCTTGGCTCTCATTTCTCTCTCCTGCTGCTATGTGAAGAAGGATGTGTTTGCTTCTCTTTCCACCAAGATGGTCAGTTTCCTGTGGCCTCCAAAGGCCTAATGAAGTGTGAGTCAAGTAAAACTCTTTTCTTTATAACTTACCCAGTCTCAGATATGTTCTTATAGCAGCATGATAACAGACTAATATATAGAGCAATACAACTTTTTCACTAGGGAATGTGAATAAACAAATGTAGAGGGAATTTGTCCTTAAGCAATTGGAATAAGAGTTGAACAATAAAGTGGCTATGGTGGCTGAGGTTAGTCATGGTAGCATCAGTTTTATTAAGCCCACATTGAATGCACCATGATACTTTTAAGTATCAAAATACTGGGTTTTTTTTTCTATAATATCACTACCTCATGCACACACAAAAATGTGAAATCTGAACTGTTTAAAACTGTAGAATCATACAAAGAGGTTAAAAGAACAAAGTGGTGCTCTGAAAGTGTTCTAACCATATTCCTCCCTTGATAATAACCCTTCCCAGTTATTTTATTGATGTTTTCAGTTCTTTCCTAGATAAGCCTCTTTTCATGCATTTATGAATAATTTGCATACACATTAGTACAAATTTGAGATTCTAGTTACTTCTGGAGGCCCTGATGGGATTGGCTTAGAGTGATAGAGCAGGTGCCTTAAGGAAAATAGCAGGATGATGAGGAAAGGGGATTGAGAGAGAGGAGGGCAGAGTAAAGGTGGGAGGCGCTCCCATACCCAATTTCTAGTTCTTTTCCTAGCCTAAGCATCTCCCTTCCCCCAGTGCTGGGTTCTCTCTTTTTTCCTGCTCCTTTATCCTCATAAATCAGATCCACTTTTTAGATTCTCATCACTGCCATTCCTCCAGCACTATGAATACTATCATGTATCTTATCAAGGGCCATATTTCCCAATAGTCTTCTCTGTTGATACTTTAGTCAAAAGGTCAGAATAGCCTCAGTCCTCTCTATGGTAGAACAAAGTCTAAAAACAAAATGTAGAACTGTGTTGCTCAATATAGTAGCCACCAATTATATGTATGTAGGTAGATCTTGAAAACTTGAAATGTGGCTAGTCCAAATTGAGACCTGCCATCAACATAAAGAACATACTAGATTTCAAAGATAGTACAAATAAAATAACTAAAGAATTCAATGCATTTATATTGATTACCTGTCAAATATTCTGTAACTGATTTAAATAAAATATACTATTAATATATTAAGTTCACATGTTCTCTTTTTTAAAACAAATGTGACTACCAGAAAATTAAAAAATTATATATATTTATGTTGGGCAGCCCTGGAGTAAAAGTTGACAGTAATCATATTTCACTTTTTGTTAAAATACTATAATTAATACTAATTAATTAATAGTATTAGTATATACTAATAGTATTAGTATATTAATACTAATACAGCCATTTTGAAGTCACGTGAAATAAATACCACAATGCTTTTAGGGTTATTATGCTTTATAGCAATCTCTGTGATACATTATATGCAAATCAAAATTAGGAGAAATGAGTCAGCATAAACACTGAAGAAAGAAAAATACACAGAACAAGTTGAGGATCAGGAACCCAACTGTATAAAGAACAGAGCAGAAACAAGCTGGTAAGAAGGTAGTGGCTAATAACACTGACTCATGGTCAAAGGGCAAGGGTCCTCAGCTGCAGCTCTTGAGGGTCTCACCTTGGATCTGAGCCATTTGTCATTTTTCAGTTTCTATTATTTCTGAGTAGCTTCATGTGTAGCTTCAGAGACAAACTTTTCTTTATTAACCAACTTCAACATGTAAAGCACATTTCTCCTGCTAGGGCTATAGTAGCGAACAAGCCAAGCAGGCCTTTGCCTTAATGTAGTTTTTGGGGAAAGAAACTATTATTATAGAAATAATCAGTATTTGATAACAACTAAACTAAGCATTAACTAAGCCAGAAAAATTGACATAGCGAGAAGATCTCTAAAGGCAATAAAACAGGTTGATGCCACAAAGGGTTTTTGTTAAGAGGTGACTACTCATTCGGAAAGTGACAGTTGAATTGGAACATGGAAGATGAGAGACAGCCAGTCATACAAAGAGCCAGGATTAGGGAGAGAAAGGGGAGAACATTCCAGGCAGGAGGTTACAGCAGGTGCAACATCCCCCAGGCAGAAAAATTTTTAGTTTGTTGCAGAAACAGTAAAATTGGACTGGAGGGAAGGGAAAATGTTAAAGAGTCAGACAACGAATCAGGTCATAGAGGGTCTTGTATGCAATTTGGATTTTCTTCTAAATGCACTGGAAAACTATTGAAGAGTTTTAAGCTGTGGAATTGCATGACCAATTAGGAGTCTACTGCAGTGTTTCAAGTAAGGTGCGATAGAAGCTTGGATTTAAATAATCCCCAATTCTTTCTAACCACATAAGATTGTGCATTTTATTAAATTTACTAAGAAATAATAATGTTCAGCTAGTTTTTAAAATGTTCAATTCTACCCTTTTTTTTTTTTTTTAAAGAGACATAGTCACGCCATCACCCAGGCTGGTGTGCAGTGGTGCGATTTTTCTCACTGCGGCATCAAACTCCTGCGCTCGTGTGATCCTTTCATCTTAGCCTCCTGAGTACCTGGGACTCAGGTACATGCCACCACACCAGGCCATTTTTTTTTTTTTTTTTTTTTTTTGGAGACAGGGTCTCACTATGTTGCCCGGGCTGGCAATTCTGTCTTTATTGATTACAAACTTATGTACATTCTTTGAAACAAATTTTGAAAATATGAATAGGCACCAAGAAAAATAAATTCATATTTCCACCATGCAGATAAGCACAGGTGACATCTTAGAGTGCACTGTTCCATAATTTATAATTTCTAGGTATCTGTGTGTATACAGAAATAGAATCAGATGTTATACACTTTTCAGAAAACTTGTTTTTTACTCACACTGAGAACGTATTTCTATATTATTAAATATTCTCCTACAGCATCACAGATTACATGGCAGTTCAACTGCATGGATATTTTAAAATTGAACTGATATACTATAGTTAGGAATTTATTTCGCTTCCAATTTATTATTATATTTTAACAATATAATATGTCATGATGATTACCATCCTCCTCTAAATAAATATTTGTGTTCACCCTTAATTATTTACACAGGATAAATTTCAAATCATGTAATGCTATTATAATTTCAAACTATTTTCAAATTTTTAAGGCTTTTGATACAAATACTATTTTTTTCCAGATCAGCTAAAGTAATTCACATTTATATCCCTAATATATGAGCATACACATTTTCTAGAACTTTTGAAGACACTATAATAATTTAAAAATTATTTTACTATTTAGTAGGCAATTCATAATATGTCTCACTATTATTTTGCTTAAACTATTTATTTTAAATTTGTATTTCCTTCTGTCTAGTGAGGTTGATTTTTTTTAATATGCTTGTTGACCATTTACTTTTATTTTCTTACAATTGCTTTTTCATATTCATTTTGCCATGGAGGTGTCTGCTCAGCCTGGTCTTAAAGTAATTAAAAGGATAAAGAAATGGTTATCAAGGTGTTATTTCTGAATCATGAAGTAGAATCAGAAAAAAGCATTCTATGAATTAATAGCATAGCTATCACAATTCCTGAAAAAATGATAGCACCAGGAACTGACAAGATTCCAAGAGGCTAACTTACAAGAACACTGTTCAACACAAAATTTTCTTCTGCTCTATAATGTTTGCTGAGAATATTCTCAGAGGTCCCTAAGGATTCCGAAATACTGTGTATGTCATATTTCATGTAATCTTATTTAAAGGAGGCTCCACTTGGAACATAATCTGCTCAATCTGTTCAAGATTCTGGTCTCCCTAAAACACAGCTCAAATTAAAATATAAAATCTAAGTACCTAGTGAAAGAAAGCGCTATATCCACCAGTTGCAAAACCTAATATTCTGTGTTTAAAGTTAGGAATTTCAAATTAATCATTTGTTTAACTAACAAATGGTCCCAAGACACTTTTCAGAAGTTTTCTTATGGGCCAGAATTCGGAAGCGTATCTTAATTCTTGGCCATTTCTCACATAAAACAAATTATTTTATCAAAGATGCCAAATGCTAGTACTTTAGGCTCCAAATACAGGAGGCTTACTTTCACTGAGAGCATTACAACTGATCTCAGACCAGAGCGAGCGGGGCTCAGTAGAAAGGTAAGGTGATTAATTGTCAAGAGATCTGGGTTCATGTACTGGCTTCATTTTACTACTGACTTATCTCCCTGGGTAAGTTACTTAAATAAAGTCATACTTTATTTTTCTGTAAATGATATTTATTCTAAAAAGTTATTGTAAGATGAACCAAGTTACAAAATGTGAACTTACCAAACGATCTCAAAAGTTACATATGAGTACAGAAAATGTTATCAGAGCTAGAGTCACCAACTCAAACACCTATAAGGGCCATACTAACTTCTCAATGCATGAAGTGGACCAGCCAGGGCTGTGGGTAGTTCTAGTGCTTGTCCCAGTTTGACAGGATTGTTGCAATTATGGCAATAAGATGCCAGTGTTGCCTGACATTTTAATTTTTTCAGAAGAAAAACTATAAATCCTGACTTCATTCATCTTCCACTTTCAAAGTATTGACAGCTAATTAAAATATAAGTCAAAGTAATCTTGTTGGCCAAATAAGTAATATGTATGGATCAAAGTTGGACCATGACTAGCCAGTCTGTAAACTCTTGTATTGTCTCTGATTTACATGGTTAGTAATATTCTCAGACCTCCATGGTGACATCTTTAGTTAAGAGTATTTATTGTACTGAGTGCATCAAATATAGTCCAATCTTACAGAGGGTTTTTCCCTTCAGGTGGCCAATTACTTCCTATCAAATTATCACTGAAAACCATTATTTTCATTTCCATTTGTAGACATCTCAAGACTTTATTTTCCATTTGGTACAAGTAAATGAAAAGGAAATTATAACAGCCAATGCAATTATGACTGTGATCTTATCTGTCTGGATTGATTAGAAGTCCTTATTCTAATCACCCAAACTCTTTATTAATGTTAAGTTTATTAAAACTTAGGTTCAGATTCAGATTTTTATTAAGGATTTCATTTATGTTATCTTTTTTCTTTTATAAGATGATAGGGAATGCAAGATGGGGAAACCAAAGAAAAACCTAGTTACCAAAGAGACCTGGTCTCCCTGCAACTTGGCTTCACAACACTGATCTCTCTTAAAACCCTTTTACCATTTATCAAAACTCCATCTCTGGTGAATTACAGTGGAGTGTTGCTAATTCATACTAATGACTGGGGTACCTAGTGCAGATTGAATTCTGAGAACTGGCAACTGAGCGACAAAGGAAAAAAAAAAAAAAACAATAAATTGAGACCACTGCATTAAAAAATCCTTTGTTCATTTATTTTTTTTCAGTATAAGCTAGTTTTAATTAATGTGGTTAATGTATCATTGATACTAGTAAAAATTATATCCCTAAATCTCTCCAACATTAAATATTAGTTTAAAAATTAGTTGCAACTTTATTTGGCAGTGAATTGAAATAAAACACTGGCAGAATAGCAAGGCAAGATTTAGATCAGTAGTAAATTTACTACATTTCCACTTAATATAATATTCTTCTCTTTTCTTTTCAGCCTTGGAATTAGTACCTGGTATTAAATAGGCTTTCTGATTCTCACACAAGAAAATTGACTAGTGCTCTAGGGAGGAGTTATCCACTGTTAAACACTCAACCTGCTTAAAGGGATGGCAACTGGATATTCACAAAGAATTACCATAGTTGCCACGTATGCAGGTATCCACGTATTTGCACAGACATCTCCGGGTGAAGACCAACCACCCCCATCCCATATTTCCCACCCCCTACCAACCCGCTATATCTTACCCTCCACTTTTCTTGGAGGATAAAGGAAGAAAAACTGGGCAGAATATAGTGAAAATATAATTACCTTTTTTTAAAGTGGTAAGCACTGGAAAGCTTATTTTATAAGTCCCATGAACAAAGATTGGTTTCATGCTCTTCTTAATTTACTTCTTGAGATGCTGGAAGATGGTTCACATTCTCTCTTACATTTGTTCATTTATTCTTTTAGTGAACAGGCTCTATGACAGTATCAACCAAGGTTTACATTTGTTTTCTGCTCTCATTGTGCCCACACAACTTAGCAGAGTTTAATAGCAAGTAGAATCATTCTGTAAACACACCTTTAGTGATTGTATGCTTACACCATGCATGTGGAGTCCCAGGTACTAAGGATACAAGACTGTGGGCCTTTCCTTTAGGGAGCTTGCATACTTGAAGGGAAAGAAAAATTATCAGATCGATGTTTCAGTGATACAGCATAAACTCAGATTGCTATGAAAGCACAGAGTAGGGAAAACTAACCCAAGGTGGTGAGGTCATGAGAGGCCTCCAGAGGGAAAAGTTGATGCTGACTCTTGAAAAATCATAAACAATTATCCAGATAGAGAAGGTTGGAGCTTCACATAGTTCATTGTGGGGAAGGGATAAAAAGGGAACCAGAAGGTAGCTAGGAAGCAGTTCAAATGGAGTTTGTATGCCATGTGAGCTGCTTAAGTTTCATTTTGTTGTCATCAAAAGGAGCAGTATCAAACATGCAACAGAAGGGACAAAACCAGTGGCAAGGAGCTCCATTAGGAGATTTGCAGGACTCCAGCTGTGATTTGACAAAGTCCTCATGTGATCTGTGGTTGTCACTCCGTATATATTTCCTTTCCTAGTGATCAACAGGATTTCTAGACAACAACCCTTCCACCCACTTACAGTTTCCAGATTGGGTGAGATGATTTCATCCTCAGCTCCAAGGGTGATTCTTAATTAGCTTAAGTCAATCAGCGAAGTCCACAGCAAAGCCACAGTAATTGGATTGGGAATAAGCATGAGATTCAAGTGGTACAAAGGAGGTTGGAGTGTATCTGAGCTGGGCTTTTGGGAGAGAATCTCCTTTGCTCTCTGGGAGAACTACTGAGAGGGGTATTCTCTCTTCCTGAAGGAGGAAACACATAGGCTGGATGCTGCTGGTCACCATATTGTGAACCAGAAGAAAATCGGTCAACACTACCTACACAGCACAAATATAGAAAAATAAATGTAGCAAACCTTACATTAAGCCTATGCTAATTTGGGACCTTCATGCTATCCATAATTATGAGGATTTCTTTTTATCATTCATGTAATTCAATGTTGTTGTTTCTGTAATTTGGGCACTTTCGTTCCTGGAATTACCTCAACTGCTAAAAACCTGGCTGTTGGCAGTGATGATCAGAATAAAGGCAGGATTAGATAACCTCTTCCAGTCTTTTTCTTCTATGATTTCCTTTCACCCTTAGTTTATCAAGAAGATAGTTGCTAACAGCAAGCTGATGACTGACAAAAAAATGGCAAGAACATCACAAGAGTCAAATTACTCCTCCTCAGTCCCTGACAGCTCTTCTCCCCTCTCTGTTGCCTGCCTGCCTTTGGCTGCCAAGAATTTGCTGTTTGTTTCTCACTTCCCTCATCCAATCCATACTGAGAAGATAATGTGCCCAGCTAGCTCCAGAACAGAAAACTGAATGTCGGCACATATTTTGCTTTGAATGAAAATAACCTACCACTGCAGAGTGGCCTCTACTATCCAGGGCTGAGGCTGTACTGGGTTCAGTGGTTAATTCTTCAGCCTTTTAGCTCTGGGATTTTAGCTAATGGCTTTAGGGTTTTGCATAAGCCCCATGCCCATGGTTTTAAAGTTACCACTGTGGATGAGAGCTTGTCATGTTGTATAATATTACAGTTATTCCAAAGCAGCTTTCTGGCTAAGTGACAGCATTTGACATGTCTCTAATATTGACAGTAGTGGTGACTTTCAAGTGTTCTATTTATGTCAGGTAGAAGGGGAGTAGAGGTTTTTAAATAAAATAAACATATGCAAAGAAAACTTCTGGTTTAGTACAATAAAAATGTCAAAACAGTCTGAATACCTACTCTGCTATTTTCTTGCCATGGACTCTGGGGCAAGTTTAAAAGATACGGTATCTCTGTCTGTAAAATGGAAATAATGATGGCACCTACTCTGAAAGGCCATGGTTATATAATCCAGTGTCTCTAAGGTGCCTTACGTGATGCCAGGCTCATGCTCATCACAGACATTTAATAATGGTACATACATTAGTTGTTATCCCTGCCATGCCCATAAACTTTTTAAAGTAAACAGCTTCAACCAAGCACTTAACTCCAGCAATTCTTAGGGAACATTGTTTCCACCATAAAGCTTAGACGACTGAATGATTGGCAGCCACACTTCACATGTGGCCTATGAGGTGGCCAAGAAATTATGACCTGGGCTGGTGTCAAAATGTGAGTGGAGTCCAAGAGCCTGACAAACTTTTGCTTGAGTCCTGAAAGAATGAGAAAGAATTTATAGAGAGAAGTAATGATAGGAGGCCAAGGCATGAGCAGTCACTGAGGTTATGAGGAATGAGAATATAAGCAAAGTGGGCAAGTTCAGAGAGATTTATAGAGAGAAAGAGTAAGTGAGTTTACGGTGAGAGAAGCAGACAGACCCAGAGAAAAGCAGGCATATTTAGAAAGGCTGAGTCACATGAATGGCAAAGCATAAGATTAAAGCCGCCCACCTTTCTGTTGAAGTCTTTGCTACTTCCAGTAGATCATCTAGCAGCAGGATGGTCCAGGAGGAGTCTGTACGGTGGAACTGTGAATGACACAGCTTGGGAATAAGAGTAGCTGGGCTCAAGTTTTGGCTCTATCATTTACTAGCTGTGTCACTAGGGAAAGTTTCTCAATCTTTCCATGACTATACAATGGGGGAAACCATGAAATCTGCTATTGGAGCCATTATGAAGATTAAATGAGTTAGTACATGTGGCTTAGTATCATAATGGAACATATACATGTGGCTTAGTATCATAATGGACATAGTAATTTTTCAATAAATGGTTGTTAGCCATTATTAACTGCATCAACTATACATCAATAGCCATAAAACTGACATACACATTAGCCCCTCAGCTCCAACATAACTCCTGTTTCCCTTATGTCGAAATGCATCTCATAATTAGTACTGCTGTTAACCAAAACATTTTAAGTAAATATGTATTATCATTTTTTTTTGAAGAAGAGCATGAAATAAGAGAGCCAAAAAAATAAGTTTAGGCTGGGTGTGGGGGCTCACGCCTGTAATCCCAGTGTTTTAGGAGGCTGAGGCAGGAAGATCACTTGAGTTCAGAAGTCCAAAACATGCCTAGGCAATATAGTGACCCTGTTTTGAAAAATTAGCCATGCGTGGTGACACATGCCTGTGGCCTCAGCTACTCTGGGGGCTGAGGTGGGAGGATCACTGGAGCCCTGGAGTTTGAGGCTGCAGTGAGCTAGGACTGCTCTACTGCATTGCAGCCTAGGCAAAAGAGCAAGATCAAGGAAAGGAAAGGAAAGGAAAGGAAAAAAAAAAGGAAAAAGGGAAAAGGGGCAGGGCAGGGCAGGGCAGGGCAAGGCAAGGCAAGGCAAGACAAGGCAAGAAAGAAAAAGAAAGAAAAAGGGGAGATTAAATGTTGAAATAGCGATACATTACATGCAATAATATTTACCTTAAAAATTTTTTTTGTCCCAATCATTTTTTTGAATCTTTTTATTTATGCGTCATGTTTTATCAGCCTCCTGAGTAGCTGAAACTACAGATGCACACCATCATCCAGGGTTTTTTTTTTTTTTTTGATGGAATCTTGCTTTGTTGTCCAGGCTGGTCCCAAGAATTATTTGGTGCAATTCATTCTTTCATTTGTATTATTTATTCACTTTACAAATAAGTATTGAATTCACAGTATGCTGAAGTGCAATTTAAAAAAAAAAGTAGTCCCTGTAACTTGTTCAGTTTTAAGGTCTTGTGACTGCAAACAAATGATAAGGAAGGATTTGAAAGTTGAAATCAAAAGATGAAAAACCTGCTTACTCCCTTACCTCATTTAGACAGTGACTCAAAAGTGAGTTCTTGTGTAACCAGCCATATTAGTCAGGATAAGCTAGGTAACATGGTGGTAACAAATTAACACCCAATTACTGGCTTAACACAACAAATATATATTTCTTGCTCATATTGTATTACATGTTTACAGTGGGCTTGTCAGGCAGACGGTTTTCCACACAATCACTGAGAGAGTCAGGTTGATGAAGGCTCTGCCATCTTTTACCGGCACTATTAGAGCACATGGCCAACCTTCTTGTCACAGTGACAGAACAGCCATGAAGGATGCATAGGCACTCTTCAATGCCCTAAATGGAAGTGACCACATCACTTTGACTATGAATCCATTGGCCAAACCTAGTAACATGGCCCCATCTCACTGCAAGGGGCTGGGAATTTTAGGGTGCCAAGGTGCACAGGGCACATGTAATCTGTACCTGACTATCTCAATTAAACTAGAGAGCCAACCCTGACCCTTTCTATCCCTGCCCCTGATTTATGTTTCTCTTTAGCTTGTATTCCCATTTTACATGTTAATTTGAGACTCTCTCTCCTAAATAGAATGTAAACTCTAAGCAGAAAAGCATTCTTGTTTATTTTATACGTTGATACATCCCTAGCACCTAAAACAATGCTTGGCACAGAGATGGCACTTAATAAATATCTGCTATATAAATGAATAAATAAAACTCTGTAGTGGCAACATAAGTAGTAAAGAGCATAAAAAAGACCCTGAGACGGGAAGGAACTTGTCTTGTTCAAGCAAGAGGAAAAAAAAAGAAAAAACAGACTGGCTAGAACAGAATGGTAAGAAAAAAAAAAAAAATGTCACCCAATATTAATATGCATTTTCTTTAAGGCTTACAAGAAACTTTAAAGTAAGAATTGTGATATTCCTGGGATTTAAAAAACTAAATCTTGGAAAAGTTAGCTAACATTCCCAAGGACAGACAGCTAGCAAAGTGAAGAACCAAAATTCATCCTGAGGTTATGCAATTTTTACTCTTCCAGAAAAGGGGTACTTGTCTGCCTGATTTAAACTAACCTATAGCTGCCAGGAAACAAGATCCATAAAGTCACTGTTATGTGACCAACTAAGAATAATATCTGCAATGTCAGCTACATGCCTATCTGTTTCAGTACCTCCTTTTAGTAATGCCTGATTGGGTCCACATGGTAAAATTATGTTCAGTTACTAATTTCTGATAACTTCTACATGTACCCCATGATGCACACTAAGGAGAAGTAAAAGCTTAATATTGAAACTCAGGGGCTTGATTTCAAATTAGTTGTTTGAACCCAGTAAGATAAACCACTTGATTATAAAAATTAGGGAAAACTGAAAATCACTCAAAATTAGAGAAAACTGAAAATCACCCACAATTAGCATGAATGCTAAGAAGAGAAACAAAAAACTACAAAAATCAATGAGGGGAAATTTCACCTTCAGACCATTCATCACTCACAAGGAAACACTCATAACCCTTTGTAAACTTTCCAGAAGCCATCATCCAGAAGTAAAACCTGAATTTGGGTACTGGATACCATAGCTGCATTGGTCTTTGACATTTTGGTCTACCTCCTATATAAAAAAACAGGAAAATAAAGGTGCTCGACACAAAAGTAAGGATTAAATTGGAATAATATATATGAAGAGATTAGGAAAGTTCCTGACCCAAAGTTAAGTTGTCTGCCTTCAAAAATTATACCAGAGGAAATCCCTCAAACATTGAGAAGTATTTTATATAACTCCATTAGAAATGTCAAAAAAAGCAAAAATCAAAATTCACTTTTGCAAAGCCCTTTTCATGCGCATGTGGCCTGCTCTTCCCCAGCAGGATGCATCTTCTAGGGACTTCTACCAGGAAGTAGCTGGGACAGTGAAGAGTCTACTCAACATCCAGCTTACATGTGCCCAAGGCCAGAGGCAAAAGTAGAATGATGGTGGCATCCAGTATTCAGTGTGAATGAGAGCAATGTCCTTATAAATGGATGGCCCAAAGTGAAATTTTCTGCTGCTCTCTTGACCACTTTCTGAGGTTCATTTGCAGTATTTTTTAATTAAGTTATTTATATGTTTCAATCTAACAGAGTCATTTTCATTGCTTACAACTAAGAAACCTGAGTATTACAACATTCAGATATTAATAACCAAGTGTGACTCCAGCAAGGAGGTGACACAATAAAATCTATGAAAGATGACAGATAATAAATAGGTAGCAAGGTAGGTAGGTAGGTAGGTAGATGGATGGGTGGATAGATAGATAGATGATAGATAAATAGATAGATGATAGATAGATTGGATAGATAGATGATAGATATAAATAATAGCTAACATTTATTACATAATTACTATAGGCCAGGAACTTTCCTAATCACTTCAAATATATTATTCCAATTTAAACCTTACATTTGTATTGAGCACCTTTATTTTCCTGTTTTTCATATGAGCAAACTGAGATGAAAAGAGGATAAACAAACTGCTGAGGACCACAGAGCCAGTATGGTAGATTATTGTTCCTCAAACATTCACCCCTTTTTCTCCAACCCACCCTTCCCTTGGAAGATTGTCCCTCCTTGTCCCACTGATGTTGAACTTGGTCATGGTACTTGATTTGGTCTCATAGAAAGTTGAGTGTATATCTCCTTATTTTAGGACTGTGTGACTTGTGACATAAGCAAAGTGTGAAGAAGCTTGCATGTGGTTGGACTTTCACTCTTCCACTTCTATCTTCACTATTAAAAGAACATGACCCAAGCAGCCTGCCAGTCTCAGAAGGATGAAAGGCAAATGCAGTACACCTGAACTGAACCAGTGACCTGATACCAAGTACAGATGAGCACAGCCTTTATCAGCTAAACCTTGGCTGTCTCACAGATATCTGAGTAGGCAAACGACTCTATTTTGGCATGCTTCTGAGTATGGGAGTGATTTGTTACTCAGCATTGTTGTGTCAATAGCTAACTGATGCAGCTAGTAAACTATGCAACAAGGATGCAAACCCAGACAATTTGACTCTTCTATCTCCTTCCTAATTACTTTGCTGTATTACGTTCCCTGCTAGGTCTGACAGTTTACACCAAATAAACACAAAGTGTTAGTGCACCCCAATCTCTGACACCTCAGCAGGTATAAGAAAATTTATCTGCTAGAAATGTCTATGATGGTATCTCCGTCTTTCTCTGACCACAGCCATATTTCAGTACATTAGCCTTGCTCTCTGTGGTTTGCCTCTGTGCTTTGTCTCACAGTGGTATCCAGAAGGCAATGTTTCCTGATGTCAGTGCTGATATACATAGCACAAAGATTCTCAAACTCTTGGACAGCAATATCTTGAAATTCTGTCTTTAACTCATGAAGCCCAGCAACAAAATCTTAATTTCCTTTCCTGTTTTTCTGTTTCTGTCCTGAATTCCCATTTCACAAAGCCAAGAGAAATGAGAAGTACATGGGGTGAGAGTTTTTATAAATAACTTGTGGTGGTTCCTAAATATCTCTGATGCTTAATTATTCTTCTAGTGATTGAGAGGTTTTTTCCCCCTTTGGTTTAGAAAGCACATCTGTGCCAAACACTCTCTAAACATGGTTTTTCCTATTACTTCAAAACTCTTCCCATTATAACTGTTTCTTGCCTGTTCCTTAGATGTTATTACATGGCCAAAGCACCGCCTTCTCCTGCCTGGTCTTACGTACATCTCTAACATGCCACGTCATCACTGCCCAAAGATTTACATCAGCACATACACCTCACATCTCCTTCCATTCTACTGACATTGTGTAACCAAGGACAACATGATCAGGTGAAGGCAGCTGGCCTCACCTGGTAGTTGTCTGAAGTAAGAGATGCAAGACACAGTTGATGATGTTTGAACATCAATGCTGATAACCACCATCCATTTAATAGCCTGTCATTCATGTATTTGTAGAAGAAAGGAAAAAAATCTATAACTGGTTTGCCTCATCTATAAATGGTTTGCCTTGCTTGAAAGTATAATATTAGTTAAACTTAAGGAAGAAAGGAGTTTTGAATTCCTGAGAGTGGCACTTGGGTATGTATGAACTGGATCCTTCATGCTTCTACTTTTCAGGTAATCTATACGATTTATTGCCCAGAAGGATATGGTGTGCTAAGCCAGATGAGGTACAAGTGGATCCTGCTCCTCTCAGCTAAAGAGGAACAAACTGGAACTGAGTCTTTCCTGTTCTTGCTACTTACAGAAAGTCTTTGCTCAGAGAGCTTCCTGATCTGTGTCTTGACAGCATGACTTTGCCCTATAGATCCTAAGGGTATGAGAGCAAGGAAACAATAAACCAGATAGAATCACCCACATGGGTCAGTGATACCGAACCCAGGCTGGTCCCAGACAGAAGAGAAAATTGCCCAACAAAATCCTGATCTAACTCGTGATTTACCAAGTACATCCCGTACAGAGGATGGGAACCTTGGGTCCAGGAAACAAAGTTAAAAACCACCCAGTGACAGGACCTCCATCTCCTGCCATGGGTAAAACCTCATTGAGACAGTCATTTGTGTAAGTAAATGCACTTTACAGAGCCACACACAAGGTTCTAGATTTCTTGTACTATTGAAATTATTTTAAAGACTAGGCAGGATCTCTAAAAACACCTAGTAAGAAGGAAGGAAGTGAATATACTAGGTAGTGTTAATGTGAAAGTAATCTGAGGCTCAGAGATGCATAAAATGTTTAAAAACAACATCCTCTTCCCATGTAGAAAAAGTGGATTAAAAGAGTCCCTTTACTCTTTCTATCGTCAAATACCTGGAGACATCATATGTAAGATTCTATTAACCTCACAGAACATCAAAATCAAATCATTAGGGGAAGACAACTGAACTTGTCTGGTTGCCACCTGCAGTGAAATAAGTGATGAAAGTCTATGAGTAATTCCTAGAACTCAAGAATCTTAGTAGTTTCGGGTTTTGTTTTTCCTTCGAATCAGGATTCACTCGTTCTCAATGAGAAAAGAATTGAAGGTAGAAATTCTGGGTTCTAGTCCCAGGTGTCACTCACTAACTGTACAACTTTGGTCAGGTCTCTTTACCTTTCTACTTCTCAGCTACTCTGTCTTTGATGGGAATAATACCCATTGTTCCTTCTTCCCCAAAGTACATCCACTAACTGGCACCTCTGTAACATTTTCAACTTCACAGGGTACTTTCAACACAGCCCCTTACTTGCTCCATATATAAACTCTCTGGGAGAAGTTGGTTAATGGTAACTCTTCACACCCCAGCTTCCCACTGCATGGATCCAAAAACTAAGAAGCCGGGGAATGAAGGGATTTCCCAAACATGAGTTGGGATTCATATCTCATATTCAAACTCTAAATCCATTGTTTCTTTTCCCTTTACACCACAAAAGCATTTTACAAAAGTAAAATGTAAATGTATTTCAGCATTGCAATCTGGCTTCTGAAAGGGAAACATTGGTAGAGGTATTATAATTATCACAAACTCCATTTTCCTGTTTGCTATGTCAAGATGGAAAACAGGCTTTATTGTAAGTGCATGAATAGCCCCATGGCAGCAAAACAAGAGGAGGCTGCACAGCCCAACACAGCAGGGATACCGCTGGAGGAGAAACAGCAGCAGAGCACTGCTCCAAACAGTGGGTAAAGGGCAGTGAGAAGGTTCTAGAACGCATGCTTCACCTGAACATCTGCACCCTCACTCTTAAATGGCAAAGCACCCACAGTGTCAGGAAGAAAACCATTAGACCAAGGAGATGAGCCCAGTTAGTGCTAAGGGGACACATCATCTTAAAGAAAAGACACTGCCAGGTTATGGGGACTGAGGCAGTTTCTAGAATTGAGGATTTTAAAGGTCAAGTCAGACTATGTGATGGTCAATGGGAGATCCTTTGGATCAACCCCATCTTGCTGATAAAGTCGACGATGAATTCCATGATGTCACATAATAGGGGCAAGTAGTAGGAGTAAGGAGGTTTTGGAGACTGGAGAAACTTTAGCCAAAGGTTAGCTGGAAAAGGGAAGATACAGATCCACGTGATCCTCTCATTATCCCCAGAGTTGGGCCAGGACCAGGACATGGCTGTGCATGCAGTGTGAGTCTCCATTCCATGGAAGTGACCACGCGCCACTCCTTACTCCCTACTGTACGGGCAAGTGTAAGAAAGCAATCCTGTCTGTGGAAAACGTACAGGCTGCTTGGCATCCAACAGTCTGGATATGAGTATCAGCCCTTTATAGGCATTCTCTGCACCTGGAGTCTCTAGCACCATGAGAAGTGTATTTCTCTTATTGGAGAGGAGGAGGCCCTGGATCAGGGAAAGCCAAACTTGGATGCAATTCCTTCCACTGGGGAAAACACTGTGGAAGGAGAAGCTGGCCCCACTATCTCTTTGTCCAAGCATTCCAGAGTAAGGACCCAGGGTCACTTTCCAACAATTCAGTTTCTCTGAAACCACACTGTTTCACCAGCCTAGTGTCTCCGCAGCGTGTTAGAGGAAAAAAGTATCTAGGCAAAGATAACCCTGCAAAGCGGAGGAAATCTCCTCAATACAGATTATTAATTAAAATAAAACCTGAATCTGAGTTGTCTTTTATTAAAAACATTGAAATGTAATTAATAGTGATTGTTTTGGTTTTCTTTTTCCTTGCTGCTTAAAAAAAAAAATATTCCAAGGCTGCATTCCATAAAGGCATTTCATTAACCAGTCAAATTTAAGTGACTTAATTGATGTAGTTACAGCATTAACTTTCCTGATAAAAAATAAAATGACTCAGGGCAAACACACTGTCATATTGTTATTATTTAACACGGACTGCAAAGCCCTAGCACAGGAGTTGCTGCCTAGCACACAGTTAGACACGGTCCGTGTCCCAGGGGCATGCAATCCCAGCAAGGTTGTTATATGGTATTCATTGCAATTTGATAAACTTCATTTATCTAGACAGCCACTTATTTAGGATGAATTGGAACCTACTGAATCATCTTAATTCAGAGGCTTCTACTGCACCATGGGTCTGCAGCAGCTATTAAACTTGGGAAGATTAGGCAGCCATGACACAATGAATGTATTATTCCTGCAGAATGATCTGGGTATGATGAATCATCAGCTTTATGGACAGGTGTTGGGTGATACCTGCTATCACCTTCCTTCCCCTTTAGGTTTTTAAGTATGATATCAGTACTGCAGTCACTGTTACTCATCTTCCCCAATAAAGAAGTTATCTGTCACAGATGATGCTATTTCCCCAATAGCACAATCATTCAATTCTTGGGGAAAAAAATATCACACAGCCTGAAACCCTGGTACAAGATGAGGGTTCCCCTAGGCACTGAGTTCTCTGAAGCGATGAGTTAATGAGGAGAGAAGAGTTCTTTCTGCAATGGATACAGCCACTTTATGGCATTCTATTACTAATTGAGAGTAGGAACTCCCATAAACTATATATAGAGGATTTATTTGGGTTATTTACAAGGCCAAGGGAGGAAACATGCAAATAGAAAGACTTGCATATAGAATGAATCCAATTGCTGAACAACTGTAAATTCTATTTATGGACAGAGGGCTTTTTCAAAGACAGGTGATATGTAAGATTTGAACACAATCTTAAGGTTATAACTCCCAAAATTCTTGACTGCTCTCTAAATTCAGGACCACAGACTCTTGCAACATGTAGACCAAGTCTATATTTATACTGTCTTTAATGATGAAGCGTAGGGCTTGGGAATTAAAATGAAACAGTTTGATGTTATTCCAAAAAGTCACAGCAACTTCCAATATCTCAGACTTGAATAAACACTAAAGGCATTTTATCAGTCAGGGTTCTCCAGAGAAACAAAACAAATAGGATACATACGTACATACATATCTACATACATAGATACTTGATTTATTTTTAAGCAATTGGCTATGCGTGATTGGGTAGGCTGGCATGTCTGGAATCTGTAGGCAGCTTGGCAGACAAGAAACTCAGACAAGATTTTCTGTTACCTTTTTGAAGCGGAATTCTTTGTCTCTGGGAAACTTGCTTCTGTTCTTCTGGCCTTCAACGGATTGCATGAGGTCCACTCACATTACTGCTGTTCTCTTTTAAAGTCAACTCTAGATGTTTATCTCATCAGCAAAATACCTTCACAGTCGTCTTGATGAGTGTTTGACCAAACAATTGGGCACCATGACCTAGCAAAGTTGACACATAAAATTTAGCCATCACAGGCATCACCTCTATTTGTCAATGTTTACGCTATGAATGTTAGCAAACACTATTTCTTAAGTTGGCACATACAAAACCAGTAGGATTTGCATTCCGTAAAACAGAATCATCCAAGTTTTTTTTTTTTTTTTTTTTTTTTTTTGGTTTCAGCTCAAAATAAAAGTTTTTTGGAGTTTGAATATGCTACGCCTTTTTTGTGCCAATGGCAATTATTTTGTTGAAAAATATTTCTTATGTTTCTATAAACAGTATTTGCAAATTATGGCCCACAGCTAACTGACCTATCACCTGTTTTTGCATGGCCCATGAACAAAGTATGAGTTTTACATTTTTAAATGCTTACATTATAAATGGAGATGCAAGAAATTGTACATTCAAAAACGGTTATGTAGTTACAACACACATGCACACAAATGTTATGTAATTATCTACATAATATTATCCTGATTTTGCCACTTGGCCCTCAAATGTTAAATATTTACTCTCTGGCCCTCTAAAAAATGTTTGCCAATGCTTGTTATAAATCGAATATTTTCTTATTGGAGAAGTCCTAAGCACCCCATCTAGCTATAGGGAGCATTACTGTATTGTAAAGGGTTCCTTTAATTCCTTTCTCTTTTTTGTTTTGTTTTGTTTTGTTTTTGAAACTGTCTCATTCTGTCACCCAGGCTGTAGTGTAGTTAGCAGAATCATGGCTTACTGCAGCCTTGATGGCCTGAGCTCCAGCAATCCTCCCACCTCAGCCTCCCAAAGTGCTAGGATTACAGACATGAGCCACTGTGCTGACCCTATTTCCTTTCTTAATATCATAATTCCTCAGTAAGCACTATAAATACAGCCTTTAAAACTTAAACTCTTATCTTGATTAACTAAACTTTAAGGAAATGAACTTTAGTGTTTAGTGAAAGAAACTTCATTTAAAGCCAATAAAATCAATCAGGCAGTGGATTTGCAAGACCTGCCTAATTTGTCTTTGCCCTTTTCTCCACTTCATGTCCTATGCCTGTTCTCTTCCCTCATTCCACTCCACTCCAGCTGTCCTGACCCCCCCCCCCCTTTTTTTTTTTTTTTTTTGAGATGGAGTCTCAGTTGCCCAGGCTGGAGTGTAGTGGTGTGATCATGGCTCACTGTAACCTCCGCCTCCCAGGTTCAAGCAATTCTCTTGCCTCTGCCTCCTGAGTAGCTGGGATTACAGGTGTGCACCACCATGCTGTGCTAATTTTTGTATTTTTAGTAGAGACTGGGTTTTGCCATGTTGGCCAGGCTGGTCCTGAACTCCTGACCTCGGGTGATCCATCTGCCTCGGCCTCCCAAAGTCCTGGTCTTCTTTTTGTTCCTGGAATACTTCTACCTTGTTCCTACCTGAAGACTTTACACTTGCTATTCCCTCTTCCTGGAACACAACCCCCACAGAACATCCCAAAGCTGGCTGCTTCTTATTATGCAGATGTAAACTCTGATGTTACGTACTGAGACAGGCCATCCCTGACCATGCTTCTAACCCACACTCTCCATTCTTAATCTCTATCTTACTACTCTATTCTATTTTGTATATAACACTGTCCAGAATAATCTATAGATTAGTATATTTCTCACCAGTAAAATGACAGCTCTGAGAGAGCAAGAGCTGTCTGTCTTGCTCATGACTGTAGTCCAATATCTAGAACATCCCAGGGTCCACAGAAGGTGTTTCTTCTATATTTGTGGACTTCGCAAATAGACAGACACAACATGCGATGAGTCATCTTAGTGATTACTCTTCCAATTAAGTTACCATTGGAACAGCAGTGGCCTGGAAGTTATTTAACTGGACTATTCATTCTTTTACCTAAAGTGCTTTCAGCTTCCAAACCTGTCTCAGGCCATATACTAGGTGGGGTGGATACAACAGTTAAGAAAACAAAAATGAGCCCCTGCACTCAGGGATCTCACAAAATAATACAGTAGCAACAGAGGAGTTTGAGGATAATGCCATGCTCCAGTGATACTAGAAAACATGTTTTGTATATGTCATTGAATGTGTCTTTTCTTACCTCAAATACTTCTTCAAACTTTTTTTTTTTTTTTTTTTGAGACAGAGTCTTTCTCTGTAACCCAGGCTGGAGTGCAGTGGTACGATCTCAGCTCACTGCAACCTCCACCTCCCAGGTTCAAGTACTTCTCTGCCTCAGGCTCCCAAGTAGCTGGGATTACAGGTGCCCACCACCACGCCCGGCTAAATTTTGTATTTTTAGTAGAGATGGAGTTTCACCATCTCGGCCAGCCTGGTCTTGAACTCCTGACTTCGTGATCCACCTGCCTCGGCCTCCCAAAGTGCTGGGATTACAGGCGTGGGCCACGGTCCCCGGCCTTCAAACTCTTTTAAATCAGTATTTTCTAGCTTTAATGCATCTGAGCATTGACATGTGGTTCTTTTAATAGGCAAGGCTTTAATACCACATCAATGTTGACGATAAGAAATTATAAATATTTAAGCTAAAACTTAAAGACAAGAAATTATCCTGTGCACTACAAAACACAATATAGAAAGGAATTTGTTCACAACATTCAAAAACATTGACCCTCTGACTTTATGCCTACTAGTTTGATGTTACAGATGAAAAATTTCTAAAGACATATATATGATGCTTTATCAGCTGTTCAGATTTCTAACATTCATATATTACAGCTCTTTTTAGTCAGAAAGGGGATATTTATCATGCCTTTATTTACATCTTCCTCTTTATGCTTCTTTTTTTTTTTTTTTCAGACGGAGTCTCGCTCTGTTGCCCAGGCTGGAGTGCAGTAGCAGGATCTCAGCTCACTGCAAGCTCCGCCTCCCGGGTTCACGCCATTCTCCTGCCTCAGCCTCCCGAGTAGCTGGGACTAAAGGTGCCTGCCACCATGCCCAGCTAAATTTTTCTATTTTTTAGTAGAAACAGGGCTTCACCGTGTTAGCTGGGATGGTCTCGATCTCCTGACCTCGTGATCTGCCCATCTCGGCCTCCCAAAGTGCTGGGATTATAGGCGTGAGCCATCGCACCCAGCCTATGCTTCTTTTTAAGAACATACTTTATAGTTTAACCATGACCTGGTCCCATATATCAGGGATCCCCAAGCCCTGGGCCAGGGACTGGTACCAGACCACAGCCTGTTAGGAACTGGGCCACATGCTGGAGGTGAGTGGCAGGCGAGCAAGTGAAGCTTCCTGTATAGTTCCAGTTGCTGCCCATCACTGGCAGTACTGCCTGAGTTCTGCTTCCTGTCAAATCAGCAACAGCATTAGACTCTCATAGGAGCATGAACCCTATTGTGAACTGTGCATATGAGGGACCTAGGTTGTGTGCTCCTTATGAGAATCTAATGCATGATGATCTGTTCTGTCTCCCATCACCCCCATATGGGACTGTCTAGTTGCAGGAAAACAAGTTCAGGACTCCCACTGATTCTACATTATAGTGAGTTGTATAATTATTTCATTATATATTACAATGTAATAATAATAGAAATAAAGTGCACAATAAGTGTAATATGCTTGAATCATCCTGAAACCACCCCTCCAATTTGTGGAAAAATTGTCTTCCATGAAACCTTGGTCCCTGGTGCCAAAACATTTGGAGAGCGCTGCCATATATGATTTTAAAAACTTAGGTGACCTCCACAACCCAGTGTCTCTATCTCAAGAAGAAAGAACAACAGCAACACTTGGCAAGGAGTGCAGTAACATCTCAAAATGAGAATGAAAAAGAGATGCAGAGACACTGGATCTACATATTATAGTTTATGTGTTGGTTTTCTTCATGGAGAATGCTGCATTTTTAACTCAGCAAGAGTGTATTTAAATAGAAAAAAAATCAAGTCTTACTTGATAAATCTTTCTTCATGTCCCTGCCAATATCTGTATGGTTGTCCCCGGACATTTTTTCTTGGAATGTACCCTTCTAAACACACACACACACAATTAAAGGGGAATTGGAGGGCCTCTCTCTTATTTGCTTCCTAGTAAATTTAGTAAGAAAATTTGCAGCCGGGTGCAGTGGCTCAAGCCTGTAATCCCAGCACTTTGGGAGGCCGAGGTGGGCAGATCACAAGGTCAGGAGATCGAGACCATCCCAGCTCACACGGTGAAACCCTGTCTCTACTAAAAATACAAAAAATTAGCTGGGCCTGGTGGCAGGCACCTGTAGTCCCAGCTACTCAGGAGACTGAGGCAGGAGAATGGCGTGAACCCAGGAGGCGGAGGTTGCAGTGAGCTGAGATTGCGCCACTGCACTCCAGTCCGGGCGACAAAGTGAGACTCGGTCTCAAAAGAAAAGAAAAAAGAAAATTACATGTAAACCAGGCCTTAACGTAATGTTTGTAATGTTGAGAATTTCTTTGTTTGAATTACTTTTTCTGTCATCGAGACTGAAAGTGAGAACTGCACATAGATAGCTGTCATGAAACCAACAAGCAGGAGACCTGCTACATCTATGTCACTAAAAATCTTTGATCTTGAATAAGTGGTGTGTGTTCCTTGATCCTCAGTTTCCTCATCTAGAAAATGAAGACATCTTATTATATCATTTCCAATCTACTCACTTCCAATTCTACATTCCACTATAAGTTCGCATATGTTTATAATAAGCACCATCAATCATAAGCAGTAAAACAAAAAATGAACCAGGACTTTTTGTGGAATTTCAAGATTGAAGTGTATACATACACTTCATTTAGTGTACACAATTGCACACTATAAATGTATGTTGCTTACGGTACATCGACTCTACCTTAAGAAAGCTCTGAGGTTAAATTAAAAAAGCATGACACTTTAGGTTGTTATCTAAGAAGAATTGACAGCATTTTGGGGAGGAAAATAAGAATAACATACATTTTCATAAGAGTTTTTTTTTTTAACTGCCTCTTGGACAAGTAAAGAATCAAAATGACCCCTTTAAGGGTACAATCACTTTTATTGAACAGCACTAAATAGCCTTGTCTACACAAATAAATGGCATTGAGGCAAAACCCCTGCTGGCGGAATTGTATTTACCTATTTCATTATTGTTGTTGTTATTAATTTTACAGACAGGATCTTGCTCTGTTGCCCAGGCTGGAGTGCACTGGCTTGATCACAGCTCACTGCAGCCTGGAGCTACTGGGCTCAAGGGATCCTCTTGTTATAGCCTCCTGAGTAGCCGGTATTACAGGCATGTACCACCATCCTCAGCTAATTTTTGTAACTGTTTTAGAGACAAGGATTCACTATGTTGGCCAGGCTAGCTGTATTCTTATTTTTTAATAAACTTGAATTCTGCCAGTGGATATATATTCATCATTTTCAAAATAGCCCATGGTTTGATCTCTACCTCCCCATTTCCCCCTGCCCTTCCTAGCTGGGTGGAAGCTGAGGCAGAGTCTCTGCTACCAGCTGGTGAGTGGAAGAAGGCAGATCTATTTACCTACCAAGAAAGGCCTAGAATAAGAATGATATTTAACTGCACCGCCTAAAAACAAAAACAGGTTACAATGAAATACAAAATAAATTTCTCTAAATTCAACCATATTTTGATAGACAAATTCAATGAAACCAATTAATAGTCAGGCAACTTTAGCGAAAATGAAGAGAAAGAAAAAAATACAGGATGGAGAGAAAGCAAAAGAAAAAATAGAAACACAGGAAAAGGGGGAAGTTATAGTTTACAGTTTTAGGGTCAAAATTTATGCTTTTTTTTTCATTTATTTATGTATTTATTGAGACAGAGTCTCGCTGTATTGCCCAGGCTGGAGTGCAGTGGCACAATCTCGGCTCACTGCAACCTCCACCTCCCAGGTTCAAGCCATTCTCCTGCCTCAGCCTCCCGAGTAGCTAGGACTACAGGTGCACACCCCTGCCCCCGCCACCACCACACCCCGCCCAGCTAATTTTTTGTATTTTTAATAGAGATGGTGGTTTCACTGTGTTGGCCAGGATGGTCTCAAACTCCTGACCTCGTGATCTGCCTGCCTCGACCTCCCAAAGTGCTAGGATTACAGGCCTGAGCCACTGCGCCCGGCCAATTTATGCTTTCTTGCATTTTATTTTAAAAATCCCTTCTAGAATTTCCAAGCAAAATCTATGCCAACATGCCAACTCTGTGACTGCAGACAGGAAAAGAGATAAATGAAGTAACTATGCAGATACTGAACAACAGTCTTTACTGATCATCAAGGAAGTTAAAGCAAATTATTTTCCTTTACCTTGAATTATCCAGAAAATCATCTCCCTGCTTTACTTCTCATTGTGTTGTAAACAAAGCTTAAACCAAATGAAAAGTTGGTTGAGTTATTTGTAATTCTTTCATCTGTCTCCATAACTCAAGCAAAAAAAAAAGAAAAAAACAAAAAACCTCTGAATTACACACTACCCACAAATTTGCAAATGTGTGGACCTTGCATTGGAGAATTTCATGAAATAGAAGAGAAGAGAATGAGGTGTGTCTATGAAAAGTAGATAACATAAAAATGCTTTGTGGCATTTCCCTATGTCTTTTCTGAATGGTTGGAGATGTTTTATATAAGGTCTGCTTCCATTAACACTTAGGCACTATTCCCTCCCTCAACACTGAAATGACATTCTAAATGGCATGCCTGTGTATTATAACCGGGTCCCAATTTCTTCTCCCTTTTTGCATCTCACATCAACAGCAGGACAGGCAAAAGACTGGCCCAGACAATGCCAAAGCAATGGAAAAATGCCTTTAGTTATTATTACCAGAGTAAATGAAGAAACTGCACACCAGATGGGTGTATATTATCTATCCAACTAAAAAAGTGTCTTGTTAACAGAGATAAATGGTCTGAAATGGCAGAACATTTTCTTGCAATTTTAAAAAATAATAGCAGCAATATTTCAGAGGATAATTCTGCAATTTTTTCAAGGTTTCTGTTAAAAACCACATTTGATATTGATAGATACATGCTTAAAGTGTTCATTGGCACATTCATAAATATGTGAAGTTGAAAGGTATTTTTTTTTTTAAATCCCAACTACAGTAACCTCTCTTGGAAGTGTGAAGACATGATGTGAATGGCCTATTGCATTCGCTAGGGCTGAACATGTTTCATTCATTCCTGAATCAGCTTTGTCAAAACAAAGCAGAGGCAGTGTGGTGCACTGGACTGTACCAATTGCCATCAGTGCGACCTTGAACTTGCCAAATAATGTAAAATCACAGTTTTCAGATCTCTAAGATGTAGATAAAATCTACCACACAGGATTGCTATGAGAATTTTCCAAAAAATCCAGTAAGTATCCTGTCTGGTACGCAAAGGTGCCATCTGAATGTTCACTTCTCAATGAGCAATATTTGTAGAAAGTATTGGGTTCTGTATCTCCTTACTGAAAAGAGCGTCTAGCTTCACACAATGGGAATGTTTTGCTTTCTTTTAATGTTAAGGTGCATTGTTCCAGTTTTGATAGTGAATAAAACAAGATCTCTGGCAAAAATATACAATAAATATTATCCCCCTTCTGTAGTCCTTGACCTAGTTAAATCTATATTACAGGTAAACTAAAATCTATTATGAATATGAAAACACCGCCTTCATTTTCATTCAGCCATATCTGTAGGCAAACATGATTATTTACTAGAAGAAAAATATAATTAACTTCTGAAACATTTTATTTTATTTGGAAAGCCTCCTTTCTCCAGGAACATAACA
Source organism: Piliocolobus tephrosceles (assembly GCF_002776525.5). NCBI lineage: Eukaryota > Metazoa > Chordata > Mammalia > Primates > Cercopithecidae > Piliocolobus > Piliocolobus tephrosceles. The sequence continues at coordinate 162,077,694 of NC_045436.1, read as the reverse complement.
ATGAGTTACTGATTTGTAAAGTGTTATACTTTAGAGGTGGTCAAAATACTTTTCTAACAATCATGATGGTTTGTATTTCTAATCTCAGTAACACCTAGCTAGAACATAAAAATGGTCTTCAGAGAACGTTTGGGCCTTTTTAGTTTTTGTCACCTCAATTTTGCCTTTGTATGCACCCAGGAATCTTGGGTGGGTTTTAATCTTTCCATTTAGTGGTTGGTTAGTTGGTTTGTTTAATAACTAGGAGTACTGAAAGATATAAGTTGACTTATCAGCTTGTGAAGCCAAGGAGAAAAATACAATGCTGTCTGTGATACCCCAGCGATAATAAAGAAGATGAAGGTGCCTACCCTGAAACAGCTTTGTAAAGTCCACTGCGGTGGGCATGGCCCAAGCAGTCTCATCTTGCTTGGAGATTCAAGTTGGAGCCCTTGGTAATGGTCATGTCAACTCAAATGACCCTTGAAAAAAGTAAAAGGCATGGTAGGTAGAACCCACACAATACTTTCATTATAGTAGGCCCCTTTCGCTCCAGCATGTTCTCTGTTCTTCATTTGAACACCAGCGGGAGTAGTTTGCTTGGATTGAGAAGATCTATCTCATATGTGTGTGTGTGTGTGTGTGTGTGTGTGTGTGTGTATAATCTCAACGTGGAAGCTGAGATTGACGGTGGCAACATCAAATTGATCTCTCTTCATTCATGATATAGGAGAAAACTCAGTGGCATACAGTGGACCTGCAGTTGTATTTAGGTGATTAAATGTGTATTTTAAATAATTTCATCACATTTGTTTTCTGCACAGGAAAATTCTTTTACTGGGACCAGCTCCTTCCCTACTCTATCCATATACCAGTGACTGGAACGGCCATGTTTTTGTATAGCCTCACCCCTCCCACAATCTGGACCAATCCCTGCACTTTCCTGAGATATTTTAAATTCCAAAACACAGAGAGGGTGATACAGTCTCCCTCTTGTGGTCAAAGCCAAAAGATGTGAATCCTGTTTTCCATATGTCTCCACAGAAATAGAACATACAGTGAAAAAAGTAATAGTAAGAATACAGTTGAAAGGCGGACAGACAGAGCTGTGAGACCTGGAGGGAGGGTCTATAGCATTCAAACCCCTGATTCCATTTGTTCTTGAGATTCTGCAGGATCCCGCCTCCTACCCTTGTTTGACTGTTCAAGTCTGTTCTGATTGTGAAAGTTTGTAAATGACCCCTCTAGCCAATAGCTTGCTAGGGTTAACTTTCTGACACTTGCAACTACATTGATATAGTCACCAAAGTGTTTACTTAGATCAAGGTTCTCCCCAGCAAAGACAGAAACAGCAACCTGATAAAAACTTTATTACTGGCATAAATGTATAGTGGCCTTACCTTTGCCAAAACACTTCACTAGGATAGTCCAACATGACTTAACAATTTACTTTTGTTATCTGGGTTTTAATTTCCTCATCAAAGAAACGGTAGGGTTGAGCTAGATCAGAAGAACTAAGGGAACTGCATGGACCACCTAGCCGCACAGCAGTGAGTGTGTGCTCAACCTGACATTCTTTCCCAAGGACTTTCAGTTCTGCTTCAGAAGACTTCTCACCACCGTATGCAGGGTGGAATTTACTTTTCATTCCTGGACCTTAAATGATCTTGAAATACCATTATAACCTTGCTAACAATGTAGTGAATTAGACCAGGCAAGTAACTGATTCCCATTACACAAGTAAGGAAATTGAGTCACAGAGAAACTTCTAGTTTACATAAACCTGTTCAGCTTCTTTTTAACCCTCTTTTCCCTCTTCATATACACCTGGGGAGGTGGAAGGAGGATGAAAGACTGTGGCTGTTCTTTAGTAGTTTCTTTCCTTGGAAAAAGAACAGGGTGGGGCATGCCACTGCTCTTGAAGTCTTCTCCACTGTTGCATTGGAAATTATCTCCTTTTCTTCCCCATCCTTTTGTCTCCCTTAATTTATTGCATCACATCAGCACCAGCTGGCTGTACCCCATATTAGAGGAAGATGGGGCCCAGTCAATTACTGCTTCTCTGAACTAAGCTGTACCCTGGTGAGTAGCATTCCCAAAGGGGTTTAACTTAGGAGTGGGAAATAACAGAGAAACAAAGAGAAACTTGTTCAGAGACCAACTTTTGAACCCAAGCAGAGATGCAAATTTGGGGTCTAGGCATGCCATTTAGTCAACCATGCAAATTAGCACATGCTCGCTTGCCTGGGGCCCCGAAAGAAACCAGGAGGGGACCCACAAGGAATTCCAATCTGTTCTGTTTCTCCTTCAATTGACTTTTGATCGTGTTTTAGTTGGTATTTGCTTCTGTGGCTGCCTATGGCTGAAGGTAAATGTTTGTTTTCTTAACCTGGGCATCAGCAAGCAGAGATTAAATAAAAATGAGTTTAGATTGAAAGTTAATAATGGTAAAGTTTAAGCGTAAACTAGGAAGAAAAAATAGAGCATGTGTATAATTTATATAATATTTATTATATATTTATATATAATTTATATAATATTTACTATATATATAATTTATATATTTATATATATATGCACACACACACATAAAAGCTGAAAAATTAGTCCAAAAATTAAAGTCCAACCTAGTCAACCCCATATCTAGGAATCTTCCTTGATTTTTTCCTTTAAAGGTCACCATTCACAGTTACTATTCATGGATGCAGGGATGAGGATGACTGTATTTAGTTGCAATCGTTTAAATTTATGCTCTTCATAAAAGCAAGTGTCTCACTCTGACAAGGGTTGTAACCCTCATGCATTTCCTACAGCTCCAGCTGAATTGGAACTATTAGGTCCTATTCACTTACACCTTCTCAGAGAAGATTCCATTTCCCAATTATTGGAACATTGAGTCAAATAAAAGCAAATGTTAAAGAAAACAACATGAAAAGACTCTTTCAATATCTAAAGAAAGCTGGGGATTGATCGAAACTAAGTAATTGAAAATGCATCTCTATCCATGACTTGAACCACAAAGGTGGTGGGGGGCAGGGTAAAGGAAAGAGGAGTAGGAACTTAGAGGAGGGGCAAGAAAGAGAGAAAATTTATTAAAGTAAAGCAAGAGAATTGGTATCTGGAATTTCCTCTGCAATTTAAGGCTGTCAGACCAGCATCTTGCACATCTTCCCAGATTGAACACATCGCTATTACGGAAGCAGAGCTCTATTCTAGGATAGATTAAAGAGCTAATAGGTGAAACCAGCTGCAGGGAGCATCTGTTTTTTTTTGTTGTTGTTGTTGTTGTTGTTTGGGTTGTTGTTGTTTTTTTTTTTTTCAGAGCAGGAGTCCTTGCAGAACTAGAAAAAATACAGATTCCAGAGTTCTCAGGAGGTTGCAGCCTAGGAGGGCATTTTCGCAACCTTCCAATCTTTAAAGCGCTCTAAGCTCAATGAATCCCCATGAATCCTTCCAACACGTGACTTGTCATAACAACTTTACCTTCCCAAATATTACTGGGGTGAAAAGACCTGGAGCACAGCTTCGCTTTTACCAAAGGTGTTTCCTATTCATTGCCTTATTATTTGACTAATGCCTGGGTGGCTATATTTGCAGATCCTGTCTTCTAGGCTACCGTGAGTAGTTGCTCCATTACTTATTTTCTAAATGAATAGGAGAACTACTTCTTCTCAGTCATCACAGCCTAAGCAAGTGGTTTGAAATGATAAACCTGTCAAACAGCTTGTGGTCACACAGCTGACTTGTAGAATCTTTAGGAGCTTTAATTAATATGACTTGTGGGGGTGTTGGAAAAAGAGAGGTCACTTAGGATAACATTTGTTAACAATCAGTGGTATGTCCTATGCAACCATAAAAAAGGATGAGTTCATGTCCTTTGCAGGCACATGGATGAAGCTGGAAACCATCATTGTCCACAAACTAACACAGGAACAGAAAACCAAACACCACATTTTCTCACTCATAAGTGGGAGTTGCACAGTGAGAACACATGAACACAGGGAGGGAAACGTTACACACCGGGGTCTGTCAGGGGGTGAGGGGCTAGGGGAAGGATAGCATTAGGAGAAATACCTAAAGTAGATGATGGGTTGATGGGTGCAGCAAACCACCATGGCATGTGTATATCTATGTAACAAACCTGCATGTTCTGCACATGTATCCCAGAACTTAAAGTATAATTAAAAAAAAAAAAAAAATCAGTGGTATGTCAAGAAATTTAATTTCAGTATATTTTCATAATAACCCTGCAAAGAAAACCTGGTTATTCCCATTTTCACTGAGGAAACATAAGACTTCTCAAGAATCTCCAACATTCATGGCTAGGCTTGCAGAGAGGGAACTCAGTTGTCTTTGACTCCAAAAGCTCATGAACCATGGAAAGTGCATCAACCTTTTTTCTTTTCTTTTTCAAAGTAGAGTCTCTCTCTGTCACCCACGCTGGAGTGCAGTGACACAATCTTGGCTCACTACAACCTCTGCCTCCCAGGTTCAAGCGATTCTCCTGCCTCAGTCTCCCGAGTAGCCGAGACTACAGGCGCCCGTGACAATGCCCAGCTAATTTTTGTATTATCAGTAGAGACAGGGTTTCACCATGTTGGCCTGGCTGGTCGCAAACTCCTGACCTCAGGTGATCTGCCTGCCTCCGCCTCCCTATGTGCTGGAATTACAGGCGTGAGCCACCGCGCCCAGCCAAGTGCATCAACTTTTAAAGCTGCATTTTCTCCTCCTGAAAGCCCATTTAAACAGTGAACATTTATGGTATGAAGAGTGTATTCCTATATGCGAATATGTTAGAAGTTTCTGTGGATTAGTAGCAGTGCTTTTTAAGCTTTTTTGTTCATGGTGCAAATAAGGAATGAATTTTATATTGGGATCCTGTACACACATACCTATTATATGCCTATAAAAGTACATTTGTACCTGAAAACCACTCACAAAACAATACCTTCTTTTATATGTGAAAAACATTCTGATATGTTCTAGTGTATTTTCAGACTATGTATAATACTAGAAAAGTGGTTTTGAGTACTCCTTATGGAGCAAAACCAGCTGGGATCATATGTGAGTGCAGATACTTGCCAGTTGTTGTAGGAACTTGGAAAAGCGACTTAACCTATAAAAATAATTGTGCCTCATAAGGTTGTCATGAAGATTAAATAAATATTACATGAAAATCACTGACATAAAAAGTACCCAATAAATGTTGGCTTTTACTCTGTTAGGACCTTAGCACAGTGCCTAGATGGAGCAACTTTACAATGACTGACACATAAAAGCACCACAAAAAGCTTTGCTGTTTGTGATGCTGTGTACTTATTATGTCTACTAAGTGTAGCACAACGTGATAGGATGTATGAAACAAAAGAAGTTGGAGAATATTTACATAGATAAGCAAAAGGAATGGGACATCAAACAACATAAACAATTTTGTGGAGACAGACTTTTTTAAAATATTGAGATCAGATCCTTAGTCATTTCCTTTTATAATTTAATAAATTATAAAAATAAAAATAATATGGTATATGTATTTGTCTAGTCCCTTATTTTAGGCTACCTTCTCCCACTAGACTATCAACCTTTTTAGGGCTAAGACTATGTCTGTTAACCCACCACAATATTTTCTTGGCCTGCAGCCATATATTTGACATAGAAATCATTCAAATTACTACTTACTGAAAGGAAACACAAATGAATGGAGCATTGTTAGTTTGTTTGTATCCATACAACTTTACTTGCTTTGTGAAGTCATGTTGGTACCCTCATAATATATAGTTACTGAGTGTTTACAATGTGCTTTCCCAAGCCTCATCCCCCAAAAATGCCAGATTTGGAGAAATTTCACATTTCTCTGTGAAACACATCTTTCTCGGCATGTGACACCTCTCAAGAGCATGATGTAAGGGCTCCAAGATGAGTTTGGGCTTCCCAGTTTCCTAAATTAGGAAACTGGTAGCCCAATCCTTAATCTGTCTCCTAACCCACAGAGGGGAGGGGAGCTGAATGAGATTATATCACCTAAAACTTCTCTTTGCGGTTTTTTTGTTGCTATTGTTTTGTTTTTTGCCTTTCTCTATTGATCCGGGCAACAGCACAGAGGGAACTAGCAGTAGGAGAAAAGTACTGACATCCAAGAAGGAAAAGACCTGTGAGATTATGACACATTGTTTCCTGCTGAGCTTTCCAGCTTCTTTTCATGCCCAATTGGCATTTTACCCTTAACCACACTCATTTCCATTTCTGTTAATAGAAGCGCAAGGGAATTGCAAAGTTGGAATTCTCCAAAGCATTGAGGGATGAATCATGTTTCCAAGTAGAATGGTCATGATTCACCTCTCTGAGTGGGAGATGGTAGAAGGAGCAATCCTGAGATGGATAAGCCAATTATGTAGCATTGCTGAATGGCTATTGCTTACCTAGTATTGTGCAGGCAAAACAGAGGAGAAGAAAGCAAAAAACTCAGTCCTGTTCAAGAAGCTGGCATGCATTCTTTGCAGGAGGAGAGAAATGACTAAAATATAAAAGGTATAAAACCCAGAGGGTATGACTTGCTCCTTGTTAATCTCTGATCCTCTGTACTTAGCACACAATAGGTAAATGTTAGGAATTAACCAATGAACAATTTAAAATGGAGCAAGCTCAGCCCTTGGAGTTGAACAGACACAGATCTCAGATCTGTCATTTTCCAGATATCTGATTCCATACATTTTTTTGATCCAAGTGTTGGCTTTCACAACTTCCTTCATCTTGTCTTAAAAATAGAAACATGAAAGATTAAGTGGATCAGAGCTAAAACATCGAGGACAATGCCTGACAAAGAGTAATGCTGGGGAAGTGGTTCTTGCCTTGTGATTGTTGTTGAGATCACATGTTAGCTCATACTCAGCATGGATATCTTCTTCTTCTATACATGAGGATCCCTAGACAAAGCAGAGAGCAGAGCACAATCCCCACATGTACCCAGAAGTAGCCCTGGAGATGTCCCCAATTCAAATATGCTCCTCAAACTTATGCCCCACTCACATTCTGCTAATCTTAAGCACCACTCTTAGCCATTCTGAGATAATACTGATACCTGGTATCACATAAAGGTAGCCTAATTTATATCCCAAGCAAATCAACAGAGGCCCAGTCTCACCCAAATGAGGCTACCAGGAAGGAGGGTGACACTAGAGGGTGGAAAGACATAAAGCAGAAACAAGATTTACGTGATAGAAAGAGAACACATTTTTCTGAAAAATCCTGAGTTCAAGTTCAAGTTGTGAACTATACTAAGCTATATGCCCTAGGGCAAATTATTTATTCTTTCATAATTATAGATTTTAAATTTCGATATTATCTTCAAGGTTGTTGCAAGAATTACATGGCATAATGTTTCACACGTTTAACATAGTTCCTGACACAGAATAATTACACAGTACCCGCACTTCATATTTTTTATCCTCTAAACTTGATATTAGAACCCTAACACTGGGCAAAGCCATTTTTCTGCATACCCATTATGCCCTCCTAAAATAGTTTTAGAAGTCCTTTAATTTCACACTGCTTCATTGAACACTAATATTTCTTACCCTTTTTAATCATAAGTCTTTTTAGTTTGTGAAGAATTGATCATTTCTGTCATTGGACCCCAGAAACTCTTAACTCCTGAAATAGTAGCTTTCCTTCTTGAGCTAAAAAAACTTCATCAACAGCCATTACCGACTGCTGCAAAATTTATTCCTTCAAAGCCTCTAGAGGGCAAGATCACTGTAATTTTCTTTTAGATTTTATCTGACTTGTGATTCCAATTTGGCTGGAATTATGAAATGTCCCTTCAAATTAAGTAAACCACAGCAACTCTTGCACTATCTACCGGATAACAATATATCCCATTAGCTCTGCTCTACAGATTTCAGTGAAATCCAAACTCATCTGTAATGGCCCCACAAATTGTCACTACTGCCCTTGATCAGTACCAAGAAAGTCTATTGATGGAAAAGACGCATCAGCAATCAATAGACAGTGTTAACTTTTTAAAAAGCTTCTGTCACTTGCAGATGGTAATAATAACTTATTAGGATGTTGACTCAACCTAGTCATGAATCAAGACATAAGAAAGAGAAAATCAGTGGACTGCACCACCGTTTATGAGGTATCCTGTGAGAAGGTAGAAGTATTAGATAAGTATAATGAGATCCCATATTCTTAAAAGGAAATAATCGGACTTAAGGGCCAAAGAAGAGAGCTTTTGATATCTCTCTCCAGGAGGTTTTCAGACTGAGTAGTTAAGAAGTGGATAGTGCCATGTGGGTGTTAGAGAGGGGAAAGTATTTCATACACCTACTCTATGCCAAGTTGCTGAGCATTCATTGTTTATATCATGCAATCCTTTCCACAACACTATAAATAAAATATTTCAATTTTTTAAATGAATGAACTGAGATTCAGAAAAGTTGAATAAACTGTACAAAAGCACACAGCTAGAGGTGGAGGAATCAGGATAGGAACACAGGTCTGTCCAACTTCAGAATCCACACCACATGCTGGCTGCTAGACTAAAAAGCAGATACATAAAGTGCTGGAAGAATATTATCTTGAAGACAAGGTCTAGAGATGGTTGGTTTTAAATTCAATTTTTAATTCCATTCAATTCTGTGAATACTTATTTAGTAACTTTTATCATAGCTGCCAAAGAAGGCTACATGCTCTAATGGTTATGCCTGTACATTCTAGACTCAGATTCTCCTGTCATTCAAATTTCTGTTATGCCATTTCCTAGCTGTGTAAACTCAGGGAAATGTACTTAACTTCTTCTGTAAGCCCAGGTTTCCTCATCTGTAAAGTGGACATAAAAATAATTACCTTGCATAGTTTCCATAAAGATAAAACAAGATGGCATATAAAACCAAAGTACACTGCCTGGTAAAATGTATTCAATATATGGTAGCTATGGCTATCACTCTTTTTTTACAAAGCTATCTTAAAAGATAACAGCATATAAATAAGGAAGTTGAAGTATTTGGTGTCAATATTATTTATTAAAGGAAAACACAATAAGATAGACAAAACACTAATTATTCAGGACAAAGAAAGAGGTTGAATTCAATCATCATACCTCATCCAGAAATATGAGGAGCATTCTGGAAAACAGTAATATTAAGGGGACTAGCCGGATGGTACTGCTGGGAGCCATACAACAAACAGATGGGTAGGAGAAGGGCTATTACCTGCCTGTGTTAAACACATTTTTCTGTTATTATGTAATCAAAATATCACAGAGAAAAACTTTTGCTAGAGTTTGTGGCAATTAGCATTGGCTGGGGAAATCTAATGGTCAGCAGACATCCAATGCTATAATACTTTGAAGGTGTGTGTCATCCCCAAAATGTAATTGTCCTCTCTCAGAATCTGATTCACCTATTCAAAACCCCTGCTTAGCTGCTAGATTAAGGAATGCATCCTTTTAAAAAAGCAGTTCATCAAGGATAGTTTTCTCAATTCTGACCAATGGGTTTGTCGGGGGAAAAGAAATGCAAATAGTGGCCATAAAAATGCAAAAAAGTCACCCGAAGCTCCCGTATTCCATGCTGGCCCACCTTTTCTTGGCATATAATCCAGATGAGCTGAACTTGAGCCAATTTTATTCAGATGCAAGAAACCTTGGGATCCCAGTGGTGGAAACAAGACAATGATGAGTTCCTAGAACGCAGAGAGTTAGTCCCTGACGATCTTACTCCCTTCTAGCCCCATCTCATGTTGTAGATGAAACGTTCACATGGTCTTTTGGTTATTAGCTTCCCATACAGCCCTATAATTTCATTTTGGAAGAAGCAGTTCTCTAGGCAGACCTCTACCAAGCCATTCTGTTTCTCCAAAAAATCACTATCCTCCATCTTACTTGGGGAAATGTTTTTACGAGGTACTTGTAGAAATTTGATCTATTATACTATCTTTGATAAATTCCACCTAAGACAAGGAAAAGAGAGATCAGACTGCATTCTAATGCCATGGTACTTCTCTCGTTGCCCTTGACATCCATTCCTAGAATCCTTGGGCACGCTTACTTCTTCCCCACCAAGACTATTCCTTTTAACTAGTATTTTCTGGTTGTCTTCTAAAGAGTCCTTTGGCTTTCTTTTTTCTTTCCCTCTACCTTCTTCTTTGTTGCAGGCATCACAAGCCGACATCAATTGTTAGTATGCTTCCTGTTCTTCTAAGCTTGACTTTTTCCAAGTCATGGCCTGGGATCTTTGTCATAAGCTTTATTCGTACTGGAATCTTCTCCCCAAGCAAACCTCTACTTGGGATCTCTTCCACAGCTTATTTTCAATTTTTCAAAATGCTTACAGGAAGCAAGGTAAGCTTGAAAAGCAAGTCTTGACATTCAAAGCATCTTGGAATATTCACCCCTACTGGGTTCTTATTCCCAAGATGTTTGTCTTTCTCTTCTTGTTAGCAGAAGGCTGGATTGGAAAAAAAGGAACACACAATACGCTTGCTGATATTGGTCTTATGAGACTGATATTTTCATGGGAACAGCCTGTTTGTTTACAAAGAGTGCCTTCAGGGTGGTTACCATTGGTGGTTGCTGTGGCAGCTTCAACAACACCATCAGCAGAGATTCACCTCCACCCTCTCTTTTCACCACATTTCTTTCTCCTCCTCCCATTGCCCAGACCCTAGCTATGGGGAAGTAACAACAACAAAATAAATGTTATCTAGACCCTTTTTGTCAACAGAAAAGCTCATTTGCAGTAGTTAAGCCTGTGTTTGCAAAATTAAAGTCAGCTACTTGCCTCCATTTCTAAACATCTCACTCTGTCAAAGCCCAAGATAAATGAATCTGTTCCACATTCAATCAGTCTTACCTTTGACTGAATCCGTGACACCACATAGTACCGTAGAAAATTCCAGTTTTACATGGACACTGGGAGGGGAACAACACAGACCAGGGCCTGTTGGGAGGTGGAGGCAAGGGGAGGGAACTTAAAGGATGGGTCAATAGGTGCAGTAAACCAACATGGCACACGTATACCTATGTAAAAAACCTGCACGTTTTGCACATGTATCCTGGAATTTAAAGTAAAAAAGAAAAAAAAAAAGTAAATAAACTTTACAAATTATATTTAAAAAAAAAATCCTAGTTCCTACCTTTCCTGATCAGTTGATGGCTTAGTGACCCCTGTGGCTGACACCAAGGAAAGCTCGGTGTGGTAAGAGTTAGAATGAACAAAAAGTTGGCTGTTACTGTGTAGTATGCCTACTTTCTAGTGTGCATGAGGATAAAATGAGCTCACAGTCTCATTCCTTAGTCTTGAATGTGATGTCATACCATCTGATTGGCTTTATCCTTCCTCTTTTTCCTTCCCAGTCCTAAACTTCAACCTATTCAACCAGAACAAACCTGAATTTCATGTCCTTGTATCAATCGAAAGTGGCCTCTTGAATTTAAAACTGTAAACCAAAAGTTCACCATGCTGCACCTGGGTCATTTTGTATTTGACTGCTATAATACTGACAATAGCTGAATTATCCTGAAGATAGTGCATATTGGACTAATTCTAAAAGACACCCTGAATACAATGCTTTGGACTCTGGCTCTTCCTAGAAAGAAAACTTAGTCAGAGGGATTTGACTTCTAATGTATTTTTAGCAGCTTAAGGGAATATAAGTAGAAATGTTAGAAAACAAATCATCACTTTAGTAGGTCAATGTCCTGTAAAGCTATGTCTTTCATGACCATGACCTGCCGGCTCTTTCCTATCACGTGGAAAAGAGAGGAAGATCGCCATAACTTCATGCCAGTAAAATATAATGACTAAACAATTCAAAGACAATCACAAGAACCCAGGCAGTCAGGCCTTTCAGTTTTAAATGACTATGAACTCATTTAAGCATTTGTTCACAGAGGGCCAAAAGTCTATGATGGATCATGCAAGTCAGAGCTAAGTAATGGTTCACCATGGTCTGGTTAATAGTTAGACAAGCTGTTCACGTTTGATTAGGGTTTTCTTTTCCATTGCTATAATTGTATGATAATTAACTCAACAGACTTACATCTCATTTGGGGAAAATATGTACATTTTGAAGTTTCAGGATTAACAGACTCCACATGCCAAGAAAAAGTCTGAAATCACACTGTAGTTCTCCCACACAGCCATAAAGATCGGACCACAAGGTGTGTGCCTTGTGAGTTTTTGTCTCTAAAGGAGCTGGTGAGTTTCCTTAGCTCTGACTTCTTTCAAAGGCTCTATGCACAAAAGTGCTCTATCCAGACATCTGTTGATAGATTAGAATTGCCAAGTGGCAAACAGCATGAACATCGAATGACTCTGGAGTTCAACTTGAGATGGAGCACATGAGGCTTCCCTAAAAGAAAAGGCATCCATTAACATACGCACAACCCCATGATCAGGTGTTGTACATAATGAAAGGAAATTCTTTTAAAGCAGATGGCAAAGTAGCAGAGTGAGTGTCCAAATTAAGTCATTTATAAATTGGCCATGCTGATAACCCTGGAGATCTTTTCTTTCCTCTGACCGCCTATAAACTTATCCCTATCACACATCACAGCTAATAATCATTTACTGCTTCATGGTTATGCTAATTTCTAGAGTTCCTTAGATCTTTAAAGAGTGAAGAAAATTTAGAGCAGGGACCCATCTCTGTTTCCTTCAAACCTTGCTAATTAATTGTTAGTCCATGATGCCTAATACATGTGTAGAATGATGTGAGCTTTCCTAAGAGGTCACCCTTAATGGCCAGTATTGGTAAGTTGTCTCTACTCTGACACTCTGGAGCTTTTTGAACTTAGAAAAACATAGGACTCATATTTACGTATTAGAATTATTTTCTTTGTTCCACTACTATTCATGAAGAGTAAGACTTGTGTGGGTATTATTGTATCCCTAAACTCCAGCAACATGCGAGTCTACAATTTATTCTTAATAAAAACTTTTGAATGATCAACCAGGCTTTCTCTTTTAGCAAACAATAAGAATGATAGAAACATCCTTGATAAACTGGGTGTGGCTGCCAATTTGTCTTCTATCTAAAACAGAATTGTTTTCCTGACAAGTTTCAGTAGTTCTATCACATTACGATTTAAAAAGTTCAACATATTCCCTCAGAACTTTTAGAGCACATTGGGGTAGGAATGAGGGGGAGAAAATTGTAAAATTTCCGAAAGGCTAGTACAGTCTTGCTTGATGAGGCAGATAGCAAACAAATTATCTCCATTAACTCTTGTTCATTGCTAGCAACACCTCTCCCGGAGTCCTTTGGATCTTAGACTCATGAATGGGCCAATCAAAACATGGTTGGTTGGCTGGGTGCGGTGGCTCACACCTGTAATCCCAGCACTTTGGGAGGCCGAGGCAGGTGGATCACAAGGTCAAGGGATTGAGATCATCCTGGCCAACATGGTGAAACCCAGTCTCTACTAAAAATTCAAAACTTAGCTGGGCATAGTGGCACATGCCTGTAGTCCCAGCTACTCGGGAGGCTGAGGCAGGGAGAATCGCTTGAACCCAGGAGGCAGAGGTTACAGTGAGCCGAGATCACATCACTGCACTCTAGCCTGGTGACAGAGCAAACAAACAAACAAACAAACATGGTTTTTCTCTACTGGAGAGTTCTGGAGACCTAGTATCTCTTACTGAATTCCTTGATTCGGAGGTAGATTAATGTTCTGGGACATAACTATGTTCTATATTTCCTCTTCTTTCACTACCTAGCTACTCCTGCTGTCACACCATGAATTTGTTTCTCTCCCTTTGAACTTTTCCTGTCCTTTACCTATTTCCACCCTATTCCAGCAGGGAAGCTCTTCTCTTTCTCTCTGTTCCAAACCTGAATACAAATCCCTCTCTTTAGTTCTCCTTAGAATATCTAAAACAAGCTGACATTTTGGACACGTAAGTTATAGAAAAATGACCAGATCAAATACAGGCTACATAGTTCATTTTAGCAAGTATAGTTTTGATTTTATACATCCTAGGAAATGCAGTGAAGAGCCTTCACATACCAAATTCCCTGTTCCTAATATAATTGCATTCTTGAAAGTGTTTGGCACAGTCCTCACCACAGTCCTTCCTTCCAAGCCTGGCTGTCAGCCGTGTTACCTGAGGCACCATCTTTCCTCTCCAGCACCCACATGTAGAACTACTTATTTATTATATCCTTCCAAGGATAAATGCCAACACATCTAATGACAACATTTCCTTGCAGACACCCAGGGCCTTTCCTCTCAGCTCATGTTTCCTGGTGGTGAGTCTAGCCTGGTGCATCAATAATTTGCAAGGAGGTATTTCCTGATCCTGCCTTTGATCCCGTTGAGTAACCTGATCCTTCCACTCTGGATAATCACTAATTCATTACATATCTGGATAATTTTAAATGACTCACTAAAGGGAGCACCATCACCTGTATACATAGAGAAGTAATGTCTCAACCATCTAACTGTACAGTTACTAGAATGTACTTAACAATAAGCACAAGCACTACTTTTTAGAGATATATTGGGTTTATAGACACTTAAGTAATGGTGCTTACAATGTTCTACTGATCATTCTACTGAGTTAAAGGACTATAAGTATTAAATATATGACTGCCTATAGCAGTAATCATTATACTCTCTACATACTTGTTTATGTTTCTGTCTCCCTAAAAACCAGGAGCCTCTTGAAGTCAGAGATTATGTCTTCTTTTAAATGTTTTATTCTCCCTCACCAAGCACAGTCTGACACCTAGTTAGCCCTCAGTAAATGTTTGATTAGCAAATGAACATGCAAATTAGGTCTGATACAAAGTAATTTTTGCTTTCTAGTCAAAATATTATTCCAACTTAAATTATGAAAAACATAAACAAATTCAGGTAAAGCATCATGACTGAGTGTCCTAAATGTATGTGGGAGATGGTATTATCTTAGGAATTCAAACTTGAGGATGAAAATCTGGATTTGAATCTTGCTCCTACCACTAATTAGGGACATCATTTTTGGCAAGTTTATTAACTTGGCAGTTTCCTTGTGTGAAAAATTGGGGTAATTATAGTAATCTCATATAGCTGTTAATAAAATAATGTTTGTAAAGACCTTAGCACAAGCCTGGCACAGTAAGCATTTATAAAATGGAAGCTTCTGTTGTTATCGGTGTATCATTGTAACAATAGCACAAATGACACTGCCGAAGAGGCTCTTGGTTAAGAGATGCCTTGAAGTCTAAGCAAATCATTACCTGAGGCATTTGTCTACAGATAGCTGAGTTCCATACCATGGATTTAAGTTCACAGTTAAATATGTAATCTCTAGAGACTTTGTCAAGAGCCAAATGAAGACTCTAAGGCGGAACTAGGCGTTTTGAATGGACAGTGATGCATGAACCCAGCAATGAGCCCAGCACAGAAATGTTATCTGACCACATAAAGACTAGGACCAGTAGAGACAAAGAGCAATGACTCATGGTCCTGCAGGGAGAACTCATGCTCAGAAAGGGACACCAAGTCTTCATGTCCAAGGCAATGGATTCATACTAAGTCTCATCAGATACAGAAAGTGTTTCAAGTATTGGACTAACACAGAAGGAGCTAAAGAGAACAGAGTTAGGTCGGTAGAAACCAGCCTGGCACAAAGCCTGCAGTGCCTAAGGAATGACCATGGCACTGGGGTAATGGTCTAGAGCTAAAGTTGGCCAAAAGAAAATCCTGTATGGTGAGGCTCTATGCATATGACAAACACGTTGGGAGTCTGTCAAACTAAAATCATGTCCAAAGTAAAATCATGTTTGCATGACCAACAACAATGCATCAATCAAAACGTACATCCAAGTCCAGGATGTACTGAGAAATCAGAAATACATGATAGCATCAAATGCCTATAGCAGTATGATACAGCAGAAAGGCTCAAGAGGAAAAATTTGAAAGAAAATGCCACAGACAAACAAAGTTATGGACATATACCATGACCCAGGCCTAAGCTGACCTAAACAGGCATATTCAAGGATATGTTCTTCCTTGTATTAAATGTGAAAGACGTTCCAGTAAAGAAATTGTTTCTGTGCTCAAGTAACTAAGAAAAGCCACATGCTAAAGCCCTTTTAGGGAGGTACATTATATTAGCATATTAATGAGCTGAAAAGTCTTGCTAAAAAGCATGCATATATTTATTTAATCTAACACTTCTCAATCTTCTAGGACCACTCTTTGCTTTTCATAAACTTAATATTCTCTGAAGTAACTTTGGAAAATGCTAGCCCCAAACCACCCATATTATAGTAACTACTTGCGTTTGATCTTCAGTTTCCTCATTTTGATAACAGATACCAGTAAACACCATGACAAAGTGTAAGGATCAAATCAGGTAATGTATAGTAAGCACCAAGAAAAGCACCTGACATGTTAAGTGCTATTTAGAAACAATGAAAGTTAACAAGAAGAGTTATTGAGAGTAATAGTAGCTAAGAAGAATAATATTCCCATTAGAAATAGTGTGTCTTTGAAATATTAGAACTAATACTCATTGGATTATTTCAGCTAATGTCTTTTTGCGTCTGTATCCTCTCTCCAAGAATATTTATCTTTAGATCCTCTCTCTGAGGTCTCATGTTATAAAACATAGTGTTAATCATTTCTTGCTTCCTCTTCACAACAAATTGTCAGTCACTGTCAATCTTTGTCAATCTCTCTCAATTTCTGATCACTGTCAATTCTCAGATCTCATCTATGTGGCCACCCAACTTCTGTCTTGTTTTCTTCCAAAAGCAGCATCATTTTGAGTGAAAACTGTAAAACAAAACAATACAACCCCCTCTTCCACCCCGCACACAAACAACATAACTTACCTATTTTCTTTCATTTAGATTTTCAACAGGAATGAAGAATCAGATAAAACTGAAAATCTTAAAATTGAAACTCAGAGAAGAATAATAAAAGGAAGGATCCTCCTTCCCACAACATACACATCTCAGTGACACCAAAGTCTTATAGGTCTTGCACAAGGTTGAGTTCTAGAGAGTTAATGTTGAGTTTTCAATAGCCCTGGGCTTCTCCCTAGAATTTGACATTCTTAAATCCACCTTCCTATTTGGTATCTCCAGCTGGATATCAAAACTAAATTCTTGATTGAGCCCCTTGGCTACCAAATTCCTTGTTCCACAGTCATTCAGTAAATGCAGTAAACAGCACCCCAATCTTACTGCTCACCCAGAAGGCTCGGGGTTATCTTTGACTTTGCCCTCTCTTACACACCACTTCCAGCTCTGCAGCAAAGCCTATCAGTTCCATCATTAATATATGCCCTTGACTACTGTGCAGAGCCATCACTATCTCTTCCACAGATGACTACACTTTCCTCCTAGAAGATATATCTCTGCTTTTACCCCGTGATTCTTCTAACATGTTAGTCCTCTAATGCAAGCCTCCCAGCAGCTTTCTGGCCCACTCATAGAGTTATTTAAGTTCTTCCTGGGGTCCCTGAGGGTCTGCATTCTCTATCTTCCCACCACACCTTGTCACATCTCTAAGTCTCCTCTCATACCTTTTTCTCTTGTCTCTAGCCTTTTTGCTTCCTCTAGAACATTCAAGAATGTGCCCGTCTCACAGTGAGGATTAAATGATTAATACAAATAGAGAGCTTAGGTCTGCATATTATTCATAGTATGTCTTAATATGTTAAGACTACTATGTCCTTTTTTTCCTTCTCTGTATATTTTTACCACATCATGTACCATCTTACTATTTTATAAACAGCATTGAGGAATGCTGCCACCTCAGGGCACTTTCTCTAAGTATTCCCTCTGCCTAAATAGTCTTCCCCTGGAAACCACATGGTCTGCAGCTTCATTGCCTTCAAATCTCTACTAAAATCATCTTATCAATACATCCCTCTCTGATTACACTGCATGAAATAGCACCCATGACACACAATGTGGTGAAAATATAGAGAAGCAAAACAAAAAAATCATAGGCGCTCCAAATGGCTGTGAAACATTGTTCATTGATACTAACTGTGAGTAAGGTGTGGATTTAGCACTTTACATGAATTGATTATTTAATCCTCATAGCAGTTCTATGATACAGTTAACATTAGTAATTCAGGTTTTTAGATAAGAAAGTTAATGTACGTAAAACTTACTAACCTGCATAAGGCCACACAGCTGAAAACTGATAAACCTAGGATTTGAACCTAGGCATTTTAAATTGATAGTCAATATGTTTATTTACACTACGGCCTGTGTTTCATGCTGATCTTTTCATTTTAGTGTACTTAGAGTCCATCTTTCTCTTATTCAGCAATGTTTTGTAGGCACCCACTGTGTATCATGCTTTAGTTCTAGGGAAAAAATATTGGTAAGAAATTAATTTGGAGAGGTAGCCAGGGCTCAGATCATGTATGGTCCTCCAGACACTGGTGAGAACCTTAGGTGTTTTTCTAAGTGTGATGAGAAGTCATTGGATTGACATGATCACATTTGCAACACTCTGGTTGCTGAATGAAAAGTAGACTGCAGGGGGCAATAGAGGAAGCTGGGAGGTCAGAAAAGAGGCTATTGCTAGGTCCTACTCCATAAGAACAATGTTGGATAGGGTATGGATGGTGTCTGTGAAGGAACTGGTAAAAACTGATTAGAGCCAGGTTGTATTTTAGAGGAAGAACTAACAGCGTTTGCTGATGGATCAAACATACCTCTTCCACATTCTTTTAAATCTTCCTGTCACATTCTACAATATGAATATCCTACTGTTTACACAGTCATTCCCTCTATTTAAGGCATACTTCACCCTAACCACCCCCCTTGTTTTCAAATTACAAATCGTACTAGGTTGTTTGTCCATATTTGTGATTTTTTTAATGCATGAGTGATTGTTTCTACAGGGCTATGAAGTGAAATTTCTGGGTCGTAGAGTACACAAAAGTTTAATATTTATACCTACAGTCAAATAAGTCTCTAAATTATGTATATCAGTCAATCAACCTGTACCAATTGTTGTTTCTATAGTCCACTCTTTCCAATGTATTGCCAATGTGGTTTCAATCTGACGTTGAAAATAGGCCCTCTCTCTGTTTCCCTGCCTGTCTGCAGGTTATGCTGGAACTCAACCTCACCTGTACACCAGTGAACCATGAGATGGTCCTTGCTACATCACTAGCCTTCCCTTATCTAGTAATTGCAATGCCCAAGCAAATTCCCCCTTACTACTATCTTTTCTGGACAAAGATGAGAAATCACAGAGAGAGAGGAGGTGTGGTAAGTTTCAAAAGAAATTGTAACTGCTGCATTTAGCTACCCTTGTAAATACCCGAATACAAGGAGAGCCCTCACAAGTCTGGTTATTTCCTTGTCAGGAAGTGTCTTTTCACAGGCCTGGTACAAGGTCAGGCAGTGCCTTCAGGGGCTGTTAAGAACAGGTTGCTCTGTAATTAACTGATTTACTACAATACAGTAGTAAGGCATGTGTTTCCTCTAACCTTGAATATAACCCAGTGCATAGGTGCTCATTGACCTGTAAGTTGAGAGCTTTCAAGGAAAAGAGATAACTGTGCCCAATAATCTTTCCTACCAAGCCCTCATAACCCTCCACTATCTTGCACACTCACCCTTAGATTGCCTATCACAACAGACTGTAGACTTTCTGATAAACAGTGCTTGATACTTTCTAAACTTACTCCTATTAACCCTTTCAACTTTACATGCCTGGAAGCCAAGCAGGCAGGGTGATATTATTCTAAGTTTACTGAGGTCAACTTGAGGAATGGAAAGGTTAATTGACTTGGCCAAGGTCATAAAACAAGCTACAAAGAAAGCCAATAACAGAATTCAGATCTCTAGAAATGTTTCCAGTCTAGTGTGGGAAATGTGAAATGAAGTATATTTTTCCAGCTGCACTGTTCTTTTCTACAGTCTCATCCCCCTGGAGCAACCTTGCTTTTCAAATTCTTCTTAGTTATATTACCACATGATGACACAGAAAATGGCACTTCTCATATAAAGTATGAGAATCAATGGATGATGATGTCTTGCTGTCCAAGTGGCCAGCCTTGAGCCCCAGCCATTCCATAGCTTGCCAGAGTCCGTTAAAGGATGAAGGCTTCAGAATCTTCACCAACTGTAATCCCTTTGGGGCAAACCAATAAGGAAACATTCCTCATTCTTGTAAAGTTCAACTTTATGCAAAGAGCAATCTCCCTCTGCTTGAGGAAAGATATAAAAGTATGATAGTATACTCAGAATTGAGACTGTGTGTATGCTGGGGGAAATTCAAGGCCTGGGGTTTGTAGTGGCTCCTGACTGGAGCTATAGGAGACCGTGGTTTTGGAAGAGGTAGCTAGGAACAATGTCATAACTCAGGTAAGGATGAATTACAAGACCATGAACATGGCAATAAGACAGAGAGCAGGCACTGATTTAAAAAAATATCTTAAGAGGTGGTCACCATCTGTGTGGATTGTCGTAGCAGAAGTCAAGGATGTCTTCAAGATGGTTAGATTTTGAACTGCTCCCTCATGCTCCCTTCTCAATACTTCAACATACAATCTCAAATCCGACATAGTTATCTTTCTAACACAAAAAAATTCATCACACTTTCTGTAAAACCTTTAATTTTTTTTTTTTTTTTTTTTTTTTATCAGGCATAAGAAAAGGTCCAGACTCATTTCCTGGGCATACAAAATTCTCCAAAGCCAGTGCCTAGAAATAAGCCACCAGATTTCTTTCTCTTTACTACCTATCTCAAAACTGGCCTTCAAGTCACACAGAAGGATGATCATCCCCTTTCTAAAACTGAGTTCTTTTATGCCTTCAGGATGGTCTTTGCTGTTGACTTTACCTTGTGCTTTGCCTGGCAAACTCCTACTCAAGGACCAACTCAAATGTCACCTCCAATTTAAGATTTTTCCCAAAATAACAAACATGTGTAGTTTCTCCCTCCCTTTTCCTCACATAGAACCTTGTACTTCCCACATATTAACTATGATCTGCTTATGTCTGTCTCTTCCATCGGACAATGAAATTTCCCACCAAGGTGAATGCTAAGAAACTCAGCATCTAGCATCATATAGTAGCGGTATATAATAGATATTCCACAGGCGTTTGTTGGCAAAATTAAATAAATACACTTTCCATGCTTGATCATATTTGAAGACTAAGAAAATAATGATCTCACCTTCCTCCAACATCCTACTAGAAGTTGGCCTCAACGGTGCGTTGAACTGGCTTAAAGTAATACATAATCTCTTTTCTAACTTAAGATTTTAAGTGAGTTACTTAATATCTTGGGGCCATCTTTCTCTCACTTGTAGAATGAATATGTTAATTCATGCTTTATAAAGTTGCTTGAGCATTCATTGTGACCCTAAGACTTGGTACATTCCAGGATGTTGAGTAAACCCTTCTCCATTCATGCTTTTCTTCATTAAAGCCTCTCTGAACAATAATGAAAATATTTCTTCTACAATACTCACCTTCATTTGCATTTACAGCTTCTCTTTTATAAAGTGTACAGATTTACTTCTTTAGTTTTATTTTTCAGAGGCAGAATTCTGCTCTGCCACCCGGGCTGAGTACAGTGATGTAATCAGAGCTCACTGTAGCCTTGAACTCCTAAGATTAACTGATCTTCCCATCTCAGCCTCCCAAGTGGCTGGGACCACAGTCACGTACCACCATACCCGGCTAATTTTTATTTTTTTTTATGGAAATGGGGTCTTGCTATGTTGTCCAGGCTAGTTGGCTAGTTTTGAACTCCTGGGCTCAAGTGATCCTCCCACCTCAACCTCCCCAAATGCTGGGATTACAGGTGTGAGCCACCACTGCTGGCCTCATATTTACTTTGGTAATTATTTATCTATGTGAACATAACACTTTTAAGAATATATGAATAGATATACCTTTATGTATATAAACCAAAATTTTGAAATAGTATTCCCACAAAATATATTGTTGTTGCTAAATAAATACCCATATAGACACAATATATAAATGGCTAAAAATGTGGTTATATTATAGTAATAACTTGAGAGATATAATATGGAAGTTAAGAGGTTAGCCTAGGAGTAAGAAACATACCTGAATTCTGACAATGTCCCTTAAAAGACTAACTTGCGATGCTTCAGTTTCCTTGACTGTATCATGGATGTGATAAACCTATATATAACTCAAAGAGTTATCATGAGATATGAAAGAAACATTAAATGTAAAGCAGTTGGCACAGAACCTAGCACACGTTAAACTCAATAGATGTTATTTGTATGGTTCCAATTATTATTATTATTTCCCTGGCTTTCACCCAAACTTGCTATTGCCGACTTCAAGATCTCTGATAATCTTACTCACCTATTCTGAGCATTCCTGCAGGGTGTCCTCACTGTGCCTGTGAACATAGCATCTCAGCCTTCACCTAATGGAGAGTGTAGGAAGAAGGGGTGGTGGCTATTGGTAAAGAAATTGTATGACTACAGCAGCTCTGCCTAAGAAGCTGTGTACCTCTTTTTTTTTTTTTTTTTTTGACTGAGTCTCGCTCTGTCGCCCAGGCTGTAGTGCAGTGGTGCAATCTCGGCTCACTGCAAGCTCCGCCTCCCAGGTTCATGTCATCCTCCTGCCTCAGCCTCCTGGTAGCTGGGACTACAGGCGCCTGCCACCATGCCTGACTAATTTTTTTGTATTTTTAGTAGAGACGGGGGTTTCACTGTGTTAGCCAGGATGTTCTCAATCTCCTGACCTCGTGATCCACCCACCTCGGCCTCCGAAAGTGCTGGGATTATAGGCATGAGCCACCACGCCTGCCCCTTACCTCTTTTTAATCAAGCTCATTGGTGCCATCAATGTAGTAATCTACCCTTCAACCCTCTACCATCCTTCTGCCCTCACAGCCACCTCAAGGCACGGCCTCCTCCTATTCTTCTGCCACTCGAGTCCTAGGTGTTCTCCTGATGTGCCAGAGTAACTCTGGGTTCTGTGTCAAAAGTAGAGAAAACACTCTGCTACATCTGTTGTATTACACCTGTGACACAGGCACAAAACTGATTTTGTCTTGTGACTCAATATCCTATAGAGTTTTCAGTGTGGGAGAGAGCGAGGGAGTCTGTAGCTTAGGGTACAAGAGGAATGATCTAAAGAATTTTATTACAATCACTATTATTTATGTTCTAATAATAGAGTCAAGTTACTAGATACAGACAATATATTTGTCTTATATTTCCCTTAGAAGAGAACGTCACTCTTGTTAGCAATCCTCAGAGTCTCCCATCCCAGTTCTATGCACAGTGAATCTGAACCCTTGTGTGCCTGGGAACAGAACCCAAAATGGGCTAACATAAGATCACAATCTCTTTGACATCTTGTCTTTTTCCTTAGAAAAAAATAATCATAAGAATTTGGCATCCTCTTCATGGCATTATGTGAATATGAAATACTGATATTCTTCCTCCAGATCTTTGAGTCCGTTTCATGGCTTGGATACCCTCTGCAATGCTACAACAACTTTAAGAGAACTCATATCCCAAGGTTGGGATCCCAGAGCAGCCTTGGAATAAAGGAGTTCTCTTCCAGCAGATCCCTCCTTCATTAGTACTTGGTGGAAAAATAGATTTTTGGCATATATTTTCCACTCATTTGTCAAGCATGCCCTGACATAGCTGAATCCCAGCAATGAACACACTTTAAGGCTAAGCTTGATTCTCCTGTCCTCAAACAGATTTAAGCACTACTTCAGAGCCATTATCAGGAACCTCAGTTTTCATTATACCACCTACCTGCGTATTTGCCTGTTAAATGTGAGGTTCTATTGGCTGAATAGTCAAGAGCAGAAGGTTTGCTATGCACGATTCCTGATGTGAACTGCATTTCTTCAAAGTATGGGCATGCACAAGGGAAGCATTTGATAAATGTCTCTTAAAGATAATGACCTGCATGGAAGTATCACTTTATACGAAGACATTTTGGGTCATCCAAAGGCATTCAGGACCTTACAGAAAATAAAACCTATTCGATTAGTTCCCTTCATAGATTTAAGCATTTAAAAGTAATGGATCCATATAAATTACTTCATTCCCTACTCACACCAATTAAAATTTCCTCAGATGGTTCAGTCAGTGGCCCATATGTATTATATCTCTAGTAACTCTCATCTCTTTCATAGATGCAAGTCAACCATATGTAGTAACATAGGCTGTGCCAGAAGTACCAAAATAGTTTTTGAAAATGAATGCTTCTGCACTGTGGCTCATAAAATCACCTGTTAATTATAAACGTAAGTTGACTCAGCTTAGTATTAGTTGAATGACATAAATGTAATTTCTAAAACGCAAGGAAATCAGCAGCTAAAGGGAGTCACCAAAGACTTAGTAAAAAGGTAATAAGATTAGGCCATGTTACTATCATATCCTAATCCACATGGTTTTCCAGGAAACATGTGGAGCTCAGTGCACTCCTCTGAGGCACAGCAGTACATGGCCTCTGCAATGGTTTTGCTTAAAAAGAACAACCTACCATAAAAAACAATGAAGCACTGATGCATGCTACAACATGGACAGACCTTGAAAATACTAGGCATAGTAAAAGAAGCCAATCACAAAAGGCCACATGGTATTTGGTTACATTCATACAAAATCTCCAGAATAGGTAAATCCATAGAGAAAGGAAGTACATTTGTGGTTGCCAGAGTCTAAGAGAGGGAAGAATAGGAAGTGACTGCTGATAACTACAATATTTCTTTAAGGGTGATGGAAGTTCTAAAATTAGACAGTAACGATGGTTGTATAACTCTGTGACTCTTCTAGGAACCACTGAATTGTACACTATCAAAGTGTAAATTTTATGGTAGATGAATTATATCTCAACCAACCAGGGTGTGGTAATAAGTGGAGCCTAGGAACAGGGAAGGATGAAGCATGATAAAGAAAGGTAAGGCCTGGTCAAAATCAAAAGCCTCAGAAGGGCTACACTGGAATTATCCCTTCCTACACAAGCCTGGAAAATAAAGTGCAGAATAGTCTTTGGACCTTAGAGTTTCTATTCCCAAGATCCAAAAATCAAGTTACTGACATGTTTGTGTTTTCTGTTTTCTTTCTTTCTTTTCCCCCCTCACTGGATTTTCTAATAATTTTGAGTCAGGTGGAGGGGAGTCTGCTTTTCTCGTGCTGTTCATTATGGAAATTGATTTGACTCTTATTTGCATCTATTTGCACCGCCATCAAGCTGACTTAGAATCCAAGGGTGGTTGCAATCTCCTCTGAAGCTGGCAGATTTGCTCTAAAAACAGAGCCCTGGAACTTTCCAACTAGCTCTGAAGAACTTGGTCTCTTGCCCTTTTGATTTCTGCACAGTATGGGCAGAGTTTCAGAGAAATACAACTAGTGGTAAAGAAAAGAAAGGAAACCTTTGTTGCCATCTGCTATAAAGAGCCTCCATTCCCTTGCTTTCCCTCCAAGCTGCTAGTCAACCCTGCTGTCACGGGTTGCACATCTGAAATAAATACATTGGTCCTTGGAGCAGGTGGCCCCAGACCAGTTTGCAGGCTGCCAACCAGAAGCAAAGGTGTTCAATCTTAAACAATCATATAGCTTGAGCATGGCAATTATCCCTGCTGGACTGACTCACAAGTTTCTTACTAGCCTTGGAAGGGCAGGACTGCAACTTGCAGGCCAATGTGCCAAGGTGATAAGAACTTAGGAGAAGGCAGAGTTTACCAGGTTTAGCTGTTCTTCCCTCTCTTCTCTGCTTTCCCTTTCCTTTATCCAACACCTGCTCTGCTTGGTTTCTTTATGTGTCCAACAACAACCCCCATCCTCACCTTCCCTATGCACCTTCTCTATTGTCAGAATGGAAATCACTTTATGGCTGTTTATGATTGTAAAGTATTAAATTCTCATTGTAAAAGAAGAAAGATAAATTTATATAGAAAGAGAAGAAAAAAGGCATAAAAATTAACTGTACTCTCACTGCAAAGAAGTTCACTCATACTTCAAATGCATAGTCTTCAAATTCAAAGGGACTATTTTCTTTTTCCAAAATGAATCCTAAGAGACATATCTAATTTTCACTTTGAAATCCATCATGTGCCTCTTTCCATTTCAATAAATATAGATCTACACTACCATTTTTAGCAATCTCTATAAATGTATCCATAATTTGGGCAGTTAGTCTGTTTCTTCTATATATACACACACACACACACACACATATATATATACTCATAGATAATGTACACAGTTGCAGTTTTTTTCATATCTCCAAATTTATCCATGAGGCCCTCATTCTGTCCTCAAGTTTTCCATATTTCCTCAGTCGCACCTGACATCTGTGCCTTCTGCTGCCCCGAACTGTCTGATCATCACAAGTTACCCATCCCAGGCTCTACTCCTTAAGACAGTATCTGCTTGCTGATAACCGGAAAGCTGTAAGGAATAAAGTGAGCTAATGGGTTAATTGGTAGAGTGGCCTTTATTTAGTTTCCACAGATAACTGGAATAGGGATGGCTTTAGAAATAACCTGACGTGGCATTTCCCCAAGTTGTCAGTTCATAAGAACTTAGGTTGGGGTGCAGGGGCTAGTTTGAGTATTTAAAAGTCTGCTGACTTCTACCGCAGAGATTTCAATGTGATTAGTCTGGCATGGGGTCTGGAAAGCTGTCATTTAATAAGGATTCCATGAGATTCTTTTGATGAGTCAAATTTCAGAAACCCTGATTTTATCCAATTTCTTTATCTTTAAAATGAAGTAATACAAGAGCAAATATATATAATTTGTCTCATTTACATGAACTATTACGGGCAGGACTTAAGGTAATGTCTACATTTTTCTATCCCCAAGCCTGTCATTTTTCACTACCTTAGAGCTATTTTTTCTAAGGAAAAATTGTACTAGAACTTTAACTTCTGATTAGAATACTGTAGCAGAAAAGATTTTTGCCTGGTACATAGTGATAACTCTAGAACTCAAAGTGTACTTAAGAAAGATTGACTCTGAGGCAAGAAATGGCATTTTATTGACACTCAAATCATATATCATGCAAATGGCTGTTTACTTCCTATTTGGGTGTGTGCACGTGTGTGTACGTACACAGCCACACGTTGGTCTTAAAAATAATTAAAGTTAAATATTATTATAGAACCAATAATATAAGAATAAACCTTCTGGAGTGCTTTTTCTAGACTTGTTTCCAATGAGGAAAAAAAAATACCAGTGCTAACGCAGAAAGACTGGATCTAATCAAAAGCAAAGTTTTTCCTTTATTAGAGTCTATCTTCATCTGTGTAGAACTGCTTCAGTAAGATATTCAACTTTCATTGAAAATATGTGAAACGAAGAACACACAGACAGAAAGAAGGATCCTTAAATTGATATTTAATAGGGAGCTACTTACATGGTCTGGTAGTCACCTCAGTCTTGGTGTTTATATACCTGGTAGAATTTTTTTTTTATTCAAAATTTTATAAAGATAACAAAAGTGGTCATTTAAAAAGTCCTAACTCATGGAGTAAGAACTATAATGAAGTTCTTCCAATTTTCTGGAAGACTATAATTCTTCCAGTGGGTATAGCTTTAGGTAGCACACCCTGTTGAACACTTTGTGTAGAAGGATAAATAGCCTTACTGACTATCATGGTACCTGCTATGGGTTGAACTATGCTTCCCCTTTGCCCCCAAATTCATATATTCAGAAGTAAGGTCATTGTAGATATAATTAGTTTAGTAAAATGAGGCTATACTAGCATAGGGTGAGCCTTTCATGTAGTGATTGGTGTCCTTAGTAAAAGGTGAAATTTGGACACAAAAGCAGACACACACACAGGAAGAATGTCAGGTCAAGACTGGAGTTCTACTGCCATAAACCCTGAACTACCAAGAGCTATGAGAGAGGCCCAGGACAGGTTGTTTCCTAGAGCCTTCAGAGAAACATGACCTTCCAACCCTTTGGTCTAGGACTTTTGGCCTCCAGATCAGTGAGAAAATATATTTCTGGTTTCTAAGCCACTCAGTTTGTGGGTCTTTGTTACATCTGCCTAGGAAACTAACAGAGTACCCTTCAGAACATGACCTCCAACCAGGTGATACATTTTAAGGCAAGGACAATGCAACAATGGGTTAATACCCATGACACTCACTGGTTTAATCATACAAAAGCTTAATGGATTTGGAGATCCTAATGCCAGTGAGAGACACCTGCAACAAGATACTGAGCCTGATTTTCTTGAAATAGAAGCTGATTCTTCCCCTCAGCTATTTCTTGTTCCTTATGCAGCTGCACATCAATGGTAAGACAAGGGTGTCTATACTTACACAGGTGGCTAATACTGGGTCATTGGATTGCTGGCACCAATGAATACAAAGAGGGCCAGATTTCAAACATCAAATGTCCCTAGGGACATCTCTTAATACTTATTATCTAATAGTAATAATGAATAGAAAACTGAATCTACCCAGTGTCCTCCTGAACTCCCACCAAAGACAAGATCACTAAGGACACAGACCTGTTGAAAGCATCCCGCCAAGGTGTGAGGAACCTGAAATATATGGTAGAATATGGGAATTATTATGGACAACTTAGGCTTTATGACCAGCCACTAAAGTCAAACCAAAGCAACTAAATATTACAATTCTTTATACTTTCTCATCTTCCACTAATTTATATCATGACTGTTGGCTAACGTTTTAAGTTTCCTGTAGAAGAATGAAGAAATTGACATCACCTTCACTATGATATATTTAATAGTAATGTTTTTGTGTGTCTCTTATTTGGGCTTTACATGTTAGAGAACAAGAATGGTTGCCCAGGGATGAGAGGACTTGACTGTGTTGTAGGTCATCTCTTTTTCTCTCTTGATCTGCTCATTTCTCTTCCACATCTTGTTCTTTGCTTTGGGAGGCTAATCTATAAAAATGTCATCAATGGACTCCCAGAATCTCCAGCTTCCTGTTACAGTCAACAAATGGGGAGCACTGGCTAGAAACCAATGAAAGGGAAAAAGGAAATCATGCAGTTTTCCTCACTCTCCCCATTAAGTCATTGTGCTTGACTGGCTATATTCTCGTTAGAAGATGAGAGGGCCTATCAAGTGGTCTTCACCTTATATTTTTCTCCTTTCCTTCCAGTAACTGTTCTCTCTCTCTGCTCCTTTATTCCTAGAAATGTTAATGTTTGCTGCCTACCCCCACGTTAATAGTCCCTGGTTATGTCTCTCTATTCTTTGTGGTTTCCTATATCTTTGAAAGCACTTCCTCTATTAAACAGTCTTCAAATTACTTGATTTGAGTGTGTCATCATTTATTTGCTAGGACTCTGACAGAAACTCTTGTTTAACCATATGTATAAAGTAAACAAAATTATATTTAGCAAATTCAAATTGTATGTAAATGAAACTCCCATTTTAATTTCCAATTATTCCTCCCTAACAAATTGATGAAAACCCCTAGCTGACAGTGAGTGGGTTCAATCTAGTATAGATTTCATTCTATTGGCAGTGGCTGTATTTGGCTAACCCTCAATTCATGAGAATTGAGCTGCTCTTGTCCCATAGCAGTCTGCATTAGGTTGTTCTGTTCTTATATCCAGGACATTTTTATATCCAAGTTGATTTTTCTCGAATGTTAGTAGTTTTAAGTTTTACTTGGGCTATCTTCTTATTTAGCTATGCTATTTCTAAAATGTGTTCTCCCTTCAAAGTATTTTTGCAAAGTTCTACCCAGGTGTTATTTTACCCTGGCAATGGCTTCATCCCCACCTGTCTCCCTACATTCTTCCTCTCACTTTCCTTCTTCCCCTTCCCTCTCCTTACTCTGTAATTGCACAGAGTGATGGGAGAGCATTTCATTCTGCCTGTCTCATGGAAGAGGCAACTTTCCTATTGGGAACTAAGGTCAAAGGGGTCATGCTCCCTGTTTAACAGTGGCTGTAGCTTCTTAGAGGTGTTATTATTAAACTATCATATGTGTGATTTCAGATGGTTTCACTGCAATCTTCCTGCTACTGATTTTATGTAGGAATTCTTTACAGAGTATGTCAGCTGTTAACAACACACTGCCCTTGAAGCATTTTGACATAACAGATATTTGAGTCAAGAGGAAACAGTATGGTCCATGAGGCACCCCATCATCATCATCAACAACAACATTTTGAAGATACCATATTTTGGGGAGACAACGTTTTGAATCACGTCTTGGTACCATAGGCATTTTTGGGGTGGATTCTTCCATTTTTATGATAAGCAAAACCTTCTTTTGGCCAAGTGTGGTGGCTCACACCTGTAATTCCAGCACTTTGGGAGGCCAACACAGGCAGATCACTTGAGGTCAGGAGTTTGAGACCAGCCTGGCCAACATGGTGAAACCCCGTCTCTGGTAAAAATACAAAAATTAGCCAGGCATTTTGGCTCACGCCTGTAATCTCAGCTACTAGGGAAGCTGAGGCAGGAGGATCACTTGAACCTACAAGGCAGATGTTGCAGCGAGCTGAGATTGTGCCACTGCACTCCAGCCTGGGTGACAGAGTGGGACTTGGTCTCAAACAAACACACAAATAAAAAATACTCTTTTAGAGACTTTGACTCAGAGCCTTCTTTCTCTTCTTGAGTTGAGGCCATTCAACTCAACTCTATGAAATTCAGTATGAGTCCCCTTAATTCCAACCCCAAAATATATCTGAAACACTATGTGTGCTTGGTACTGTAAGAGATTCAATAATGACTAAGTTGCTATCATGTTATTCTTAGTACATTTCTAGTCTCAATTTCACTTCTTCTTGCTTATCACCCATATTTGTCTCTCCCCGAAGTGCTCAGTCCTTCATGCTATTCCCTGGTTGGCCAAAGCCTGATAGTTCTGTGTCCTATCCTTGCTTGGACCTCACAAAGCTAAAGCTCTCTTTTCATTATTTTTAAGAAAATAGTCCTACTCTCCATGC
Organism: Piliocolobus tephrosceles; assembly: GCF_002776525.5. NCBI lineage: Eukaryota > Metazoa > Chordata > Mammalia > Primates > Cercopithecidae > Piliocolobus > Piliocolobus tephrosceles. The sequence continues at coordinate 162,046,837 of NC_045436.1, read as the reverse complement.
ATTCCAAGCAAGACATGCCTTAATCAGTGTACAAGATCTAATAAACTCATTTCCACTATTTTTCTCTAAGGCAAAATAGGAATTGGTAAGAACTAACTTGATTATCGCTCCCTGGAGCCAAGTTTGTGTTTGGGTATAATACTATGGGGCAATGGAGTCTGCTATTAATTAATAAAACTCAAAGTTTCAGTGGAAAATAAGTTGGGAAAAAGACCCTAGATAGGAAGGGCCCGGATGTTTTCCATTGATCTTCATCTTGCCAGTAGGATTCTTTCTCCCACTATTACCACATGGAGATTCTTTTTCCAGAGCCCTTCTCAGTGAAAACCTTAGAGGGTTCTATGCTTTGCATCTGTAATTGTGGGATTGGCTGTATCAAAGAGAACAAACTCGATGTGAAAGGTGATGCTGAGAAAAAAAAATCCAAAACCATTTATACAACTGGCCTATCATTCTCCTTCCAGAGCACTTTTTTATAGTGCTTTGGGCTCTATTTTCTCCTACATGTATTGAGACATGTAATTTGCATATAATAAAATATACTCTTTTAGATTTACATTTCCATGCATTTTGATAAACTTATGTAGTCATGTAACCACTAAAAGTCAAGATTACAATATTTCTATCACTACCCCCCGCCCCACCCACTGCCAAATTCTCTTGTGTTCCTTTGTAGGTGATACCCTTTCCTCACTCCCAGACCCTATCAGCCTCTGATCTGAAGTCTGTCCCTTTAGTTTGCCTTCTTTGAATGTTATATAAGAGGAATCATACAGTCTTGTAGCCTTTTGAGTCTGACTTCTTTCACTTAGCATAATATTTTTGAGAGTTATTCTGTTTCATGCTTTAGAACTTCATTTCTCTTTTTATTGCTGAGTAGTGTTTCACCGTATGGTATACCACAATTTGTTTAATCAAATTTAAACATATTTTTATATGTGTGTATGTATATATAAATATGTATAGACTGAGAGTAAGAGTACGCCAGAGAGAGACAAATTGTAGCATTCCTTTTTAGGAGTCCACAACATACCTACTCCTCAGGTGGTATATAAACTATGAATCATGAACCTCAGGTTAGAAACTCAAGTGTGACCCTATAAATGCCATCTTGCGTCACTGTAATTATCTGCCCTCTTTATCTTAGTTAGACACACACTGTCTCCTGATGCTGAAGAAATCACACAACTGTGCAAACGAATACACAGTGGATGCATTTTCATTCATTTTAGCAAGGTCTGCACAGCTACACAATAATTTTGTTTATCACTCTGCTTAGTTCCATGTTTAATTCCCAGAGAAGCCTGTCAACAGTCACCATTTACAAGTTCTCTTTATCACCTCTGTCCCCTTCACTTCCAGCAGATAATCTTGATACCTTCTTCCTAGAGAAATAGAATAAATCAAGTGTGAATGAATTCCCCATTTAATTCAAACTTACGCCTGTACTGATCCTTTCTTCCTTCTAATCTCAGACAGAGATGTGACTCTCTTTCAGGCAATGCTAATTCTTTCATCTGGGCTCTCGATACCATTCTATCCTAAGCCTTGTTTCAGGAAACATCTCCTTCACCTGTATTCTTAATGTTTCCCTCTTAAACCACTGTTTGTTCTCAAGATGTGATCATGCTTATCTTTTACCATATTAAAAAAAAAAAACCCTCCGCTGTGTAGCTCACTTCTCATTTCTCTTCCTGCTTTGTCTCACCCATTTCTCTTTTATTACAACCAAGATTTTTAAAATATGTAACTCTCACTGGTGCTAATGACTCTGTTTTTCAATCCGGTGCCAATTCTGGTCATCCCAAGACTCCATTAAAATCATTCTAAGTAATAAATAACTTAACAAATGGTCTAATTACAAAACAAATGAACGGATTATTTCTGACCTTTATAGTACCTGACCTCTTGGAAATATTTGATATTGTTGACTATTTCCTGAAATGTATTCTGTTCTTGTCTCCTAAAGCAACACTCTACTTTATTAGTGTCCGCACATTTGTTGTGGATCTCCTTGACCTCTTCTCCAACCAAGTACCACTGTGTTGGTGATATCAGGCCTCTTTGTTAAGACCATTTTATTCACAGTTTACCTAATGCTCCTGGGTGACTAAACTATGATTTAATCATCTATAGATAAATAAACTACCTTCTCTCTATAAATTATAAGTCACAACTCTAGACTTCATACCAGTTCACTTTTAGGAGTTCTTCTCATAAGCCTCTCATGTCCATCCTGTTCCAAATAGATGTCATCATTGTCACCTTTCCCAAACTATTCTCCCAACTTATTTCTTCCCGTTATTTCTATCTCTGATTATTCCTATCATTTTCCTTATTGTCCAACAAGAAGCCTGAGAATCTCACTAAATTTTTATTTTTCTTAAAATTCCCATTTCTGAGTAGTCAATCATTCATACATTCATCAATGCAAGAAATAGTTATTGAATGTATACCCTATGCCAGTCACTCTGCTAACATTTTGCTAGGTGGAATCTTCTCTTAGCTTTCACATTGCTTACAATTTAATGTTGCAGAGGCAACATGCTATATTCGATAAGAGCTTAAGGAGGTGGTCTGTTAGACTGCGGTGGAAGAGTCAGAGAGAACTTACCGGGGCAACCCTTGAACTGAATGATAAAGGATGAATGGCTTGGCTAAAGAAAGGAAGAAATAATAATCCAAGAAGGAACAGCATATTTCAAACTTTGGCAATGCGGTTCTACCTCCTAAACCACTTATAGTCATTTCACTTTCTCTCCAGATATATTGCCAGAAACTTACATACAGCAGGTCTACCATATTTCTCATACTTTTATTTTTTTTAATTTTTAATTTTCTTTTTTTTTTATTTTTTTTTTATTATACTTTAAGTTCTAGGGTACATGTGCATAACGTGCAGGTTACATATGTATACATGTGCCATGTTGGTGTGCTGCACCCATCAACTCGTCAGCACCCATCAATTCATCATTTATATCAGGTATAACTCCCCAATGCAATCCCTCCCCAGCAACAGCAGCAAAAGCCAAAATTGACAAATGGGATCTCATTAAACTAAAGAGCTTCTGCACAGCAAAAGAAACTACCATCAGAGTGAACAGGCAACCTACAGAATGGGAGAAAATTTCTCATACTTTTAATGCAATTAAAAAGTCTTCCTAACAGGTCTCATTGGCCTCTCATATGACCATCCTCCTATCCATCTTCTACACTGGCGTGAGAGTGATCTTTCTGGAGTACCAGCCTGAGCATATCTCTCTCCTACCTAAAATCAATCAGTAGCCCCCAATTTTTTCTATTTGCATCAAAAGATATAATGATATAGCCCCTTGCTAGCCTGGCAGGTTCAATGAGTGACCATCATCAGGCACACTATTGATCACTCAGCTAACTGAATATGCCAGGGTTCTCATCAACTTTTGATCCTTTGCATTGTGTTGGTTCTTCCTTTTAGGAATTGCTTTTTTCCTTTTGTTAGACTGATAGCCACTTACACTTCATCAGGCTCAGTTATGAGCTCGTCTTATAAGTCTCCTTCTTATAAGAACTCATAGACTGAGTTCCTCTCAGTTATGGGTCTTGATGAAGTGTAAGTGGTTATCAGTCTAACAAAATATATTAGTCTATCCCTGTAGATGCTCAGGTAAACAAACATTACTTCCTTTATATTCCATAGCAATTTATACATACACTTATTATGCCACATATTGCATCATATTATAACCATTTACGTCTCTATTTCCCCAGGGTTTCCTGAGGAAATAAAGATATCTTTATTCATCTCCATATCCTCAATACTCAACATAGTCCATGGTATATTTATAAGCTGTTCAAATTAAGTGAACATGAATTAATGAATTAATGTAAGGTATTTCCATTGATTAATGAGAGGGATTTTTGCTGTGAAGCTGAGAACTTTTCTTTCCTATTACCCTAAAGAGTTAACAATTATTTACCAAGTTCTTACTGTACTGCAGCCACGGTACTAGAGGCTGATGATTTAAAAGTAAAAATGCAGTCCTTGCTTTCAAGAGGCTTATGTTCTATCAAAGAAGACAGACTGACCAGGCAACTACAAAATAGAATTGTTAAGAGATGTGATAAGGAGAATAAAAAGAATTATGAACTTCTGAATAATTAGGAAATAAAAACGGAGTAAATGAGGGTTAAGCTGAGACCTGAAGAATAGAAAGGGATGACTATTCTAGACAGTGGGAATTATATGTGAAAGTCCTGGATGAAAGGAATGGCACAGCCTATCCAGGGAACTTATAGAAAATCAGTCTGGATAAACCACAGTAATCTATGGAGAGTTAATCAGAGGTGAGATTATGAAGGGCTCAAATACTTCCCAAGGTTTAAAAACAGGGGACAGAAATGGGGAGATTATATTTTTTAAAATTCCACTAGCTGCAGGTTAGAGTGTGTGTTGCAGGATGACAGAAGTGAAGGTGGAAATTTATTCCAATCATCCAGGCAGAAGCTAATGGTGGTATCACAGGAACTCTGTCTTCTCCACCATCCTATAAGAAAGTGCTTTGTGATGATGGAGTGAGAAAAAAAGCCATTATGCACTGAAAGGCCTCTAACACCCTGCCTTCTTCCCTGGGAAATGACGAGAAAGCAATGGCATGAGAGCCATAACTTAATGGCAAGAAAGAGCTTCTCTATCTGGCTTTATCTGAATGCCAGTTTAAATGTGATGTAACTCTCTATAAAACAAGGCGTGAGGTGCTTAGGCTCAGAAATGAAGAGAGATTGGGAATTAGGCCTGAGCCAGATAGAAATAAGAGTATGTTACAGAATAGATCATGAAACAACAACAATAAAAGTATCTTCCACAGGCAAGAAAAACCTGCTCTTGATAGTCAGTTGAATAGTGACTGAGATGACTGGCAGTAAAATATGAGACTTTTCAAGTGTATGAAAGTTAAATTCAATAGGTAGGAAATACAATTTGAAAAAGGAGCTTCTATTCATGTACTTTCTGGTTGTGAAACAGATTTTAAAATGAGGCTTCTCTGGTTCTACATCACTGCCTAGCATGGGCACCCAGGCTGAGTCCAGATTGTCCCAAGTTGCTATTGTCATTTTGCTTTCTTAGGATCTGGCTCCAAGTCTTCCTTCCCTTAAAAAAATAAAAATAAAAATAAGTCATGTGAACCAGAAGGTAGTATTTGAGTAGCTGGGAATATTTTCTACCATGCATTTCTTTCAAAATAAACAACTACTGTAGGGAAGAGCTCCCCCAAAGTCCCCCACTGCGTTCCTTATTTCAATGCCTCCCAGTAGAGCTTCCATTTGGTTCCATAACTGGAGGAAAATAATTCAAGTGTAAACCAAGGCCCCTGATGCTCTAACACAACCCATCCTTTGCTGTAAATATTGTGCTGATTTCATTAAAATGAGAGGTTCTCTTGTCCTGTATTACCAAATATGAAAATGTATATTTTGCAGGCAAAGGCTTCCCATAAGCCCCCATTCTCTCATGTAGATGTTACAAACACGGCATGAAATCTTAATTCAGTGGTATTTACTCCAGATGAATAGCAATATAGGCATCGTAGTACACAATCAGTATGGAAGGCCCATGGCAAGTTCTGCTCGACTTGACTTCCTAGATACCTCTCCATCCCATCCACTGTTCTCTATCCTAGTGGCCAGTGCCAAAGTTCAAGCCATTATTATTTCTTGCCTGGTGACTGTAACTGACTGATCCCAGATGACTTTGCCTACAGTTTTGCCCCATCCAGTCTGTCCTCCACACTGTGGCAAGAGTGATACTTCTGGAATGCAAAATGAATAAATCATGTCACTCATCTATTTAACACTTATCAAAGGCTTCTCAGTGCCATTAAGATAAAGTCCAAGCCCTTCAGAATGCCCTTTGCAGCCGGGCATTCTGCCTTTCTTTTTTCCTTAATCTGTCATCCTTTTGTCTTTCCCACTTGATGTTCCAGTTAGGAAATGTGTACCTTTCTAGTTCTTGAACATAGTTTTACTCCTGCTCAGTGAGCTCTTAGTGACTATTTGTTTTTCACTTTAGATATTATTCTTAAAGTCTGTTCTGCCTCTTGATAAACAACATTAAGTGCCCTTTCGATGAAGTCACACTGTATCTTGCATATTATTGTTGTGCCTCACACTTGATCACCAATGATTTATTAACTGTCTGATATTTTTCTGCTAAACTGTAAACTTCCAAAGAAGAAAGTTTGTCAGTGTTGTTCACCAATGTATTCCCAGCACCTAGCATAAAAATGTGCATATTAATGTGTTAAATTTGTTAATTAAATCAGTGGATGGATGGATGGATGGATGAATGACAGTGAGTGAGAAAGACAGTGTATTAGTCTATTTTCTTACTGCTATAAAGAAATGGCTGAGACTGGGTAATTTATAAAGGAAACAGATTTAATGAACTCACAGTTCCACATTGCTGAGGATGTTTTACAATCATGGCAGAAGATGAAGGAGGAGCCAAGGCACGTCTTACATGACAGCAGGCAAGAGAGCATGTTCAGGGGAACTGCCCTTCATAAAACCATCAGATGTGATGAGACTTATTCACTATCATGAGAACAGCATGGGAAACGCATTCCCATGATTCAATTACCTCCCACTGGGTCCCTCTGATGACACATGGGGATTATGGGAGCTACAATTCAAGATGAGATTTGGATGAGGACACAGCCATACCATATTATTCTGCCCCTGGCCCCTCCCACATCTCATGTCCTCACATTTCAAAACACAATCATGCCTTTCCAACAGTCTCCCAAAGTCTTAACTCATTTCAGCATTAACTGAAAAGTCCACAGTTCAAAGTCTCATCTGAGATAAGGCAAGTCCCTTCTGCCTATGAGCCTATAAAATCAAAAGTAAGTGAGTTACTTCTTAGATACAATGGGAGTACAGACATTTGGTAAATACACCTCTTCCAAACAGGAGAATTTGACCAAAATGAAGGAGCTACAGGCGCCATGCAAGTCCCAAATCCAGCAGGGCAGTCAACTCTCAAAGCACCAAAATGATCTCCTTTGACTCCATGTCTCACATCCAGGTCATACTGATGTAAGAGATGGGTTCCCACAGCCGTGGGCAGCTCCTCCCCTATGGCACAGCCCCCATCCTCATTGCTTTCAAAGGCTGGTGTTGAGTGTCTGTGACTTTTCCAGGCACATGGTGCAAGCTGTCAGTGGAGCTACCATTCTGGGGTCCGGAGGACTGTGGCAAAGGGAAATCTTCCCACTGGGCAGAACTGTGAGCAGTGTAACTGGTTGTGCACTTCTCATGGAAGGAGAAATGGCCAGATGTGCAATTATATACTAAGTCATCAACTGTAGCCAATGGTTTGGCTGGGTAGTCAGGGACTTGGAAGAAGCATCATTGGGTAATTGGTGAAGAAGAAATTTGGGAAAGAGGTATGTGAATGGACCTCTCTGAGTGGTCAAAAACTGGGAAGACATTTGTATCCCATGCAAGTATTCACCAATGTGTGACCTCAATAGAGGAGGGTTTTAATAATCAAGTGGATAGGATGACTCATTCTGTGGACACCACTCAGCCTCTTTCCCCAGCCACCCCTATCATTGCCCAATAGGCCCGTGAACAAAGTGACCATGGTGGCAGGGATGGGGGTTATGCATGTACTCAGCAACATGGACTTTTACTCACCAAGGCTGACCTGGCTACAGCCACTGCTGAGTGCTCAATTTGCCAGCCACAGAGACCAACACTGAGCCCTCCATATGGCACCATTCCTCACGGTGATCCGACAGCTACCTGGTGGCAGGTTGATTATATTGGACCTCTTCCATCATCAAAAGGGCAGTGGTTTATACTTACTGGAATAGACACTTACTCTGGATATGGGTTTGCCTATACTGCATGCAATGCTTCTGCCAAGACTACCATCCGTGGACTCACAGAATGCCTTATCTACCATCATGGTATTCCACACAGCATTGCCTCTGACCAAGGCACTCATGTTATAGCTAAAGAAGTGTGGCAGTAGGCTCATTCTCAAGAAATTCACTAGTTTTACCATGTTCCCCATCATCCTGAAGCAACTGAATTGATGGAACAGAGGATTGGCCTGTTGAAGTCACAATTACAACATCAATTAGGTGACAATACTTTGCAGTGGGCAAAGTTCTCCAGAAGGCTATGTATTCTCTGAATCAGCATCCAATATATGGTACCATTTCTCCCACAACCAGGACTCATGGGGTGGAAGTGGAAGTGGCACCACTCACCATCACCCCTATGTCCCATTAGCAAAAAGTTTGCTTCCTATTCCTGTGACATTACGTTCTGCAGGCCTAGAGGTCTTAGTTCTAGAAAGAGGAATGCTGCCACCAGGAGACACAACAATGATTCCATTAAACTGGAAGTTAAGATTGCCACTGGCCACTTTGGGCTACTCCTACCTCTAAGTCAACGGCCAAGAAGGGAATTACAGTGTTGGCTGGGGTGATTGACCCAGACTATCAAGATGAAATCAGTCTCCTACTCTACAGTGGAGATAAGGAAGAGTATGTGTGGAATACAGAAGATCTCCTAGGGTGTCTCTTAGTATTACCAGGGCATCTCTTAGTATTACCATGCCCTGTAATTAAGATCAGTGAGAACCTACAACAACCCAATCCAGGCAGGATTACAAATGGCCCAGACTCTTTAGGAATAAAGGTTTGGGTCACTCCACTAGGTAAAAAATCACGACCTGCTGAGGTGTTCGCTGAAGGCAAAGAAAATGGGTAGAAGAAGGGTAGTAGAAGAAGGTAGTCATCAATACCAGCTATGACCACATTACCAGTTGCAGAAACGAGGACTGTAATTGTCATGAGTATTTCCTCTTTATTTTGTTAAGAACTTAGTTGTGCATGTATACAGTTGTATGAAGAAAATATCTTCATTTTATTTCCTTTCTTTTGCCTTTATCATGTGACATAAGATTTATTGACTTCATATCAACATTTAAGTGTTGTTAACTTTACGTAATAGCACTCAGGTTAAGGATTAGTGCACTTCCAGTTGTACAAAGGAGAGCTGCATAATGTTAGGCATAATTATGACCTTATTATTGTTTTTGTTTGAAGATTATGTATTATTTCAGGAAGTGTGTATGGGTTCAAGTTGACAAGGGGTGGACTTGTGATGGTTAATATTGAGTGTCAACTTGATTGGACTGAAGGATGCAAAGTACTGTACTTGTGTGTGTCTGAGATGGTGTTGCCAAAGGAGATTAACGTTTGATTCAGTGGACTTGGAGAGGCAAACCCACCCTTATTCTGGGTGGGCACCATCTAATCAGCTGCCAGTGTGGCTAGAATAAAGCAGGCAGAAGAAGCTGGAAAGACTTGACTTGTGGAGTTTTCCAGCCTTCGTCTTTTCTCCTTTGCTGGATGCTTCCTGCACTCAAACATCAGACTCCAAGGTCTTCAGCTTTTGGACTCTTGGACTTACTGGTGGTTAGCAAGGGGTTATCAGGCCTTCAGCCACAGACTGAAGGCTGCGCTGTCAGCTTGTCTGCTTTTGAGGTTTTGGGACTCAGACTGGCTTCCTTTCTCCTCAGCTTTCAGATAGCCTATTGTGGGACTTTACTTTGTGATCATGTGAGTCAATACTCCTTAACACAATCCCCTTCGTATATGCATCTATCCTACTAGTTCTGTCCCTCCAGAGAACCCTGACTAATACAAGGTTAGTTCTGTCTTTCTAGAGAACCCTAATACAGGATTAATAAACTATGCAGTTTGTACAAAGAATGTAAAGGAAGAGGATGGAGACTTGTATCTTCTCTATAAAGTGAGGATGATTAAAACAAAAAAAAACCCTCATATTATTATGAAAGTTAAATGAGATACTTATATTTAGTGCACTAAAAACTGTGTCTGGCATGTTGTAAGCACTCCCTCCAACAATCTTAGCTATTATCAATAATCATAATGTCATATTCTCAAAAATATGACAATAAATGGATAAAAACAAAATAGTAAAACATAGTGCTAGTAAAATCTGGAAAAGTTCTTGCTGATGTATCTCTCTTGTCCTTAATGATAAAAGGCTTTGAGACTTTCTGACAATGCCCAGCATCTGTGGTCCTAACTCATCGGCATTCAGCAGGTAGTAATAGAATACAATGGAGCACTTTCTGCCCTAGGATCAAAGTTCAAGCTTTATTACTAGAGTTGTTTCTGCCAACTTCCTAACCTCTTCAACTCTGGACCCTGCCTGTGTTCTGAGGCCTATGGCACCTTTTTGTTCCCCTCTTGCTTTTCCTGATCTTCCAGTCGTTGGTCCCTTGCCCGCCTACACTGGTGGTAGTTGATTAAATGGGCATCAGCTCCTTACCCTTCCTTGTTTGGCTTGTATCCAAGATGGGTCAATGGCTTAAGGGCCTGCCCCTGGGCTGTACACTGTGCCAAGACACACAGAAGAGGAATGCCACAGTGGTTGGTTCACATTAGCATAATTATCTCCTGAATCTACTTTTCGCCAATTCATACTTTGTCTCTAACCAACCTATTTTTTAACCTTCTCTTTATTTTTTATAACTCCCTTATAAGTGGCATTTACAACTTGATGTTGTCCTTTCTAAGGCTTTGATTAGCATTTTCCTAATGTGACATTTTCTTGGAAAATGTTTGCCTTTGTCCCAGGATCCCCCATACCAAGAAACATACTTCTTCGGATATAAGCCAGAGTTGATATACAAAATAATATTAATACTTGGTAAGGCAGAGGCAATGAGGAATCAAATGAACGTGGGCAACAAGGCCAGAGATGGATCCTTGAAGGCCCCTATACTTTGACAAGCATTAAACCTTTAGTAGTGATATGTTAGGGTAAAGATTGCTAGTTTGGGTAAGCAGCTACTTACCATGAAGTGTAAAAGCATTCCAATATTTAACATCTGCTCCTTAACAAAGAATTTCTCCAAGATAGTGTCTTCCAACACAAGCCTATATTTTTCATATCTCCACAAGGTGTTTGTCCATTAAACTAATCCCTAAACTTAGGCACTAGGATATAGGATGTCTCACAATTAGAGACTATGCCTACACATGTACTGGCTCTTAGTTACCCCATGTGGAAATCATCAGAAGCAAAATTACTCCCAGAGTTACTACATTTTTGAGGGGATGAGGTTGCTCAAGAAACCGAGATTTTGACTGTTAACCCCCTAAGCCCTTGAACCTGTGTGAATAAGAAATAAACTAGGAAAGTTGTACCTTCCTCAGAAGAGCAGCTGCTCCAAGCCTACTTCAGGTGTGGCCATCTACATAATTAGCATATTTATCTCCCTAATCCTCCCGGATGCCAGGGATCCTCCTAGAAAAGACAGGGATGGGCAGATTGTCTAATAAAGGAATTTACTCCACTGCCAAGGCAAAGTCTTTGCTGTTTAATGTGTGTGTTATAGGCCAGTAACTTGTAAATCATTCCCATTGTTCCTTTACCCAAGATGGAGATTTCATTGTAAGTATCCCGTTCCCTCACAACTGTTTTTTTTTGTTGTTGTTTTTTTAAGACGGGGTCTCATCTCATTCTGTCGCCCAGGCTGGAGTGCAGTGGTGTGATCTCAGCTCACTGCAACCTCTGCCTCCCAGGTTCAAGCGATTATCCTGCTTCCGTTTCCAGAGCACCTGGGATTATAGGTGTGTGCCACCACACCCAGCTAATTTTTGTATTTTTAGTAGAGACGGGGTTTCGTCATGTTGGCCAGGCTGGTCTCAAACTCCTCACCTCAGGTGATCCACCTGTCTCAACCTCCCAAAGTGCTGGGCTTACAGGCGTGAACCACCGTGCCTGGCCGGCTCACCAACATTTTATGCTGGATAAGGGGAGCAGATAACTTGTTTTTAGCTATTAGTCACTAGACCAGAACATCCACATCTGGATCTGATAGTGAGGAAAAGTTACTATGTGAATAAGAAATAATACTGCAATTATACTGCACTTCTAGCTTGAACAATAATAGCTTAAAATAAATGCTATTATGTGTGTTTACTTTCCATGGAAGAGAGATGAATAGCTTCTGTTAAAACATATCTATAGGAAGAAGGATATATATGGATAGCCACTAGGCTAAGAGGTAGACTGTAACAGAGACTATTGGTAATATCCTTCTTCCTTGTTTCACCCACCACAGTGGGCAGTAAAGGTAAATATATATTTTCCCAGTTGCTTCTACAACCAGTGTTAGCCATATGACATGCTTCTAAATAAAAAGATATAAAGGTCGGAGGTCATATGTGAAAGCTTTTACTTTACTGACAAAGGGGATGCCACTGGTTCTTTACCTTACCCCATTTTTCCTTACATAAAAGTGGACATGAAACTTGGTGATATGGCATCCCTCTGATAACCATGAGAAAAACCCCAAGAGAGTTGAAGAGTTGCAAATCCTGACACTACTACGCTACTGAACATGTCAGCAATAATCAATCTCCCACTTCCTGTGATATGACAAATAGTTATTCATTTTGCTTTAAACCACTGTGAACTGGGTTTGCTATTGTTTGCTGTTGAAAACATCCTTAACAGTCTTTGTAATGTAGTTGAAGTCTTTAATATCACTGCTCTGGTAAAATCAACAGCGAATTTTGCACTGAATATCTTATTCTTTTCTTAGGTCAAAATCTCTGTTTCTTCACAGTCCATGTGGGATATCCGCTATCTGCCATGAAATCTGTCAGGGTGCAGTTTTGCAATAGTCCCAACTGGGCAAACAATACGAGGGCCAGATGGCTATCATGATACATCAATCTTCCCAGAAGCAAATTTTATAATACCAGATTTAGAAACAACAACAACAACAACAACAAAAGAAAATGAAATAAACTATGCAGTAATAATTAGACATGAATACACAAAAAAATTCATAGAACTTAATGCTAGCACTTGCAAGTATGATGCCCACAAGACATTGCTGATAATTATAGCATTGTTTCTCACAGGTACCACTTAATACTGGAGAATCCTTCCTAATGCAAAGTTCTAGGCAGCTACTACCAATCAATTGGAGTTGGCGTATGATGTAAAACCTAACTGTATTTTTTAACAATTGCATCCATACATTGTACAGGTATGGTTCATGATTCAAACACAAATCCATGCTGATCCGGGAACTGATAATATACTTTGGATGTTGTAGCGGGTGGTAGGGTACAAGGTACTGAGTGTTTTAGTCTTGTTTTCTACCCTCCTATTTCCCTTCAGTCATAATTGACTTTGCCATTTCATGACTACCTACTCAAGAAGACACACAGAATCTCATTGAATTTATTCAAAGCCCCATAATTATGATACTTGTACTCATTACCATAGCCAGCAAACCATTGATGTCCATTATATTGATAATTAATTGCTTTTATCTCTGTCCCTTTGTCTTTACAGCTGAACATTGAAACTTGGTCAAAACGATTCTTACTGTTATGTATAAAAAGATGACTCTACTAACCCTATACAAAAGATTGTTTATCTGTCATTTTGTAAAAACTACAGCTGTCATTATAAGGAATTTGCTTCTAGATGTGACTTTTGGAACACTGCCCCTACCCTATCCAGGAAAATGGATCTTTGTTTGAGTGATCTTCCATTTATCACTTGGAATCTATCTGGCAACTTACCTGAAAGGATGACTAATAAGGAGTGAATCACTAGGAGTTAATACTTAACACTTTCTTGCCAAGTACATGAAATGTACTTATTTTATCTAGGCTATATTTAAAAAGGGCTAAAATATACTGCAGAAGATACCAAAATAAAGAGAGATGTTATCAGGAAACTCAGACAAATTGCTGTTTGGTGGCTTGAAAGGAAAGAATTACACAGGAGAAAAGCAAATGAGAAGGTACAAAGAAAACGTAATATAGTTTGTGGGGAACAAAATAAAGCATAAAATTCAGTTTAATAACATTTTGGAAATAAATGTATGTACATAAAAAAAAAAGAAGAAAAAAATGGGCTTCTAATTAAAGCCAAGCCCGAAGTAAAAAGAGTGTAAAAAATATAGAAAGGTTGACTTAAAATCAGCTGATGTCATGGAGAAAGAATGAGCACAGAAATCCCAGTTCCCCATGTTATAATGACATGAACTTGAAGAATAACCCTAAATTCTCTCATTGTCGGTGATGCTGTGACCCCTCCCCAAGGGAGGTACCGAAAGCCTGCATGAAGCAAAAACTGGAAACAAATAAAGGAGTGTGTTGTGATTTTGCACTGTTACTCATTTATTCACATAATTAATGAGTTTCTCTTAGTGTTAGGCACCGTTCTAGATGAGGGTATAATTAGTTAACAAAAACCTCAAAACTCTCACCCCCCTACATGGAGCTTACATTTCAAGGGAGAGAGATGATACAACAATAAGAAAATACAGAACTAATGTCATTCTATATTGTATAATTATGTAAAATCAAGCCTGAGTATTTGACAACTTCTCAGATATCACAGATCTGTTGTTTAATGAAATCAGCCTAAAAGATAAAATTGTGTATTTGCATGTACATATCACCTTGCCTATATTATGAGTCAGCATTTCTTCCTATAAGAAACCACAGCTTGGTCAAAGGTAGAAGCTCAATTTCCTAATAAAGAGATATGTTTTACTAGGCAGGCTGTCGCACTGCATATTACTCTCTCTGACCTTGGCTTTAGTCCAAGGAGGATTAAACCCAGAAAGAGAAGGGAGTAAAGCAAGGTGTAGCAAAAAAAGCAAAACAAAACAGTACAAAATAACCTCAAAGAAACTAGTAACAATAATTAGTGCATTTGGAGATTATATCTTTTTTTTTTTTTGAGACGGAGTTTTGCTCTTGTAGCCCAGGCTGGAGTGCAATGGTGTGATCTCAGCTCACTGCAACTTCCGCCTCCCGGGTTCAAGTGACTCTCCTGCCTCAGCCTCCTGAATAGCTGGGATTACAGGCGTGCACCACCACACCAGGCTAATTTTGTGTTTTTAGTAGAGACGGGGTTTCTCCATGTTGATCAGGCTGGTCTCAAACTCCCAACCTCAGTTGATCTGCCCGCCTCAGCCTCCCAAAGTGCTGGAATTATAGGCATGAACCTCTGTGCCCAGGCAAGATTATATCTTTTTGAAAGCTAAAAATATATATATAACACGGAGTGAAGGAGTTATGTTTTCAGGTAAGGGCTACTGTTCTTGACAATCTGTCATCCATCTGTCCGTCCATCCATCCATCCGTGTATTCTAGAAGGAGTGAGCAACTCACACAAAGACATAAACAAGTTTATGCTCAATAGGAAAGAGTTGCCTTGATATGTGATTGCTTGCAAACTTATATTCAAGTCCTATGGTGTTTATTCTGTAGGCTTTGCCGATATAGCTGAATCTTAGGAAAAGACAAAACAAAACAAAATTGTAACATAAGCCCTATTTGTCTTCACTCCAGCCTTTTTTTCTGTTACTGCATATTTCCATACCTTTGCATTTTCTTTTTAACACATAGACACGAGTGTCCAGTTTCTTAAAGTGGCTAGATGTCCCTGGCCACAATAGACAAAGTCACACCAAAATCCTAAAAAGAGAAAATTTGCTTCCTATCAAAGGCCTGACATACTTTTGCCATGAATGATATAGAAAGACTCTATAATAGACTAAAGGAAGCCCTGGGAAATTTGTGTTAAATACGATCAGTCTTACATGGACATGTATCTTTAAAGTCGACTACTTGACATTTTTTCCTTAAGACAAAAATTAAATAATGACCCTCTCTAAAAAAAACATTTAAGGTCTCCCTTCGCTCAAAAAATAAAATGAGCGAAACAATGGGACTCGAGCTCAACTTCGGTTTTGCCCACCTTGAATCCCTTTGACACACTTCCAAGTCTACCTTAACAGCAGTAGGAGCGATTCCATAAACTGGAGATTTATAACATATGACAAGTCAACCCAGATCCTTATGAAACTAGAAATGAGTCAGCAACATTATAGCTGCTTGAAATTCAGGGCATTTCAGAGTGAGGGGGAGAAATCTTCAAGAATTTCACAGAGGATGTTTTACTCTCTGAAAAATTGCTGAGAATTCTTCAGAGGCAAAGTGGTGCCTGGGTTTTTATTTTCCGTGGCTAGGTGGTCAATGAACCAAGGCTTTGTGAGCTGGGATCAGAAAGCTGGCAATAAGGGCTACATCATCATCTGGATATCTAATTACTTACACACCCCCTTTCCTAAAAAGTGGTTCACCTTCAATGAATCTCTACTTCTTAATGCAGGAGCCAGTTTATGGCAGCCTTGTACTGCATTAAGCCTTGTACTGAAGGCTCTCAATGAACTGGCTCCTGCATAACCATCCAAATGTCTCCTCTCCAGTTTTCCTACCCTTCCCCTCCACACCCATTGCAAATATCAGTGAAACTGAAAGCTTTTCATTTCCTCAATGGATCATGCTCAAGTTCTGATTATTATTGAGTTTATACCTGACAAATGCTTAATAAATAAAAATTATCATACATAATAATAACAAAAACAGAATTTCATCTCGAGTATCTACTTTGTGTTGGATACAAGGATATAAGTCTAGCACTTACCTATATTTTGCTAATTTTCACAAAAACCCTGCAAGCAAAGCTAGCCTATTTTGGGACTCAGGAACCTGCATTTAAGAGGATCAGTAATAGGTCCAAGGTAATATGGCTAACACATGGCAGATAGGGAATTTTAGCATATGTGCAAGCCCACTACTTCTGCTTCTTCCTTGACGTTCCAGATTCAGTTCATGGCAGCTATGTCGAGATAGGTTTTCTCTGATGCTGTCTGCTCCTTTAGAGGAAAACGGGGGCTTCTCTTGCCACTTGAAAGCAGTTAAGGACTCTGTGATGCCTTTATTCTAATGTCCTCACTGACTTACTGGTCTGTCTCCCCAACTTAGACTGGGAGCAACAACCCGGGACTCTTTCTTCTCCACAGCTTCATTCTCTAGCACATGGTAGGTGCTCATAAAATATTTCTCACACTTGGCCTAGCATAAATGAACGAATGATTTAAAAGATGCTGCATAACTACTCAGGGACCAGGTAAAGTCCGGGGAGTAACCCTGTTAAGCCTTCCTCAGTCAGCACCATCTGAAGCTACCTTTTATGCTATAATAATTTGCTGCAAAAACTAAATGAAATAAAAGCCCAGAGCTTTGTTTTTTCAGCCCTCACCCTCACCCGCCACCCTGGCCCGATTCACCTCCAAAATGATCCAGAAAAACTACAAGACAAAATTATTGCCCTACAAGGAGGTTTATAAGGGAGCATGAAAGGCGCTGCTGTGAGCCTGTGTGGAGGGAAATCATGATAAAGGCCATTAGGAGGCTTTATTGAATTGTAACCCGGGAGAAATGTGGCTGGATTCATCAGGCCGTGGTTAGGGGACCTAGGAGCAAATTTTACTGGCTGACCTTAACTAGAGAATTGATTTTTCTTTTCTCACAGCTCCCATAACAAGAGTGAAACAGAGAAAAGACTGGAGGCCACAGGGATGGAGAGAAGGGATAGCAGTTCTGTGGCAGCCCAGCTGGAGGGACTCTTCCTTTTCTTTTTTTTCTTTTCTTTTCTTTCTTTTTTTTTTTTTTTAAGACGGAGTCTGGCTCTATCGCCCAGGCTGGAGTGCGGTGGCCGGATCTCAGCTCACTGCAAGCTCCGCCTCCCGGGTTTACGCCATTCTCTGGCCTCAGCCTCCCGAGTAGCTGGGACTACAGGCGCCGCCACCTCACCCAGCTAGTTTTTTGTATTTTTTAGTAGAGACGGGGTTTCACCGTGTTAGCCAGGATGGTCACGATTTCCTGACCTCATGATCCGCCCATCTCGGCCTCCCAAAGTGCTGGGATTACAGGCTTGAGCCACCGCTCCCAGCCTTCCTTTCCTTCTTCAAGGAGAATGTACTGTATGTAGGAGTGCGGCCTCAGGTAGAGAGGCCCCGACGAGACCCTGCTGAAGGTGAAACACCTGTATCCCTGGGTGCCACTGGGTTGGGAATTTCCAGACCATATCAGAAAGCAGGTCACAGAATCGGGGTCCCAGGTGGGGATACCGTGGTTTCCTGCTTCATTTTCAGGAGTGCCAAATGAGGCATATGAAAGTATTCTCTTTCAAATCTCTCCTTCTTTCTCTTTTTCTTTGTTTCCATCTTTGTCTCTTTCCCTCTGTTCTCACTTTCTTTCTCTCTCTCTGTCTCTTTGAGTTTGTCAGGGAATTAGTATCACATATAAGTGCTCTACACACTTGTTTACCAGGTAATATATATTTTCAGCTCACTAAATGTCTTATATCCTACTGCCGTGAGAGGACTCAGTAGGAGTTGAAGTTAGCAATATCTATTTACATGAAGAAGCCCTTCCAAGGTATTCCACTTATTAAATAATGAAAACTCCTCTCTGGCAATGATGATTATCATAGAAGTTGCACGGTCATTTGTACTTTAAAAAAGATAACCATGACTTTTTTTTTTAAAATGTCACCTCTAGTAATTTCTGAACTGCAACCATGATTCTTGATAAAAATAGCTATTTGTAGGTGTAATCGCACTTACCTCATGGGGACCGTGAGCATCCAGTGAGATAAGGTGTCTCCAACACAGTGGTCCAACAGAGAAATAATCATTTTATCAATGCTTGCTGCTATTGTTAGCCATATTACTATTATCTCCATTTTACAGATGAAGAAACTGAGGTTTGGAAGAGTTACAAATTTGCCAAAGAAACACAGCTAGTGGAGCTTGGATTTGGTTCCACTTGGGCCATGGAAATAATATGCTGAAGTCTCTTAACAAAATCCAAATGAATGCAGAATCAGAGGAGCAGAGAGGTTCATGAGGCTACCTCCTTCTCTGCCGTAACCACAAGAGAATGCCAATGGAAGCTTGCCAATAGGTTAAAGTAAGGAAGGTCCGCAGTATTTTATGTGGTGAGAAAGCAGCTGTTCTCTGGGTCGTTTTCACCAAAGGCCTCCCTAACCATCATCAGGAACAAACTTGTTCAAGCTGTGTTTACTGGGGAACTTGCTTTAACTGCTTGGAACTCAATTGCCTTCTGACACTCTATTCATCTTCCAGCTTATTTCCCATCACAGACCCTGATCTTATTAGAAAAACCTTGGAGAATATCAGTAATGGCACCTGGTTCTTTTTTGTTTTTTGTATTTTTTTTTTTTTTTGACAAGTTACTCCAGAATGTATTTAATATCTTAAAATTGTCATTGATTGAAACTAGTAATTTTAAATGAGCAGTTTCAAACTAATATTTCTCTTTTTTTTCCTTAATACTTTTTCTCCCTAGTCACATGCTTGATCTTTTCAAAGGTATCTTCCTAAGTGGTCAACAAGCTATAAAATTCTCTAATGACAGAGGAAGATAGAGGGAAAATTTTTAGTACAGGTTTAGCATCCCAAATTTGAATATCTGAAATCCAAAATGCTCTAAAATCCAAAACTTTTTGAGGACTGACATGATGCTCAAAGGAAATGCTCATTGGAGCATTCTGGATTTCAGGTTTTCAGATTAGGGGCACTCATGCAGCAAGTATGATACAAATATCCTAAAGTACCCCAAATGTACACTTCAAAGCACTCCTGGTCCCAAGCATTTTGGAGAAGGGATACTTAACCCGTAGCATAGGCCATCTCCAAGTGCTTGAGTTGCTTCCCTCTGAATCTCTTACCTAGAACAGAGCTTAGCACATAATAGGTGTTCAGGAAATATTTAACACATTATGGAAAGTCATTTCTAAGTGAAACCTATTATTAAGACAATTAGAGGCTTAGATCTCAATACTCAGTTTTTCAGTGGGGCTTTTGTGAGCAAGCAAATGCCAAAAATATGTAAATAGGACAAGTGACTGCTTCTCTGAGGTTTGAGAGGCAATAAAGTTTTGTCTACTTCAAAAATTTATCTTTCTCAGAAACCTTTACCAACTGAACTTTCTTTCTTTGACTCTGTATTTAGCACCTAAGGAAAGGTACTGACTTTGGAATTAAGAGCTATTAGGCAAGATTAGCTTATTTAATTAGCTAATTAAGACCCTGGACCCCTAAAGGACAGGGACAGGACTGGCGAGACACAGTTTCAGGAAAGAATAAAAGGGTGCTTGACTAAAAGGGCAGCATGATTTGTTGCTGTTTGAACAGAGGGAGTGGGAAGGAGAATGCCAAAGGTAAGGGATGGCCACCTGAGATGTAATTCACCAACTTAAACAGCCCTGGCCCCAGTTCCAAAGGAATGCTGTATATTTGCTCCAAGAAGCTACATTTCCATGATCCATGAGATAAATGTAACAGCATTAAAAAAAGAAAACAAAAACAAAACAAAACATGGGTTTAGATTGCAGAGCACCTAATTTCGCATTCCAGCTCTATCACTTTTTAGCAGCAGTAGCAAGTGACTTAGTGTGTGTTAACTCCATTTTCCTCATCTGTAAAGTGGGTACAGCTGCTGCTCCCATTCTGAATTGTGATAAGGCATAATTGATGTCACAAATATTCTAATGTGGAGTCAGGTGCAGAAGAGGCATTCAGTAAATGGTGGCTATCACTGACAATAATTCTTTTCAAAGTAATCTTTATCTTTCTTAATAAAGCAGAAATGAAAGAGGGAACTGAAAAGGAGCAGGAGCAGCAAGGATAGGATTATTTATAAAGCATCTAATATATACCAAATATCTATTCAATTACTCTTCATATGCAAACATTCCATGTGAGACAATACAATTTGTATATATGAATTTTGCCTCCTTAACTTTTCTCACTTCCCTGTATCCCGTTGGTCCAAATTCTTCAGGTTTTTCAGTATATGGAAATAGCGATGAGAAAAGGAAAAACAGAAGAGAGGAAGAAAGAGGAAGTTCTATGTAAATCAGAAACTTAACTGCTTGAGTGCTAAACAATGCCCTTATCTTAAAACTCGGACCACCCCTTTGTGGGGAGAAGGAGAATCCCACACTGCAAGTAGGAATCAGATCCTAAGGACAGCAGCCCACATAGCAAAATGGAAACCCTATGTGCACTGGACCTAAAACTTTCATTCTAAAACTAAAGAGAAAGCGGCCATAGGGAAGGGTGGATCAAGCGAATGACAGAGTAACAGAGTAAGGCAACATTATCTTATCATCTTGGGATATTCCGGAACAGAAGAGGTTCCGTCCCTCCTGCTATTTTTTCATCACCTCTTCAGAAGTATTCAAATGAGTTAAGACAACTGCTTCACTTGGCATTTGGATCCATCTATTACTACTCCAGGGCCTGGGTGCTTAGTCATTTCTTAGCTCATGTCACTGCCACTTTGTTCTCGCATTTGACACTGACTCCAATAACCTTGTAGCATCTGCCCTCCCAATTCCCCTGAAAACCCTGAGCAGCCTGCTTCAATGAACGCTCCTTTGAATGTCCTTTTTTTCCCCCTCTCTCTTTCTCTCTCTTTTTTTTTTTTTTTTCTTTTGACAGGGAAAAGAGCTATCGGGTTTCTGGAACATTCTTGAATAGCTAATTCCTGGAGTCCTTGTCCTCACTTCTTCTCTTCTGTACCTCACTGGCATTTGCTCCAAGATCTCCTTTTCAAACAACGTCCTGGCACTGAGCTGAGATTTCCAAATGTTAACTCCCTGGCATCCATCCTGTAGGTGCTGAAAGGATTTTTCCCTGATTTGCACACAAACCTTTTCATTTCGATGCATATCAGGGTCACCTCGCTTTGTGCCTTGCCTACAAGGTGGTTTGGAGGCCATGGCCCAGAGAATAGATTAAAGGGATTTTTCTCCTCCTTTTCAGACCATCTCCCACCAGTCAGTCTCACCTGGGCATCTGGAAACTCAGTCCTTCCAGGCTCTTATTTTTACCTCCGTGGGCAGAGTCCCAGGGTGGACACTGACCTACATACCAGCTTTTCAGACTCCTTTCAGGAAGGCCTGCAAAATTCTCCGGCAGCTTGCCTGTGCTGTTCTCGTGCCCTTGCTCACGGGAAAGCTTGTCTGAAGCTCCTGTGATCAAAGGACCTTTCCTTCCCAGGTGCCACTGTCAATACAATTTCAGCAGAGCACCAGGGGGCAGTCTACATGTCTCCTCTGGGTGAAGGTGTGGCTTCACCTGCTGATATCCATTAGTTTCCACATTTCTCTACCTGATTCTTAGAAACAGAATTTAAATGGAGCATAGTCAGAGGGAGAAAAGAGGGAAAGAAAGAAACACAGGTAAAGAGAGAATCCACTCATTCATCACTCATCTGGCCATTCATTAATTCACTCATACATAAAGGTTTTTTTTGGTGTTACTCTATGGAGCTGGGAAAGGTGTTGGGGGTTCAAAGGTGTAAATGACACGGTCTTTGCCCTCCAGAAACTCAAGACTCTGTCGAAGAAACAGAAGGAATTCCAACTGTGTATAAACAGAGCCTATTACTTAAGTAATTAACCAATGCTGAGGGAAGATTAGGGATTGAATAAGAGCTTCCTAGAAGAAATAGTGAGTGAGTTGAATCTTGATGGAAACAGCAATTCTATGGTAGGCCTGCTTGGGTCAGACAGTGACAAGTGCAAAATAAATGTGAACAAAATAGACTCTGTCTCTGGCATCCTGTAATGTAAATTCCAGAGCAGGACATGAGAGGTGTGGTTGGGAGAAAAGAGGAGAATCACAGAGGCTAGCTGTAAAGGACAAATATGAGTTGCCAATTATTGATGTTCCTATGTGCCTGGCATCACACTAAACATATCATATTTAATCTTTACACTGACATTATGTAGCAGGTATTGATATTTGCATTTTAAAGGTAATACTACTAAAATTTAGTATTATCACATAGCTTATAAATACTGGATCTGGACTTTGATCATGGGTATGTCTTACCCCAAAGGATAGACTCTTAACCACGCTGGAAACAAAACTCCCACAGCCTCTCTGACAGAGAAGGAAAGGTAGGGCATTCCAAGCAGAAGGAAGAGCTTTTACAAAATTTTAGAAATATAATATAGTCTATTCCACAAAACACAAGAAACGCAGTAAGAGTGGAGCTGTGGGGGTGAGAGCATGGTGAAAATAACTTTTGAATGAGAGGGTGGGGATCATTCAGGGATAAACTTATACTTGATGCTAGGGACTTTATGTTTGATTCCAGGAAACCACATGAAACTATCGGTAGGCTGTAGATAAGATAGATAGGATAGAATGTTAGCATTTTAGAAGCAATGTTTTGATTGCAAAGTGGAAGATATAGTGAAATTGGTTGTAAATGGAAAACTGCAGATGAAAGACAATTGATTTGAGGGCTTTCTAAGAAGTAAAATAAACAAGACTTGGTAATCAATTAGATGTGATTGTGAATGGCAGGAAGGGCTTGTGATGACTCCTAAGCTCTGGGCCACAGAAGGTTGAGTTGATGACAATCTCTGAAAATGGAAGAATATAAGTAGATTTTGGTCACAAAAAAGATAATGGGTTCAGTTTGGGACATACTATGTTTAAACTTTGGGAGGAAACTCAAAAGGAGGTGTCCAGTAGTTGGTGAGTTGAAGGCTTGGGGGAGTGATTTGAGTTGGGGAAATAGATTTAGAGTCATCGCCCATGGTCTTAGGGAAGTCAGCGTTACTGCAGTCAATGATACATGTCAAGGAGAACATGGACAAAGAAAAGAAATATGATTAAAGAAAACAACCAAGGGAATATTTACATGAAAGATTCAAGTAGAAGAACAGAAATTAATGAAGGAGAACATAAAGGAGTAGCTAGAGTGGCCAGGAAAAGATGAGAGGTTGATGCACAAAGTACATTTTTTCATTTGCATAGCATGTCAGAATTAGAAACTGTCTCCCTCTTACTTTAGAGATGTAGCAGATGGATCCTGGAGAGGTAAAGCACATTGGCAAAGTAATTGCAGCAGGTCAACATTAAAGCCAGAACCAGAACCCAGAGCTTCTGGTTCCAACCTGGGCCAGAGCCTTTGTGTTGTTTTCATTTCCCTTAGCCTCACTGTCTAGAACAGTGTATGGGAAGTAAAATAAAATTGATTTTTAAAAAATGCATTATTTTTAATTTTTTTTACTATTTTAGAGACAGAGTCTTGCCATGTTGCCAAGGCTGCAGTGAAGTCTCATAATCATGGTTCACTGTGAACTTGACCTCCATGGCTCAAGGGATCCTCCTGCTTCAGCATCCCAAGTAGCTAGGAATACAGACGTGTACCATCATACTCAGCAAATGTTTGTATTTTTTGTAGGATTAGAGTCTTGCTGTGTTGCTCAGGCTAGTCTTAAACTCCTGGCTTCAAATGATTATCCCACCTCAGCCTCCCGCAGTGCTGGTATTACAGGCATGAGCCACCACACCCAGCCAAATGTATTCTTTCACCCCGAATTTTATCACTAGGTTCCATTTTTTCAAAGACATTTATCTTCTTGGCCACTAATTATGAAAAGGGAGCATGACCATTGTTTGCCAGATCCTTTTTGATAGATTAACCTAAGAAATGGGTTAGATCAACCCCACCAAGTTGGCTTTTTTTCCTATTTTCTATTGAGGAAACCGAGGCTAAGACATATACATAAATAAATGCCCTAGAGTCCCATAACTAGGGTAGACCATTATTTCATTGTCAGGTTGTCCTAATTATTTCTCAGTCAACCTCTTGGGGATTCAATGCTGACTCTACATGCAAACTACCCAGAAGAAACCATCTGGGGGTATTTGGGGGTAGAATCTCAATAATTAGAAGGGGGATAGGTTGATTTTAAAACTTTGTTCTCTGTACTAGGGCATTTAGATTAGGTCTAAAGTAGGGCCATAGCTTTGGGGCAGTTAGCAATATCTTTTTGTTTTGTTTTGTTTTTTGAGACAGAGTCTTGCTCCGTCACCCAGGCTGGAGCACAGTGGCTCAATCGCAGCTCACTGCAACTTCCGCCTCCCAGGTTCAAGAGATTCTCTTGCCTCAGCCTCCTGAGTAGCTGGGACTACAGGCGCGTGTCACCACACCTGGCTAATTTTTGTATTTTTAGTAGAGATGGGATTTCACTATGGTGGCCAAGCTGGTCTCGAACTCCTGACCTCAGGTGATCCACCCGCCTCAGCCTCCCAAAGTGCTGGGATTAGTGGTATCTTTTAAGTAATGCCAGTAATTGAGAACTAGCTCCATCGTCATTAATGGAGGTCGTGCTTTCTACTTTCAGGATAAGTCTATCATTTTGCAGGGGCCTCAGCTCCCTGTGGTGGAAATGAGTTAATGTAGTCACATATGACATGCTATTTTTATTCCTTACCCAGATCAGCCATATTCTAACAATATACTTCAAAGTACCGCTGATGGAGGCTCCACCTGAAAGCTGTTCTCTCAGATAAATATCTTCATCCCATTCATCGTTTCCAGAAAAAAAAAAAAAAAAAAAAAAAAAATCTTACAGCACAGCAGTATTTTCATCTGGTTTCAGCCAGAGATAAACTGTTCCTGCTGCAAAGTAATTAATATCAGTCGCCTGGAAAGCAGAAATTGGGAGACAACAGGCTCCTCTTTCTTGATAAACAGATTGTTGGGTAAGGTATTCACATGGATGTGACAATTCATTTGGCCATAGAAATAGCAGAAACGAGACGTTTTTAGACAGATATTTGGAAGGCATGTGCAAATATCCCCAGGCTTCATCCAATTGAGCCCAGATGAGTCTTTTGCACTAGGTTTCGAGCTTCTCTAAGTCCCTAGGATCAGCAGAAATCTCTAGACCCCCAGGGGCATGCTCTTAAAACAATACACAGAATCAGTACAATAATGGCCAACTCCTGGGAAAGCTGGCTCTGTTCCCAAGTCCTCTGCAGCCCTCCTTTCCTGACCCAACTTCCCATGTGGCTAAGGAATCAAAAACTTGGCCTGGTTGATGTGTAATCCAGGCAATCAGAAATTAGAACCATGCAGCTAGGAAAGATGAGCAAAAGATGCTTAGAAACAAGACAAGCAGAAGACAGCTTCCCCAGAGCTAGCCTGTGTGGGGAAACCTCCAAAAGCTAGGGAAAGACAGCGTATGTTTTGCATGGTCCAGGAGGGACAAGCTCATCATGGCTGCCTGCAAATGAAGAAATCATGTTTCTGTCACAGCAAAATGGTTATGTTCTGGGGTGTTCCGTGAATGAGACATGAGAGGGGAAATGCCACCACACAAGTATTCCTTACATTCAATTCTTCAGAGACGGTTTCAGGGATCATTTTCCCATCTCAAAAAGCATAAATTGCCATTTTATAGGAGCTTGAGAATATTCTAGAAGCAATTCAGAGCCAGGCTATTTGGGGATTTGTTTAGGTAAACATGAAAATTCTATCCATTTTTATTCATCCATCCCAGCAGTCAGCCAGCATCCTTACAAACTCAAAGGGCAAAGTAAAGGTAAACAAATAATTTAGAATATGATATTATCAGTGCTGTGATAGGTTAATGTGCAGGAGACACAATAAAGGAGTGAGTTCTACAAGTCTGGGGACAGGGAGTGAGGAGAGATGGGTCAGGAAAGTTTTTATTGAGCAAACACTTGAACTAAGTAATTGAATAATATAAGTGTTTATAAATGGGTAGATTAGCAAAAACTCACATACTGTCAACTCCAGGAGAGATCCAGGAAAAGAGAGAATTGTACTATTTCTGCTTGTTCCATTGCCTAATTCTACATGTCAAGGGCAAGCTCAGGCCATGTAGATCCCTTAGAACCTTCACTGAACTTCCTTCCTCCTTAGTAAATTTTTTTCCCCACAAATCTTGAGACATTTCTTAGTTACACACTAATTACCTTATGTACATCCACCAGACTGCAAATTGCTTGAGGACAAGGTCTCTTATTAATTCATTTCTACCACACTGGTGACTAAAACAATGTCTGGGATATAGTAGGTGAGGTTTTAAACGTTTGTTGAATACTATGTATGTCTCCACAGTTGATTAGAAGTTTCTTGAAGGCAGGAAGAACATTATCCTTTCTATGCCTGACACAGGACTCAAAGTGGATGTTCAATAAATGTTTAATGAACAAGGAGCCCACTGAAACTTCCACACGATAGTGAAATTGATGGCACACTCACTATGTGTCCTTTCTCTGAGCACCTAGTGTCACTTCTTCCTGCCTTTCTCTGGGCAGTGAGGTCTTGGGTGTCCTTATTTCTCTCACTTTTGTCCTAATGCAACCAGCTCTCTCTTTTTTTGTTGTTGTTTTTTTTTTGTTTGTTTTTTGAGACCGAGTCTCCCTCTGTCACCCAGGCAGGAGTGCAATGGTGCAATCTAGGCTCACTGCAACCTCTGCCTCCTAGGTTCAAGTGATTCTCCTGCCTCGGCTCACTGAAACCTCTGCCTCCTTGGTTCAAGCGATTCTCCTGCCTCAGCCTCCCCAGTAGCTGGGACTACAGGCATGTGCCACCACGTGCGGCTAATTTTTTTTTTCTTCATTTTGTATTTTTAGTAGAGACAGGGGTTCACCATGTCAGCCAGGATGGTCTCGATCTCCTGACCTCATGATCCACCCATCTTGGCCTCCCAAAGTGCTGGGATTACAGGCATGACCCCCTGCGCCCGGCCTTAGCTCTCCTCTTAAAATGATCTAAGTGAGGATTTGCTAGAACCGATGACGGCTACAGTTTATTATCTTTCTTAACTTAATTTAAAAATACATGAATTAACAAATGTTGGGTTTCCAGTATGATTGGTAAGCCATGGAGAATATGTTTTGGGGAAGAATATCAACTCTGAACCTTTCAACTCATATTATGGATACAGCTGCCTAAACTGTAATAGGACTGAGCCTTCCTTTTGGTTACGCACCTCACTGGTCCATTAATATCTCTGCTGTTTGTGTTGACTCAGTTTATTCTGCATGAATTTGTTTTTGTCAGTGGTTTATGTTCCAATGTTGTATGGTGCCAGGCAACTTGAAGTGTAACTGCAACAACAATGGCAGCCTGTATTCTAACCCAAGTTATTTTGTCATCTCAAAAAGAACGCATGAAATCAACTGACACATTTCACTGCTTTTTCTTAGGTTCCCTTTGGGAGGGGAAGGATAACCTTGAAGAGGGGTGAGAATTGTCATGGATTTTGTGTGACTTGTTACTTAAGATGACTCATTAAGCTGCCAAGAGCTTCACAGCCCATCCAAACCTCTCAAACAACCTGATCTATGTAGAGGGTTGGAAAATTCACAGCAATAGAAAGCTATGGAAATAGAGTATCATCTACATATATGTTGGGTGATGGGGGAGACATGAAGAGCAAGAGACTGTGGAGACCGGAAAGTAGTATCATTTGCCATGAGATTTTCCTCAAAACCAACTCCTTTTGGAATTTAGACACTCATTGTCTATGTGCAGTGGCCCTAGGTACAGAAGGGTCACTACCCCAAGGAGAACTATCCCCTCCAGACTTATAAACCAAATTCTAGCCAGATTCTCCCAGAATAAAAGACTACACTTCATCCATTAAGCTAAGTCTCCTTTCAACAATTCCTTTCTTACCTGGCCCATGAAATGAATCATGAAGAGATTATTTTCTGGGCAAATTGCTAGAATTGCCCAGAACACTGATGCAAACAGTTCCCCTTCTGATTGCACCTGACTTCCATTCATTGACTATCACATCAAGTAGCAGTTCCGGGAATTTAAAGGAGAACTCAGCAAAAGAAGAAGAAAAAAAAGCCCACAAAGTTTTTCAAGGTACCTACTGCCGTTATCAGTTCCTAGATCTAAATGTTCGCACTGTATGCTTGATTTGCACATTCCAAACCAATTTAGTAATTCTTTTCATTTTTATCTGCATGCATGAAGTGATTTGGAATACTGAAACAATTTAGAATCATATTTCGTTTGCAACAGTTCAATTAACTTAAGTGCTGGAACATGCTCTCCAACTGGTAACTAGTTTAATTGGTTACTATTACAAGAAATAAATTCTATAGTCCTGGGGCTCCCCAATGTCCTTTCTAGACAGGGCCTGGCCATGCAGAGGTATGTGGGAGTGGGAAGGTGAGGAGTGTAGCAAAAATTTCTTACTTAAAAAAGAAAACTCCAAGAACCCATTCTCTTAAAAAATTAACTAGGTATGAGTTTCCATCTTCTGCTGTGATTTTATCACCTCCAGTTCCCTTGGATCAACTTTACAACCACTCAATAAGCAAGAGAAGGGTGTGGATCAAGGGTCGAAGACTTTTAAAGCTATTGCATAAATGCACTTAAGCATGAGCCACAGTGATAAATAGGAAACCAAGATGCATGTCAGGAATGCAGCGAAGAATGATTAGCTGAGACACTTTGAGCAGCTGTTAAGGCAACTCCAAACACCTGGAAAGAAGGATTTCCTTCTGGCTTACATCAAGGCTCAATTGCTCTAGTTGCATTTGCATTGAAAGGCACTACTCCCAAATTGTACAAGAACACTTATAGTAGAAAAACACGTAAATTGTCAAAAGATACAAAATAATACTGCATCTCACTTGTGGATATATGGAAATGTATTTAAAGGGAAAAAGTGAATAGGCATAACATATACTAACTATTGGGGAGAGAATGCTACTGAGGAAGAAAGGAGAATAAGGGGATAGCTATGTGATTTAAGAGCAATCTTAAGCATATTGAGTAAAATATTAACATCTCATAAATCTGGGTAGTAGATACATGGGGCTCAATTCTATTATTTTATGCACTTCTATGTTTATTTGAAATGATTTCTAATTAAAAGTTAGAAACATTTAAAAAGAATCAGTCCCTGTTTCACAGTCATTGGTAAACCAGTCATTTCTCAAAAAATTCTTCTGCCCTGGAGATCACAAACTCTAGGCTATTTTGATTAAGGTTCATGGAATTCTGAAGATGGAAAGTTTATGATCACCCTTCCTTCTTTCCCACTTCATAATCTTAACTGACCTCATGCTGACTGAGGATGACCACTGGATTGGAGATGGGCCTCTGGTATTGCAACGTTAGAAACTCAGCCCACTTTTCCCTAAACTGATACCAGGTACAGCAAAGACACTACCCCCAAAGGGTCATCCATAAACTAGAACACTGAGTGTCTACCGATCAGTGTCTACAGTAATCCTAAGATTTGATTGTAGACAGGTTAGCATTGCAGAGAGAAATCCAAATAAACATATTTAAGAAATCTTAAGATGATCTTCCATCATGAACAGCTGATATCTGAGCTAGCACTGTGTCATAACAATGAATGTAATCACAGAAATGAGGAAGCATTTGGTCCAAAGGTGGATTCTCCACGTGCCTATCGCTTGTATGAGGATAGTGTAAGAATCTCTGGAAAGGGGGGCTCAGTTTCTCACATTGCAATACTAGAGACCCATCTCCAATCCAGCAGCCATGCTCAGTGAGCATGAGGTCAGTTAAGATTATGAAGTGGGAAAGAAGAAAAGTTGGTTATGAACTTTCATTTTCAGAATTCTATGAACCTTAGTCAAAATAACCTAGGGTTTATGGTCTCCAGGACAGACAAATTTTCTGAGAAAATGACTGGTTTACCAATGGCTGCAAAATAGGGATCGATTCTTTTTTAAGTTTTTTTTTTTTTTATATTAGCCCGAAATTGAAAACTTATCTATTTATTTATTTACTTACTTATTTGAGATGGAGTCTTACTCTGTTGCCCAGGCTGGGGTGCATTGGCAAAATTTCAGCTCATGGCAACCTCCACCTCCCAGGTTCAAGCAATTCTCCTGCCTTAACCTCCTAAGTAGCTGGGATTACACGCATACACAACCATGCCTAGCTAATTTATATATATATATATATATATTTTTTTTTTTTTTAGTATAGTTGGAGTTTCACCATGTTGGCCGGGCTGGTCTTGAACTCCTGACCTCAAGTGATCCGCCCGCCTCAGTCCAAAGTGCTGGGATACAAGTATGAGCTGCTGCGCCCGGCCCAGAAACTTAATAGTGCTTGAAAAAACCTATGAGCTCTTAAATTTGATTATTTTTGTGATTTAATTTCTCAGTGGTAAGAATATACCATTTTATACCTCCAAATCCATTTTAACCTATGGAAGAGGTTTCTACCTCTTTGTAAAGTTGGTTATCAGTGCTTATAAGTCAGATTGTACACCTTGGAATCAGAGCATTAGGTCATTCCTGGCCATTAAGTATGAGAATCTCTGACCTCAACCCTCATAGACATTGGTTTTACAGCAATATACTTTCCACAAAATGCAATATATGTAGGTAGATGGACAGATAGACAGATAAACAGATGGATAAATAGATGATAGACAGATGATAGAAGATAGATAGATAAACAGATACATAGATAGACACAATAAGGATTCTGGTGAGAGTGTCCTACTGAAGCTATTATAAAATATACATTTTAATTTTTTCTTACTACACTGCCAACTAGATGTGGAGTTTCTAGTAGTATGTTGGAGGAATTCGATCAATGTAGAATGATGAATGCAATACATGCAGAGTTTGACTTCAGTCAGACGGTAGTAACAAAAGTACAGAAATTTTAACAATTAATTACCTCTAACAGAATTTTTTTCTTTTGAACATTAACATTTTATTCCTGGAAGCATTATATACAGCACAACAGTTTCAAAAATAAGTTTTAAGACCAACTGGACTTTGCCCAAATCTGGGCAGTTTTTCAGCTACCTTAACCCTCCATTCCCTCAATAAAACGGGAAGAGTTGTATACCTACCTTACGGTTTGTTTAGGAGGATTAATGAAGAAAATTCATGTAAACGGCTAAGTAAAGTGACTAAAAGATAAATCCACAATAAATGTTAGCTAATACCACCATCATCTTTGTCATTATCTTCACTGTTTTAATCACATCCTGAATTCACTGGACTTTCAAATGGAGGGCAGCTTTTCATATTTGCTTTCTTACCAGTACAGGAAGATTTCTCTGATTTTAAAATGAGGATGTTAAGGGGTCATATTGAGCAACATCATTACCTGAAGTCCAATTGCTGGGATACAGGATGACCATGTGTGTCACTAAGCGCTGATTCTAGGAAAGGGAGTCTCCAAGTTGATCAAGTTTCTAAATGGAGCTGATAAAGCTAAGTTTTTAAGACAGCAAAAATAAGCAAATAATGTCTTTAAATTATTGCAGTATCATGAAGTTATGTCTTCATGAAATATAGCAGATATGAGTTTTGAGGGGGCTTGAGTTTAACCTTCAGAATGCTATAAGTCGGTGAAGGTTCCTTGCTGGAAATGGCTACTTTGAGATGGTAGAACTGAAACAATGAGAAGAAAATGGGGGCCTCCTCAATGCATTATTGAAATCTAAAGAGCTCTTTGTATTGTATGAATGTAGGGATTATCTTTTTATCATTCCACAAAATTAAAGCTTAAAAGTTCTATCCAAAAGCCTAGCTATGGAGAAATCCTCGAGGGTCTTCCATCAATGTGGTAGCCAGGAAGTACACAGGATTTTAGTCAAAGGCCAGTGGCTGTCTATATGACACAGAACTAGCCCCACATATAGAAACAGTATGTGAGGTTCATTCCTTTCTTCACAATTCTACAGCCTAGCTGCACAATTGCCTCTTTTGTTTATATAATCTCATGGAATGAGTTGGCATACAAGGCAAATAGGAAACCATGTGACATCTCTGTCCAAACCTTGCTTCGTTCCTGAAGTTCAAATGTGTTTGGTTAACCTTCTATTTATTCCTTCTCTTTCCTTCAGGTGACCTTTTTGGTCTTAGTTTTTGCCTTGGCATGCCATGGCACACAGTGGCTCAATGGGACTCTGGCACTATGTGACAAAGAAACTCTTATGAGCTGTCTATGAATTATTTCATTCATCAGGTGCACACATTGGCACTCCCTTTGAATGCCACCGTCCCTGCCACTGGAAATGGGAAAATGTCAGCCCAACACATAGGTACTTCCCACCCTCCAAATACTGAAGCCAAACAATGGATGGTAAACTCCAATCTTTGCTTTCTGTTCAATTGTTTTCCTGCTGGACAGTCTGAACTGCAATTCAGATTGTTGACCCTGGAAAAGGCAGCTCGTTGAATCAGTACCAGGATGCTTTTCCCAAGTAAACAGATAAGTGGAGGAGAATGACGCCATGTGGGTGCACTTGGTCATTAAATTGCCTGACATGAAAGTAGCACGGCTCCATCACATGCCGTGTGACCAGCTCACTAACTTACCCTTCTCTAGGAAGGAGAGTAATTAATCATCATTTTGTGATAGAGTATGCACATTCCTGCCAACAAATAGGGAAGTGCTTACAGAGGGCAATACTTCTAAGCACTATGAAACATTAGTCATACATCTGATTAAAGGGTATAGTGATCAAGCTGAAAACCTGCTAGATGGTTAAACTAAGAACAAGCACGGCCTAATTTTCTTTTAAGAATTAAGTCAGTCTTTCAAGCGTACTGTGAAGCTATGATAGGAATAAGCAAGGGACCGGCTTGGAAATGAAGTGAGAAAGCAATGATACGAATGAAGACAGGATTTGATTTTCAACACCACCAACGTCCATCAAAGGAAAGTACCTGCGAATTTCCTTAAATGACTTGCTGGAGAGCATTTTGTGGTAACTGTATTACTATAGCCACTTTTTTCCATCAATTAGTATTGTTAAAGAGAAGCTTGACTCTAGAGTTCCTAACAGCAGCAAAAAATAAATTCCCTCCAATTAAGTAGTCTAATAAGCTATTTAGGATTTTACCACTTAACATTCTTTCCTTCCCATTTAATTTTGGCTTTCACTTGGATGTCATCTTGTTGAAAATCCATCACAGAAAACTATGTGGGAAAAAAAAAAAGATAATGTTGCTAAGTGCCCCTGATGTTCAAAAACGAGCAGAAGCACAATATTTTTTCTAAATCACCCCAGGATTTTTCCTAATAATTCAGCTTCTTCCTACTAGAAATTAATATATGAAAATATATGAAAATGGTCAATATGCAAATTCAAGTATCACACTAGCTACTTGCCTTCAGTAAGTGCTATATGCATAAATTTGAAACGATACAATATTTTAAGGTCCTTGATTATAATAATGCCTTGGTGTGCATATGCGCATGTATAATTACATTCATTTAATTTAATCATGAAAATATTATAGGATCATTTGGTTTTCTCCTCTAAAAGTTCTCTTACTCTTTTCATTTAATTAATTTCACTCTGCCCCTTTATAAGTTAGCTAATGGTAAGTAATGGGTTTTGAGCTAAACAGAATATGGTCACATTCCTCTGTAATTATGGACAGAAAAGAGTCATGTGGGAAGGTGGTGGCCTCTTGCCCTTAGCCTACATCCTAGTCATGGAACAATATTAAGGCTTTTCAGTCGAACCTGGTTCTGGTCTTCAAAATACTCACATTTCATAATCATTTCTTCTACAAGTTTCCAGTGTCCCCAGTGCTGAGAATTCGCCCAAGGGCAGTCACCTGATTACAACAGAAGAGACCTGGAAACCAGCCCATGTGACCCCACATTCCACATGCTTGACTAGAGTGGAGCTTTTGGGACTCTGCATAGTTACTGGAATCACATGGAATATAATGAGGGAAACATGGGGGTGGAGAACATTTAACATTCTCCATGCACTAGGAGAACAGATAACGCCCCAGTAAGTGAAAAATAAAAATGGGCCATTTTGAATGGAAGGGAGGAAACATAACATAAAGGTTATTTCATACTATCCTTCCCCTACCAAGAAAATCTTATTTTCCTTCTCACAGAAAATCTGTGTTTCTTTTCCCCAACATGCTAACAGAGACCAGTGAAAAGAAATAGGCTGCTTTGTGTCCATCAATAGAATCTATATACCATCTTTTCCCCCAGGGATTAATTCAGCATTTGATTAAATCTTTCTGAGATTTAAATCATGATGTTACAAACCTCCAAGGAACTCTTCTATGAGTTGTGACCTTCTTTATTATGGTCTTCTATTTGATAAAGTACAAAGATCGATTTATAATGGAGTGTAGTGTGTTAGAAAACAAGGAGTAGCAATGAAAATTGCAAAATATAAGATTAATATAAACATTGCAAATGGAACGTTTTAGTTAAAATATTCTATAATTAATACTGAGTTACAACTGTGTAACTAGTAACACTACTGTCGAGTCAGTATAGTAATGATATTAGGGCTGTAAATTATATCCAATGATTAGTTAAATAACCCTACAAAGAAGAGAAAACCAGCAATGCTAAAAAAGAATTTCAACTCAATTATCATATCGTGTATAGTTTAGACAGATTTGGTTTGGAGGACTTTTGAATTGAGACAATCTTCTTTTAAAAAAAAAGCTATATCAAATGTTAATTTATTTTTGTCAGCCCAATTTTGGTTTTAATAATTATTTTGCCATTAGTATCAACAAGAATGAAAGCGATTCAATGTTTTGAGGACAATATGAAATAAATCCTTTATCTAAATCAGCATATTCCAGGACCAAACTGGCAGCTACTAATACTGCTTCAGAGAATCCCTCATTTTCTCTCTGCCCTCAAAAGATTTGGTAGGGTAAAAAGTTAACTATTTAGGGAATAGTTCTAATGTCCTTGCTGGTTCCAACCAGAAGATTAAAAATGCCTTATGCAATTTAAGCATCAATAGAAGACAAGTCCGGAACTGATACTTATCCACTGAAACTCAGGAGTGCTTGGTATCCACAGTGGCAGATAAATTCAATATTTGGGTAAGATAATGGTAGGTTTTTATTTTCCATTTCCATAAAATAATTGATGAATTTTATATTAGTATAAAACAATCCATGGGGAGTGTTTCTTAGATTACTTAGCAGATTTCAATGCACTTCTGATAGCGCTTATCACATTTCCAATATTTACAAACACTTTTTTTCTCTCTAGGAGATGGAAATGCTGGAATATAATGTAGCCGCCTTTCCCCAATGTTGCATATGTTGAATCTTGCAGTGCAAATGGTTGGGAATGGGAACAACCATTTGAAATTGAGCAAGGGCATTCTCTGTCATTAGGACCACCATCATCCAC
The DNA here is from genome assembly GCF_002776525.5 of Piliocolobus tephrosceles. Lineage (NCBI taxonomy): Eukaryota > Metazoa > Chordata > Mammalia > Primates > Cercopithecidae > Piliocolobus > Piliocolobus tephrosceles. The sequence continues at coordinate 162,010,871 of NC_045436.1, read as the reverse complement.
CAGCCACAACGGACATCCTGACAGCACGATGTGTCTTCAGCTATCAGCTCATCCCATATTTAACCAACTCGATGACTTCCAGATGATGGGGAACTGCATCCTGTTACAAGTCTTCGAGAAATATTCAGTCCATCTACAACAACATCTCTTTCTATGCTGAATATTCAGTGAGTTTTTCCCTAGGGGAAAGAGCTTGTACTTAAAAATACACACTTCCCAGGGTTAAGTACAAAAATAGAGCTAATCCATTTCATAAAATCCCATGTCATTTTTCACCTCTGAACGTTCGTTATACAAACCACCGCGTCTGCCTTTGCCGTTTAGAAAAAGACAAGATACAGAAGGTGCACGTTACCTTACAGCTGAAATGCATCCATGAATATGGAAAAGCAGGGAGAAAGGGAGAGCGAGCCAGAGAGGAAACAGAATAATAATAAGCGAGTAATGGGTACTGATCTGAGAAACATGCCAGGAGTTTGGTTACGATAAATAAGAAAAGCAGGAGTAGATTTGAAACATTCGTTTCCCTTTATTAGCTCAGTGAGGCTGATGTGTACTGCACATTTAAAAAAAATCACAGGAATTTTCATACAATGAATAAAACCACAACAATACATGTAGAATTGGCAGGTGGAAAAAAGGCCCGGCGAGGGCTCAACTAATCGCTCACTTTCCCTCTTCAGTGTAGTTCAACCAACAGTATTACACTTTCACCTACAAATCTTAAAGTAGCTCCATCAAATCAGCAGTTCACATTATTGAAAATGTCTGTCACATAGGTACAAATTTAGAATCATCACATTATAGTACATGGCTATTCTAGGTCATCTATAGATCAGGTCTTAGACTACAGTGATTGAAGTTCTCATTACAGCCATCAAGAAAGGACACATAATCATTACCTACTGGAAGCTCACATCTAAAGGCATGAAAAGGTTTCCTTTTTTCAACTGACCCAAACATCATACCCCAATAGTGCAAGGTTCCCTCTCTGCTGCTCTGAATGTTGACAGCCCAACTGTTGTTCTCGGAGTCGTTTAGCAAAAAATTGATTTTGTTGCACTGGAAGAATTATTCTGCTACATCTCTTTTAAAAAAGAAAAAAACCCACATTACTAAAGCACCAGTTCGGTTACCAAAACTGTAGATGTGGTACTTACCACGGCATGAAGGCAATGGCCCACGGTCATCTAAAAATCCTAGAGATCTATGCTGAAATTTGCCTTCAGTGATGATGGGGTGCACATGTTCATTTGAAATATTCTCTCCCAAAAAAATAAAAACAAAAATGAGAGGAGCACAGCTTACATTTTGATGGGCTGCCCACAGTGTCTGCAGAAGATACAAAAGCTCCACTAATTTTAGATGCAATTTGAAGTCCATTGAGGAAAACTATCTTCATGGTAACAATATTGGTCAGGCCGGGTTGCGGGGGGGATAAATTAATCTTCAATATATGTGTAGTGCTGTCTTTTGATAAGAAAAGAAACCAAGTATTCCACTCATGTCAACAATCCAGGGCAAAAAGGAGAATGTATTTAAAATTGGATCACAAAAATTTAAAGGCAAAATAGAGAACACATGTGGTCCTTGAACACATAATAGGATTTACTAAATATCGATTTCTTAAAAATAATTTATTGCTCTTAATAGTCTTTTTATTATTATTCTACAACAGAAGATACTCAAAATTCAGAAAGAAAGACTGTAAACTTTAGTTTGGCGTTCACACAGAGTTAAAATACCTGCATTTAACCTACAGAACAACAAGAATTAGGCGGATTAAAGATGTGTTACTGTTGTAACGCAGAACCTGTGAACAAGTTCTTTTATTTCATAGTATTTTTATTGCTTTTCTATCTACTTAGAAATAAGAAGCCAAAAAATCAAGCAAGCATCCGACAGGACAAACAGTGGATTCACTCAGAACACAATATGCTGGTGATAAATGAATGCAGCTATCAAAATTAGCTGCATTGGCCTGGGGGTGAAATCCATCTTATAAGATTGTGTTGGGTGAGAGAAAGGAAAAGAACAATTAAGTAGTAGGTGTATCATGTCTTCCAGAAAAGTCATGTCAGCCAAACAGTAATCGAATCTCAATTTAGAAACTTGAATACACACTCCAAACGTTACTGAATTCCATTCCAGGGACTCCACACTCAGATGAAATCCTGATGCTCAAAATGGAGGTTTTTCTGAAGTTTTTATTGAATTTAGCAGAAGCAATGTCATCAAGAACAACATCATGGTCACGTCAGAGGCCATGCTAGTGCAAGTAGAAACACTGCTTCTGCAAAAGCTGAATTTCCCAAATGAAGCACTTACACTCCAACCTGACAATTGTCATGCATCCTAGGTAGAAAATTTCCACTGGCTTTATTATTTTCATCATCTCATAATTTATAATAAATAGGCTATCTGCAACTGATAAATATGTCTCTTTAGTAAACAAAGGAATGAAATATCAGTATTTATACAGGATGCATAACTGTAAAAAATACAGATAAATACCATCGTCATACTCTGCCAAGGGAAAGAAATACTGGCTTCAAAGATAGTCTTCAGACACACATTAATTATTGTAAAAATCATACTGTAATTATTACCTCAGCATTTTGTATCAAATTAAAATCACAAAAATTAAAACAAAACAGCATTTTAAAAAGATTTTTGACTTCTAGTTTCAAAACTACTGTTGATAGAGAAAATAAAAACATTTCTTAATGGTTACCCATTGAGAGACTTTACATAAAATCATGATATCTTCTAGAAAAATTTTAGATGAGAAAATTTCATTCCCCTAACAAATCCAGTGTATAAAACTTCAAAGAAAAACAAGCGACAAGAAAATGTGGAAAAATATCGCGGAAGTGGTTAATACCTTTAGGGGACTAGGATATTTCTTGACAAGATGCTTAGATTGAAGCTCACCTAAGGGATGGATGTGCGGAAAGCATCATTTTGCTCTTGTTGCACTCAACAGACACACACACTGTCTTTTTGTTTTTACAATCAAATATATATAAGCAGTAAGTTCAGCTTCTAAATATGTTAGTGTACAATAATTGTTTCACCTCATAATTACATTTGAATATTCTTGATTAAGAAAAATTTAGCAGTTTTGAAAAGAAGGCTGCATTTACAGTGCATAGCTGTAACAAAAAAGAACATTGTTGTATAGTATATACATAAAATAAAAATACTCCATTTAACATCTGTAAATACTTAACTACATCAGAGAATGTAGCAATTACACTATCTGAACACATCTCAGAGAGTTCTACCCAACTCTCATTAGTATTGTAACCCGGTGTCCGCTCCTCAGAAAGAACCGCTGAACAAGCTGCACGCTTGACCATTGACAAGGCTTTTGAAATTTGCAGTGGAAGATCAACATTTTGGACATTTACATGGGTGTCAGGATTAAGGATGAACTACAGAAACTTCAAAATGTTAGGAAACTTTAGCATTCTGGTGCCCGCAGTATCCTCTCCCACCCAGATTCCATGGCAAAAGGAAAAAGGAAAAAAAAAAAAAGAGAGAGAGAGAGAGAGACAGGATATTAGTTCTATGGAACCTGTGGTTTCTTCAGGATTGTCATTTAATCATTAAGTTACGAGAGAAAGCTTGCTTCAAGTTGATTCTGCACTTTCTTAAAAAAACAGAGTACAAAGGCTGATGCCCAGACATCAGCAGCTGTCATTTTAGGGTGGTTTGTGGTTGGTTGGTTGATTGGTTGTTAGTTTTCTTTCCTTTTTAATTTATATATATATATATATATATTTTTTTTTTTATTTTCCTTTTGAATAGAATACGAACATTTTGAAGTTCTAGGTTTTAAGTGTGTCTTCATGGAACTGCTGCCATTTGAAATGGTTTGCCCTTGCACATTCTGGTCAGGTGCCCCCAGTCCTCACATGTACCCACACATACTTCCCCTAAACCAAGCACACACACCATACACATACATACACACACACATACATGCACACACGCACACTCCATCACCAAGAGACTCCAGGAAAAGCAAAGCTGACACCCATGAATAAACATGTGCTTACTGGATATCATTCTGTCTCTTGCCTCTTCAGCAGCTGTGTTCATGTAAACCATTGTTGTTATTGTTGTTGTTGTTGTTCTTGTTGTATTGTTGTTGTTTTGTTTTGTTTTTTGTACAGAGAGTGTAAAGTAGGAGAAATTCCTAAGTATGACTTGCAATAGTCTTTAGGGAAGGACGCGCTGTCCCATGAGGTATTCGCCATCCCTCTGTCATCCTCAGCTAGGGAACATGTTACCTGCGCAAGCTTCTCTGAGCTTCTTTCAGTAAACTATCAAAATCCAGAGAGTCATACTTGCTCTTGGTGGAAGCAGGGTCAAAGTCATCTGAGTTTGAATCTGAAAGAAACACAAGCCAGTTTAGACACACCCTTTGCTGATGGCCATTAACTCAATCATTCCAATTCAAGACTACCGGATTTGATAACAACTCTTACAATCAATATACTTTAGAAAACAATGTCTGGATTTTGTTGGATATATATTGATAAAAAGAAACAGGATGGGGAGTAGTGAGCTTTCAAAAATACTCACCTGTTGACTCATTTAGGCTTAAACACCCTGGGAGTTAGGCAGAGCAAACATTCATATATCTCTGGCAGATAACCACCCTCCCCTTCCCCCCGGTATGTCAAATGACTTGCCCATGGTTCCTCAATAACTTAGATGTAGACGTGAGAGTACAAGCTGGAACTAATTTTCCTATTCAATGGGATTAATTTAATTGAGCATAAAATCCAGTTGAGTATGAGAGAAAGAATCATGAGAATTTCCCCTGAACTTCAACCTGTTGCTTCTCTTTGAGGCAGGAGGGGACATACGGTGTGGTCCTCTACTTCTGTACCTCTAGACATCCCAGAAATTTTGGTGCAAATTCTCCCCAAATTGGAAGGTTGAGAGAAATGCTTCACATCCCAGGAGAGTAAATTCGGAAAGAAGAAATAAAGCGCAGGTATAAATAAAGCCACACCCTTCTTGGACTCTTAAAGTAGTCCAAGTAAGCTTTTGAGCAAAGTTTCACATGCTACTTCAAATAGACCTTAATAAAATAGACATATTTTAGCAATATAGAAAGCAAAGTAAAATTCTGTTAAGTATTCCTGGTTTTTCTCCATTGACGTCTATGAAAAAAACAGGTATTTCTGCTGGTCTTGCAAGTAACAAAGGGTGGCTTGGAAATATAATAAAAAGCCTCTTGTAAATACATTAATTCTTTTGAAAACACTTATTTAAAGGAAAACAAAACCATTCTGGAAAACTAACAATTCTACCAAAATATAAGAATTCCCATGCTTTTCCCAGAGTAAGTTACAAAATCGAAATGGTCAAAGTAATAGAAGGGTATAATACGAGATACTACAGAGGCATAATCGTTGACCTAAAACGTTGTTTTGCTGACAAGATTGCAAACCAAGCTCTCTAGAACCAGCCTGACCATCCCGTTTCCCAAATTTCAATCTACCGTTACATACCTAGATTTAAAGACAAGGAAATGTCTTTACTTATGTTTTCCTTTCATTCTGATCACCTTTGGTCTTTACTGAGTTTTTTTCAGCAAGTTTTTTAAGGTAAGAGCAACAAGAACAATTACAGTCTCAATCATAAAAAACAGACACAAAACTGGCCAATCTTTCCACAATAACATCTTAAATAGTCAATTCTTAAATTACACTGGCTTCAACATTTCTCTTCATAGGCTAATGAATGGTTTTCTTATATTGCTAAGGCCTCACAAACAACTGCTGTTACAATCAAAATCTTTTTTGTAGAGACAAAAAAAAAAAAAAAAGTCTAGCTCATTGCTAGAGATTAGTCTGAAATCAGAATTCCACTTGCATTGTAGATCAAGAGGGAAGAGTCCCCCAGTGATGGAGTCTGTGTGATAAAAGTCAGCCTGGAACCATCAGGGACATATACACGTACCTTTCCTTGAGGAATACTTTGAGAGTGTTTTAAATTGCCTTACTTTGCAATATTCTAAGTAAACTCTAGAATTTCAGTGTTTCTGTATTTTCATAAGCAAATATTTAAAAAAAAATTGAAATAGTAGTTCTGAAGAGTTTTCTTCACTGTGAAATAGTGTTCGCATATATACCCACTTATACATGCTCACTGTTACTCAGAAAACAACCAAAAAATATTTTTTGTTGCATGAGATGGAATGTGGTTACATTTAATTTCTGAGGCAATAACATCTACTCCACCAATTTCTCTCCTGCTAATGAAAGGATATTGGAGCACAGTAAGATATAATAAAAATGTTATAGGAATAACTCAAAAAGTCACTCTAATTTTTCAAAATAAATTGTTACAAATAATGAAACTATATTATTTGAAACAAATCACATCACACTTATATTTCCAGCACCTGGAAAACTGTTGGCGCCAAGGAGGTACTCAAATTAATATTTGTTGAAGAAATATACTAATCTCAAACACCAAAATATTATTAAAACCATGGTTGAAAATATTTATATTGGGATGTGGGAATGATTTATCAATGAATGGCAAAGGAATACATAAAGTTACATATGTAATCAAGAATACTGATAATATGATACATTTATTTCAGTTAATAAACAATTTATAATGTATGTGTCATTTATATTTTTTTAAATGTTTAAGTTATATAACATAACTCATTCCTAATCAAAACTATTACATTCATAATACTGACCCATCTTTCTCTTTGGATCCTGTAGTCCTACTTTAATTTCTCTATGTCTTTCACCTTTGATTTTCTTTTTATTGAGGTCTTTAGAAAGATCCATTTGCTTCTAAGACAGTAAACTGAAAGACACAGACTACAGATTCATGGCAACTAGAACTTAAATCTTGGCTTCACTGTTTTAATCTTGATCAAGTCATTTTAATCTCTCACTCTCATTTATAAAACTGGGTCATAAATAGTAGCTGAAATCGTTATGTTTTGCTCTGACAATATTGTTGACACCATTACATAGTTTCAGTAGTAGAGAAACAGGATATATAAGCTAACTTAATTTTGGGGAGCAAGTAAACAGAAAGAACATTGATTAAATCTATCTAGAATGATAGGTAACTTTCCTGTCTTGGTAAAATTAATCTGTGTCACATCATTTTTGTTTACTATTGTGACGGATGTGTAAGCTCCTAATCCCTGAGTCCAGCATATTCTTATGCCCTGAAGCATGCATGAACAATAAATATGGTGAGCACAAGAATATCTGAATTCTTCAGGGAACAAAGACAAGACATATGAAACACTTTTTGAGTCCCAAGGATGATTCCTAGAGTTGATTCTTCCATTTTCAAATGACTTTACACTTCTAACTTCTCATTCCCATCATTTTAAATTGTAATCATAGCCACTATTTATTGAGCGCCTATGTTATGCCAGACACTGTGCTAATAGTATCACAAACATTTATTTAATCTTCACAATAACACTATATGGTATTTTACAAATGAAGAAGCAGAACTGAAGGGGTCGAATTGTTTGCCCAATGGCAGTGTTAAGTCAGATTTCAATCCCAAGTCTGCAGGATTCCAAAGCCTGGCCTCTTCGAACTATACAATGCTGGAGCTGGGGAAAAAACTACCTTTGTGCCATCGTAGAGTTCAAGGGAATTGGAAAAATCCATGCTACTACAATGCACATCAAACATACTTTTCAGAAAATACAGAGCAAGCTTAGCAATGGCAAAGTTTCTATTGCTGCCGGCTAGGCAGGGAGATAACGAGAGAAGAAGCATTCTTCTTAGAAATATTTCAGGGAGGCTCCAGTTCAATTTGGAAATACCATCCAATCCTCCCTCTACCAGTGATGAATCATGATCTAAAGGCCCCTCTAGGTAGCTTATTTTAAACTCTAGATGTTTTGAGAGACTAGAAACACCCTGGCCTTCATCACTGAAGAAAATAAGTCAAATCAACTCAAGACTTCAATCCGTCTTGACTGTTTTTATCAGCCAACATTTGAACAAATGACTTGCCACATTCTATATTTTCATCCCTAGCCCACTATCTCTCTAATAGTCAGCTGCCTCTCCCCTGCTTCCCACTATCTATTTAGCTTGTGGAGTGAATTATAGCATATTCCCTCTGAACAATGCACATCACCTGTATCAATTACTCTAGGAAGACATCCCTTCGCTGGACAGAAGAAAAAAAAACCCTGTATTTGGTATTTGTTTCCTTCTTTATACCAACCCAGAGAAAATGCATATAGATATCTAATAATGCTGAGGACTAGATTTATATGTTAATTCCACGATAAATATTACACATAAATTTAAAATAACTATGTCATATCCACAAGACATTTGCCACTTTCCTTCCTCAAAGAATTTAAAAGCTTACAATGCACACATTAGATGGGGAATGACATGCAAAGGAACAAAATTAAAATTGAAAAGGAAATTAAGATATCCATTTTAGCATTATTTATAACATTAAAAAATTAAAAATTAAATGTGGGCTGGGCACGGTTGCCCACGCCTGTAATCCCAGCACTTTGGGAGGCCAAGGCGGGCGGATCATGAGGTCAGGAGATCGAGACCATCCTGGCTAACACGGTGAAACCCCGTCTCTACTAAAAATACAAAAAGAGCTGGGTGTGGTGGCAGGTGGCGCCTGTAGTCCCAGCTATTCGGGAGGCTGAGGCAGGAGAATGATGTGAACCTGGGAGGCGGAGCTTGCAGTGCGCCGAGATCGTGCCACCGCACTCCAGCCTGGGTGTCAGAGCAAGACTCCATCTCAAAAAAAAAAAAAAAAAAAATTAAATATTTGGCTATAATGTAATGACTAAATATAATGGTACTATTCACTCAGCAAAATACTGTGCAACCATTAAAGTATGTTAATAAATTATTTTTAATCTCATGAGTCACAGCAGAACATGAATTTATATATTAATTGAGAAAAGTAGAATTTGGAAGTTTACATAAATATAAATATATATATATAAATTCAAATATATGAAATTAGACATGCTGAGACAAAATACTGGAAGGCAAAACACTTCATTGGTAATAGTGGTTATTCTCAGATGACAGGCTGATGCAAGATTTTAAGTTTTTTCTTAATACTTTTTATACTTTCCACATTTTACCCCTTGAGTCTATACAGCTTTTATAACAGGAAAAATTAATATTATGTATGCTTCAGTTTCGTTATCTGTAAAATGGGGATGATAATAATAATATACATCTCCTACAATAGTTCTAGTACTTAAATGGAAAATGCTTTCAAAACTCCTGGCGCTGTGTCTGGCATATGGAAGCACTCAACAAATAACAGGTGTTTCTTTTCTTTTTTTAAAGAAAGCATAGTGTGATTTAGTATATCAAATTTAATTTTCTTCTCTCTAGTTGTAGTTCATAGAAAATAATGATATTTCTAAGTGTCTGTGAAATAATAAGAAAAATACGAGACTTTTGCATATTCTGTTCCATGAAACAATGATGGCAATGCTATGGTTCATGAAAGGATTCACGGTAGGCCTGGAAAGCAAAAGCAGGTTGCACACACACACGCACGCACGCACGCACACAAATCATAAACACATGTAGACACATACAATACCTACCTACATACACACACGTAAACACATGGCCACACACATCTGCACAACACATGCACACACAAAGCACAATACCACACACATACACGTTTAATATTCAAACACACACACACGCACACAATATCCACACAGATATACACAATACATGCACTCACAAAATATAAAGCTGCATGCACACACAACGCACATACAGAAATCATGAACACATGTAGAAACACACAATATCCACATACATACCTACCACAATTTTCAGCACCTGAGTAGACAGTACAAAGAATTTACTTCTGTCCTTTCTTGCCAAAACCTAAGCCCCTTTCTTCTGAAACTGTCTTATACATTTTTCTTAAAAATCTGTATTCAAACATTCCTTTTAGTAAAATAAAGTGATGGTTCAACCCAAGATACCAACGGATTATGTTTGCTTCCATCTTGAGCTCTACATTATGGATTCCTCATTCCACATACAAAAAAATCCATACCTAGGTCTGCATAGTTAGACTTGAAAAATTGCTTGCGTCCACAAAAGTACAGCTCGAAGTCAGTTTCGTTCGACCTGCGCAAAGTGTATCCATTTTCAAGAGCAGCAAAAGCATCACAGGTATAACGGTAGGTAATGAAACCATAGCTGTCTCTGAAATGGACAAAGAAGAGAAGCTCAAAGCTGGTTAAGAAGTATTAGCATACGGGACTGTAACCCTCTCTATTTTGTGAGACTTCTCCGGTGCCAACGTCTAAGCCACTGCATCCATTTATCAGTGTGATTGTCCTGTCAAGCAGCTAAATACTTATTTCTGGGACAGGAAATCTCAACTAGAAAGATTAATAAATAGGGATGAAAGAAAATAAATAAGGTTCTGAACTCAACATGTTATCTGTCAAAGCACTTACATCGGCAACTCCCATCCCAGTAATCTTATGGCCATAATTTTTTACATGCATCAACTTCTAAACAAGAAATAATCTTGAAGATTCTCACCCATCATCCCGCAGATTTACTGTGCACTCCTCAATTTCACCAAAAACTTCAAAACGGTCCCTCAGTTCTGTCCGTGTTGTGTCAGGTCTGATTTTACCAACATAAATCACACGGCGCTCTTCCTATGGGGGGAAGGAAGGAGAGAGTTTTGCTGGTTCTGGAGATGGGAAAAAAGCTAACCCTCAGCTGGGCACTGTGGCTCACATCTGTAATCCCAGCACTTTGGGAGGTCGAGACGGGTGGTTCATGAGGTCAGGAGCTCAAGACCAGCCTGGCCAAGATGGTGAAAGCCCATCTCTACTAAAAATACAAAAATCAGCCAGGCATGGTGGTGGGCACCTGTAATCCCAGCTACTCAGGAGGCTGAGGCAGAGAATTGCTTGAACCCAGGAGGCAGAGGTTGCAGTGAGACGAGATTGTGCCCCTGCATGGGCGACAGAGTGAGACCCCAACTCAAAAAAAAAAAAAAAAAAAAAAAAAAGCTAACCCTCTAAAAACATTCATAAATGTATAATCATGCATAAGAAACCCCATTGAGCATGGCAATTAGAGCAAAACATACACTACAATGGAAGGAAAGACTACATTTGAACCAAGTGTTAATTCCCATTTCTTCAGTATCAATCTCTTTTCACTCACATACATTCTTCTCTTCACCTCCACTCTTTTCTACCTTTCCTGTATGTCTCTGTTCTACTCTCAGATGAATTTGATGTGTTAGAAAAGAAGTCTGTATAATGCACTCTTTTTAAAAATCATGGAACAATTGCTATTAAATATTTGAACATTTGTGACTTGATTACTAATCAAAATTGTTATGAAACTGACCTGGCTTAAAAACTATTACATTTCTCGTTAACTCAGAATTCTAATAATGAGATGAACAAATTCTGACGTCCTCAAAAGAGTGGTTCTTAAACTCTACTATAAATAAAAATTACTTGGGGTGCTGGTTAAAAATGCAAAGTATTGGGCTTTATCCCAGTTGTACTAAAAAAAACATGTGAGATAAGGTTCTACAACCTTTATTTTTAACAAGCACACCCCAGCGATTTTGATGCAGGTGGTCCAAAGACAATAATTTAAGAAATAAAGTCTTAAAATGTAGGCCATTTAAAGTCATGAGTCTCCGAAGAATAAGAGCTAAATAAAAGAGGCTATAAATTTCACTTTGCCAATAAATCTAGTCTTATTTTAGGAATAGACTAGAGGGGTGTGGCCTAATTTTCACAAGTGGAGTCAATATCATCATAATCTGAAAGTCATCAGTAATTTATAACCTACAAAATACAGGAATAATATTTTATAGCCTGAGGATAAATTCTTTTTTTTAAAGCACAGCAATGCATTCTT
>NC_045436.1:161683936-161698820 GCF_002776525.5 Piliocolobus tephrosceles | reverse complement strand
TTCAGGAATTCTCCTGCCTCAGCCTCCCGAGTAGCTGGAACTAAAAGCGCACACCATCATGCCGGCTAATTTTTGTATTTTTAGTAGAGGCAGGGTTTCACCATGTTGCTCAGGCAGGTCTCGAACTCCTGACCTCAAGTGATCTGCCCGCCTCAGCCTCCCAAAGTGCTGAGACTGCAGATTGCAGGCATGAGCCACCATACCCGGCCAGAGATAGAGGCTTTACAAAGGGAATCAAACTGAAATGAGGTCATTAGGGTGGGCTTTAATCCAATATGATTGATGTCCTTCTAAAAAGGGGAAAATTGGGTCACAGAGACAGATGTAGACCGGGAAAAGGCCATATGAGGGTAAGGATAGATTCAGGGTGATGCATCTACAAGCCAAGGGAGACCATGGATTTCCAGCAACCACCAGATCCTAGGAGAGAGGCAGTGTCCTAGTCCACTTGTGCTGCTGTAACAGAATACCTCAGTCTCGGTAATTTATGAAGAACAGAAACTTATTTCTTGCCATTCTGGAGGCTGGGATATCTAAAACCAAGGCACCAGCAGGTTCAATCATCTGGTGAGGGCAGCTTCTCTGCAGGGCAGGAATACTGTGTGATCACTTGGCAAAAGGGCAGGTGACTGAACTGTGTGAAGCCACTTCTAGGAGGGACTTAATCACATTCACAAGGGAGGAGCCCTCATGGCCTCATCACCTCTTAAAGGCCTCACCTCTTAGTATTATCATGTTAACAACACCTGAATTTTAGAAAGGATCTATTGAAACCATAGCAGGCATGATATGGTTTAGATTTGTGTCCCCACCCAAATCTCACATTGAATTGGAGGAGGGGCCTGGTAGGAGGTGATTGGACCATGCAGGTGGATTTTCCCCTTGCTGTTCTCAGGGTAGTGATTCTCAAGAGATCTGATGGTTTAAAATTGTGTGGCGCTTCCCTCTTCGCCCTCTCTCTCTCTCCCCCTTCTGCCACCATGCGAAGAAGGTGCTTGCTTCCTCTTCGCCTTCCACCATGATCATAAATTTCCTGGGGCCTCCCAGCAATGCTTCCTGTTAAGCCTGCAGAACTGAGAGTCAATTAAACCTATTTTCTTCATAAATTACCCTCTCCTCAGTTCTTTATAGCAGTGTGAGAATGGACTAATACAAGGCATGAAACAGATTCTCATAGCCCCCAGAAGGAATCAACTCTGCCAACAAACAGTGTGATCTTCGACTTCTAACCTCTAGAACTGTGAGAAGATACATTTCTGTTGTCAACACCATCCACTTTGTAGTACTTTGTTACCGCAGCGCTAGCAAACTAATACACTCTGAATTAAAAAATAAAATAAATTTTTAAATAAAGTAAAAGTCATGGCGAGAATGTAGTATTTAAGCAGAGTAAACTAGGTACCTTATAAAAACTTTTACTCTACCATTTCTTGGCTCAGAATAAACAACACACTTTCAGTACATCAGGAGTGTGGGCCTGCAGTCATGCAGTTAAGCTGCCAGTACCATGTGAAATTTAATATCAAATTGATGCCAAAAAGTCATGGAAAACCTTCTCCTTACCCACTGTTTTTTCCCTCCAGATAAGCAGCATATTAAGAATATGCTGACTAATAAGAAATAGAGTTTTAGAATTTGTAACATTTTCCTTATGAAAAAGTTTTATATATGAAAAATCTATACAAAATGCATCAGTCAGTCCTCCCGTGATTTAAGATAAATTCCTTTAGCTTATAGAATTAAGCCAGGCACAGTGACTCACTCCTGTAATCCCAGTGCTTTGGGAGGCTGAGGTGGGAGAATTGCTTGAGCCCAAGAATTTGAGGTCACAGTAAGCTACGATGGTGCCACAGCGCTCCAGCCTGGGCAACAGAGTGAGACCCTGTCTCAACAATGAAGAAGTGGGGAAAACGTGGTTAAGACTTCATCGTAAGAATCAAGCAACTAAAAAATAGTTTTCCAGGTGAATTAAAACATGCACGCCACAGTGCTAAATGCTGGTAAAAGATGGTAATTTACCCTGATCTGTTAGATGCAAATATTCAATCTAGAGGAGAAAACAAAAAAGTTTGGGGTGGAGGGAGCAGGAGAATATTGAGAAAATTAAGTACAGAGCCAAGGAGTCCCCAGGCATGGAAAAAATGAGATGATCTTTCACCTACCCATGGGATTTTGTACACACTTGCACTTAACAGCTATGACAGAATTTTTATGAGTCCCTACTGTCCACGTTATACATTTCCAGTTTAACGTCACCTCAATGAAATTTTTGTAGATATGAATAGGGTATGTTTTCCCATAAACTTTTACTTCTGTTTTTTGTTTTTAGGTGGGTTTTTTTTTCATTAGATGCTAATAGCAAGTTATTTACCTTCAGAAATTTGCTTCACCAACAAATTCTAATCATGTATCAAACCCACCAAAAAAATTTATGTCCTAAGAGTGACAAATCTGGAAACTATGAATTCTAGAACAGTAGTCACTGTATTTCAGAAGATGGGAAAATAGAGTACTGGCTTCCCGCTCACCATTGCCCTGGAACAGTGATGCTCAGCATTCTCTCTATAAAATACGTAGCCTGAACTGCAATGACACCCATGGCTTTATGGCCAATGGAACACCTGTGGCTGATGGAGTGAAGACTTTCTGGTCTACTTGTGTCTCTTGGCTCCCACGTACTGACTTGTAGACTTACCAAGGTTCATTTGCGTTTGTCTCAATCCTGTTATTGCCAATTGTGCCTGTTAATATAATTACATAATCCAATGAAACAATTATATCTATAAAATCTGAGTTTGAATAGAAAAAAGCAGTTGCTGCTTTCATGAAACAAGCCAAATGATTTGGAAAGAAAAGTTACTCTTCAAAAAGTTGTTACTGGAGGGCTAGGAATCCTAAAAACGTATACAGATTCTGTACTTATATTGTTGGACATCATCTTTAAATTCTTGATGCACTTTAGAGAAACCAAAACTGAAATTTGTAGAGGTTACTTTAAGGCTATGGCTTACACAGGAGAAACTTCAGAATTTCTCTTTGTGGACCCATATTCAGAGAAAAGCCCTTGGCTCCACAGCAAAATAGTGGCAAATAAATGTGCATTTATATGTTTTAAGCAAAAGTCAAATGTTTTGTGTCTGCACATAATTTATAATTTCCCCAATTTAATCAATTTATGTGATTAACCAGTGAACTACCATTTTCAATAGTATGGAATAAGAAAGCTTCTATTACAAAAAAGAACATAATAAACCAGGAAGGACTTTTTCTTAACCTACGCATAATGAATAGGGATAGAAAGAAAAGACCCAAATATTGAAACCAAGAAACAGAATCCATTTCAATACTTAAGTGTACTTATATCGTTTAAGTGAGAAATAACCTGGCTGTCACTCCAAACATTAAATTTTGTAGGAATCTGAGCCCTGTAGATGCCAATTAATTATTGCATGGCATTCCTATGTCTTTCTATAACTGTGTAATAATACCAACTGACTACGATCAGAAGGATTTAGTTGACATTTATTAATGGAAATCAGATGACTTCATCCACAGTGTCTAAATTACTTTGATATGTTTGTGCCTGAAGCAAAATAATGTAATAAAAAACAACATATAGATGAGAACCTCAATTTTTCTCTACATATGAATCTGTCACTGATTTGCAAAGAATCAAATATAAGTCCAACCAGGTGAAGACATTCAATACATCATCCTTCCCAATTCAGTATAAAAATAATATTGGCCTTTCTAGTATGTTTATATCCTGTTCCTGACTTTGTGATATGCTGGGCATCAAGAGAGCCCAGAGACACGGAGTATTGCCTTAGCAAATGTTAATCCCGGCAGAGATAAATTACAGAATACTTTCTTTAAAGTTTCCTTTAAGGACTATCTGAAGTCATAAGCCCCCAGAAATAATCAATAAACTAATGAGTAGAGTGGGAATGCAGATCTTAAGACTAGGCTGAATGAAAAACAAAACAGCTATATGATATATTTGAGGGAAGCTGGAAACTTCTTCCCCTCATTCTCTTCCTCCTGAAAAAAAAAAAAAAAAAAAAAAAAAAGGCCCCAGCAGTCTAAAAATCCCACCAGCCATATCTTTTGATTTTAAAACCTTTTCTGTCACTGTCTATGAAATTCAAACACTCCTAGGAGGGGTAGCCTGAAGCTTTATCTTCTGACATTGTGTTACAAGTTATTTTCCAGTTCAGCGTGGAAAGCAGGACTCTCTGCACCCAGGCAAGGAGCGCGGATGGGATGAAAGGAGCCTTAAAAGTGGCTGGACGAGAGGAGCTGGGGGATTGCTAAACTCCTCCAGGCACAAATTGATTTACAAAATATGAATTTAAAGGTTCTGGAAAATTGGGACTTTAGAAATGACCAAATTCTTTTGATTGCAGATTATTAGAAACTATCCCATTGGTTTATGTACTTGTAACATAACTAGGTTCTTGTGGCTGTTGTAAAATGTAAATTGGGGAGGGGATATGGGATGTTTCTTCCCTCTCCATTTACTCCTAATACCAACATCCTAATGTGAGGGGAACTTCAGATAGGGTTCAAGAATTTCAAAATGGGAGAGAATTAAGACGGCAATTTGGAAGGTGAACTAAGGCTGCGTTACTCAAAGAGGTACAGACCGGCATCACTTAGGAGCTTGTTAGAAATGCAGAATCTCAGGCCCCGCTCCAGACCTACAGTATTTTACTTTCATTTTAACAAGGCTGATTCATTAAGTTTAAGCAATGGGCTAGGGACACTTACCTTGAAGGTCTATTTGCATATGAAGCTTTATTTCTTTATTTTTAACCAAGAGCACAGGCTTAGGGTAGTTTGGAACAGAATGACTGGTCAACATTATGGGGAAGAATTTAGCCCCCTACCAAGAAACTGCTTATTACTATCTCTGGAGAACTTTCTCAGGGATCTCATTTTTCAACATTCTACAAGGATTTTTAGAGGCATGATCCAGTAGGTGCAAATGGCAGGACTCCGGCCCTTAAATCACCCAACACCTTCGACATACATGGCTATTCCACTTATTAGTTCAGAAAAACAGCTGATGACAAGTGCATGACGCCGCCTCTGGATGTTCACATGACTGATTTTGTATAAATCAATATTGAGTGCCACAAAATGTCAGAAAATACCAAATGAGGAGAAAAGAATCAATAGATAACCTTGGAATTAAATGAGTGATGAATAATCTTTACCAACTAAAATAAATTAAACTATGAAAACCAGGTTAAAACTACATCAAGGGTCTGGCATAAAACCACACACAAAAATATGTAATTTACAGGTAAAGCCACTTGCAAGTAACATGGCTGTTCATTTTTTTTTCCAGGAAGGCATTATGACAGAAACTACAAAATAAGAGCTGAATTCATACTTCCTAGCTTCTGTCTAAACAACCATAATGTTTTAAGGTTCTACAACAAATAAACTACAATTTACAGGTGCAGACTATGTATTAACTTAGCATCCATAAAACTGAGCACGCATTTGCTCAACACTTTTCGGGAGGAGGTGGTAAGAGTAGGAAGACAAATTCTATGATTTATTCAATTTACTTTTGATATGGTTTGGATCTGCATCTGCACCCAAATCTCATGTCAAATTGTAATCTCCACTGTTGGAGGTGGGACCTGGTGGGAGGTGATTGGATCATTGAAGTGGTTTCTAATGGTTTAGCACCATCCCCCTAGTGCTGTCTTGTAATAGAGTTCTCACAAGATCTGGTTGTTTAAAAGTGTGCAGCACCTTCACCCCCTTTCTTCCTGTCCCAGCCATGTGAAAAAGGCGCTTCTTCTGCGCCTTCTGCCATGATTTTAAGTTTCCTGAGGTCTCACCAGTCTGCAGAACTGTGAGCCAATTAAACCTCTTTTCTGTACAAATAGCCAAGTCTCAGGTATTTCTTTATAGCAATGCAAGAATGAACTAATATAACTTTATTTCAGATTTTAAGTATGCCTATCAGAAATTGTCTCCACATGAAGAAATGATAAACGTTTGAAGTAACAGATATCCTAATTACCCTATCATTACACATTGTATGTATGTAACAAAATATCACATGTACCCCATACAAATGCAAAATTATAAGGTATCCAATTTTTAAGAAAAATGTAAATTTATAAACAGACCAAACTGGATTTCAGAATTCAAATTCAAATGTGTTTCCAAGTCTGAAATTGACATCATAGATAGACCCAGTGCTGTAATAGAAATCCAGATAAATGTCTTTCTTCATGGGTAAACAGATGCAAAGTCATGTTTTTACATCATTTTTTTTTGCCCCAGAATATGTTCATGGATTCAAAAACCACAATTTAAATACCTACTGTGTGCTAAGAATGGTGCTAGGTACTAACAATTGAGAGATGAGAAAAACACATCCACGCCCTCATGGTCTTGCGAGAGGGAAAGACAGATAAACAACCATTGCAGCTGCAAGTAAGATCAGTGCTCTGCGCAGGAGAATACGGCTGCACGACCCCAGGGATCCATCCCATCCCAGCCCCCTCCCCCAACATAGCTCAGCTCCAGAAATCACCACTCTTGTCACAGTGTCCTTGGAGAAGAGCAGCACGGAGATCCAGTCCCACCTTTAGTGGGTGCCACTGAAACTAGAGTATCGTGGTAGTATTTAAAATACAATAGTTTCTAAAATGTTTCACATCAATACAGACCACAGGACAAGGAACAATTCATGGTACCCCAACCTATAGATTACTTTCTTTTTTTTTCAGGCTCATTTCCAAATCCAAACATCCAGGGATACCTACACAACACTGATGTCCACACAGACTAATACACAACACTGATGTCCACACAGGTTAATAAACTCTCCTCACCTGGACTTCAGTCACTGATTTGTATGAACAGAGAAATTTGGCGACAAGGATCCTTCTGATCTAATAGCTCCTGAGGCCCTGTTTCTTCCAGGGTCTCCTTTGGAGGTAGGACAATCCCAGAGTAGCTGACATGTTAAGTCTTTCCAAATTGTATTTAACAGCAAAGAGACGCAAAACTACATCTTTTAGAAGGCTTATGGAGTAGGTGGGGATTGTATTCTTTGGACTTGGGCAGAAAAAGAGTGCTATCCGGGAACTTTTGATTTCCACCTCATTGGAAGACATCCTCAAATACTTCCAGTTGAGGTTCCATCTTCCTGGCAGGGATTGTGGGCTGCTCTTATTTATAGAGGAACCGCAGGGAGGCAAAGAGTGGGAGGCCTCTTCTCCAAAAGGCAGCCCACATGGAGCACAGATACAACACTTGTAGATACAACTTCCCAGTTAAAGCCGGGCTGCCATCCTACTAAAAACAACACGGCGAATCAGGACTGTGAACAGATTTAGAAACCAAATTAAGCCAAGTCTGCCCCTGGAGATGGTTGTTAAACCATAGTAAACATATCAAACCAGGGGCTTGAAATCATACCACCTTGCCAGAAACTGCTCTGGCTTCACCCTTTGTTACAATGATAAGCTCAGAGGCTCAAAAACGTTGAGCAGCTGCAACATACCATGAGCTTCAATGTTTTAAACAATTCTGTATGATATCACCATCATTCCCGTTTTACAGATGAGGACACCGAAGCATGGAAAAGTAGAATAACTTCCAAAAGTTTTCATAGCTTTGAAAGGGGGGAAGCCTTGGCCAAGTGGGTAGTTCCAGAGCCCTCTCCATTAGCCACACTCTCAACTGCCTTCCCTTCTCAATCAGCTCCTCAACAAAAGACTCAAGGTGGTATCGGCACCTGGCAGCAGATTAAAGACTCACTTCAGGGACTTCTGCAAGCCACATCCCAGATGCTGATAATATAGAGGTCCACCCAAAACAAATGGAAATGATGGAGCCTGAGGGTGTGTAGGATACAGAAAGGCACGAAAGAGCACCCAGGACAGAGAGCAGAGCCCTCCAACACAGAGCCCTCGGGCTCACAGCTGCTGCAAGAAGCGCTAGTCTCTCCTTCTGGTCCAATGAGTACTCACAAAGTTGTTTTGCTTTTAAGATGCGCTTAATGCCTTCTTCCAAAAAAAAAGAAAAAAAAAAAAAGCCTCGTCAGTATAAAATGAACCGGAATTATAGCTGCCGCTTTGATGCCGTGTGTTATTTTTGGCTGAGTGTCCCGCTCTTCTGGAGGCTGTTGGTAGGGTGCTGAAGCCTACTCTAGTAACACAGGCTGACTGCTGTCCCCAAAGGACCCCTAGGAAAACAAGAGGAACTATCTCGCAGCCTTCAGCAGACAGGGGAGGTTTAACATAAATAAACTCCCACTTAACGTTTTCTTTAAAAAGCATCCATTCATTATCTTTATTTCCAACACAGTATTTATGAATTTCCTTTCAGCCGGGCCCGTCAGGCCAAACGTCACCACTCCGTGGTGAAACATCGTGTGCATTTTCTTTTCCTCCTAGGAAGATTAAGGCCAACGAATAAAAGAAAGGGGGATGTGGCCCCTATATTTAGCTCTCCTCACAACATCATGTCTCACAGGTATTAAAAATAGACTCAAATCACTTGAAGACATTCTGAAAAATCAAAGACGGAATAGCTTTCCAAGAGGAAGTTTTACATGTTTTCTGCTTTCTTCCTAGTTGAGTTCCACTAGTGAGATGTTTTCAGCAGCAAAAGCTCCTTAAGAGTAGAGTGGGCACCCCCTTTGTGGAGGCCAGGCCCGGATGGCTATAGAGGTTTATCACATACTCTATCTCCTAGCCATCCTTCCTGCAGCTTCAGTGCTTTGTGGACTGTATTTTAAGAGAGATCTGTGCAGGTCCTTGGTGAAAAGTGTGAAATAGGCTGTGTGCAAAAAGTCTCCTCTGTCATCTACCTTTCCCCCACTCGGGCTCTGACGCTCCCAAGGTCCCTGTCAGAGAGAAATCAGCTCAGATTCAATTCACTGAACAAATACGTGTTATTTGTGATCTGCCAGGCACAGTGCCAGGCAAGGCAAAGGGAGAAGAGGGGAGCAAAGGATGGACCGTCCTTGTTAGAGTGGGTGCCAGGTAATTCCACAAGGAAGTAGAGCTTCCAGAGGACCATGGGCAACGCAATTCAAAGAGAGAGTTGACATCTCATTGGAAGGGATCAGAAGGAACATCAAACTGCAGGAAGCATGTGAATCAGACAATAAAGACAAAAGCAGAAACGAGGCTGTTTGTATACCTGTGTCCAGATTTGGAGGAAGGTCAACAATTAGTTTGGTGCAATGACTCACCCCAAAAATATATGCCCAGTAAACCCTTTTACAGCTAAAGAAAGGAATCTGCGGATGGAGAAATCACACAGTACATAAAAATGCAGCCTCTTTCAAATACTGCAGTTCACCAGCTGTGTAACCTTGGGCAATTTACTTCCCTTCCCTAAGCCTCAATTTCGTCATCTGGAAAATGGGGATCATACTTCATTGGGCTGATGTGCACATTAAATCATAGTGTGAATATGCAACACCTGTGTATGGCACGAGGTTCAATGTGGGCACTCAATGAATGGATGTAACTCACTCATGTGGGAGCTATTTACATTGGAACATGTTTCTAATATGCCTTGAGCCACATGCAGCACCCACTCTTCTGGCAGAAAGGCTTGATTAACACGAGAGCACAGTGAGGGTAAGATAGTGCGGACTCTGCTTTTAGAATTGTGTAATTTTCAGACTTCTTTATGGTTTATCCCATGTTACAGAGGAAGAAAACAGCCACCACCTGTTTCCAATGACACAACCTTGAAAAAGCAAATCTTCTAATGGGACTTTATTTCAATCCTTGAGTGGGCAGCTCATTGCACTTTGGGATCACTCATCAAGTTTGGTGGAAAGCTAGGGGGAGGTATTTTCTAACCTAAGGTAAGAGATAAAAGAGCCTGAGGAGGTTAACAGTGAGGGAATGGAAATAGCAGGGGCGAAAATCAATGTTTATGAAATAGTCCTGTGTTTCTCAAACCTTCCTGTTCACGCAGATCTTCTGGGTATCTTGTTTCAATGCAGACTCTGATTCAGTATGCTTGGAGTGGGGCCTGGAACTCTGCATTCTCATAAGCTCCACCGTGATGCCTGTGTTACTGGTCCATGGACCACCCTTTTATAATAAGGGAAAGGTGTTTGTGTAGAGTCTAAGAAAGGGTTGAGTGGGGGAACCAGGAAATCCCCAAATAAAGCAAAAGAAGCTTGAAAGGAGAGTGATATCCAAACAAGATGGCAAGAAGACTAGATGATTTGAGGAGCAGCCATGCCGGAGATGTAAGTACAGAGACATGGTGTCCAAGGGGAAGGTTTTCGGAGAAGAGGCCCCAGCTCACGAAGTTCCAGTGCATTACTCACTTTGGCTGTGAGTCACTCACAGCCTTTTAGAATTGTTGACGGCAAACATTTTGGAGAGTGCTGCGATAAAGGAATGTGCTCACAGTCATTAACTATGAAGCACTAACTCATTTCAGCAGCCTGACACAAATTATGCTACGCAGTTGAAAAATAGCTATTGATCAGTCCCTTCTTTCTGGTGCCTTCCAATACCCCAGATCAGCACTTCCATTCATTTCCCCGCCCCCAGATGCCCTCACACACCTAGTCAGATCCTGCCCAAGTCAAAAAAGATGCCCGCAGTCTTTATTTTCTTCTAGATTTTGCCTTTAATAAAACAAGACCAGAAAGAGGCAAATTGAAAGATGCCTCCTTTAAGTTTTCCACGTATCTGTTTCCTATGAACTTCCCAATGTCTTTTTTTCTTCTATACTCATTATAGACACAAAGGCAACAAATCAACTGATCTATCATTTCCTGGGCTAGAAGATAAGAAATGAAGAGGGCATGAAAAGGACAGAATATGAAATTAGGTTTTAAAGAATTGAACCTGATTCAAGGCAGGTTGAATGGCAACACTTTGAGCACCTTCAAGTAGCAACTTGAGCCTCAACAGAAAAAGGAAGCCCAGGGTCTTTCAAGAATCTTCCCTAGTTTCCTTCTTAATCTCAAGAGAAACTAAAGAGGCATGCAGACCTTCTATGGCAGACTGATTACAAAGAAGTCCCCCATTCTCTGTCCCTCCTTTTATCTATTTCCTTTGCCATGTGACTCTGCAATGACTCCCACCATATGAGGTAGTTTAGTTGATTTTCCCACGCTTTGAATCTCAGCTGCCTTGTCCTCTGCTTCAGCCAATAGATTGTGGTAAAGGTGCCTCGTCCCTTGCTTCGGTCAATAGTCTTAAAGCAAAGCCAAGGGCATCCTTGCTCACATGACCTGCCAGCCCCCAGCTGACCCACCAGCTGGCCCAGATGCAAGAGTGAGCCCAGCTGAGATAAGCAGAGCCTGGCCTAGCAGCAGAACTGCACAGAAAACCCTTAGATCATGAGCAATAATAAATGGTGGTTGCTTCAAGCCATTAAGTTTTAGAGTGCTTTGTGATACAGCATTATTTGGCAAAAAAATAACTGACATACCTTCCTTTGGAAAAGCCACGATAGAAAGGCCAGATATACAAATAATTCCAACAGGGCATTGGCTTTCCTCGGACAAAATTATTAATGAACACAAATACATTGCAATAGCATAATTGCATCATTTATAAACACAAAAACACATTAGGAAATTGGATAATAAAAGCACATTCCTATATTACTTTTCATTTTGCAAATGGTTGAATCTATTAATTAATAGACTGTATTCACTTGTGTAACTTTTTAAAGTTTTCTAGACTTCAAATTGAGTCACTCATTTCTTCTTTTGTGCATTCATTTGTTAAAGATTATGATGAACCCAGTTGTGAGTTGGGTACAATAGTAGCTCTGAAGATGAATAACACATTGATCCCTGATTTCAAATGACTTCCATCTAGTAGGGTTGACAAAGACACATACTCTAAGACTCTTAATGAATGGCAGGGGGTACGTCAGGTTCTTTCTGTCAACTTTATTATTTTCAATCTGACCCACCTTACCAGGTCCAGATGAAATAGTCTTTTCTCTTTCACATCTTTACTACCAGCCTTATTTTTTCCCCAGCTATAAGTAGGCCTTCTCAGCTTCAAAAACACAATTTGGAAGGTGCAGAGCAGGTTCAGACAATAATCTAGGGGAGTCACAAAATTTAAGGTTTAAAGGAAAGCTTAATACTGGATAGATTATGAAGGGCCTTGAATATCAGTTGTAGTGTGTGTAGTTGGTTCTGCAGGCAATAGGGAGCCATGGAGAACTTCTGGGAGAGAGAGTGAAGTAATCAAAGCTATCATTTAGAAAGGGTGATTGGCCTCAGGGCCTTGCTATAAGATCGTGGAAACCCAGGGTGATAGAGTTTCAGAATGGATGAGACTGTCAATTGTAGACGCTGCATAGAGATCAAAGAGGATGAAAAATTCATTGGGTCTGCCAAGTAGACAGCCACTGGTGACACTGGAAGGAAAAAATTCAATAGAACACAAAAGGTGAAGGAAATAGAGCAGGTGGGATAAGACTGTTCTCTACTTCAAATTTTTCTATGGAGAAGGCAGTTGTGATTGACTGTTTACAAAGAGAATTTGAGGAAGCACAGCCTTTGAGGGAAGATTAGAGTCAGTCTCTTTCCCATATGCCTAAATTGCTTTGGTTAGCTTAGCACCTTAGAGGGTGCTCCTGGGAGAGAAGAGAGGGTTGAGGTCTCGAGGGACACATGCTGAGAGTATCCAGACATCTTGCTCCCATTTCAACAAGCTTAATCCCAATTATCTTCCTTATGTACAAGTGTTCTTTTCTGAATTTCATTGGGAAAAACTAGGATTTCTTCTATTGATTAAAAAATAATTTTCTTAATTTTAAAACCATTAGGCCAAATAATTTCCACAATCCACTCTAGTTCTAAGATAATAATAGTATACTAATTATCTTTCAATACTTAGAATGAGAAGAAAATCAGGAGGTGGGCACCTAACATCTCTTGAGCCTATTACATATAGGTTAGGCAATGTGCTGTATCCTGTCCATCCATGGACCACGCATTGAATTCACAACACAGCTCTCTGCAGGAGGAATCATTATCCCCATTCAGCAGATTAGGAAATTGAGGCCCAGAAAGATGAAATAACTTGCACAAGATCTCAGTGCTGAATCCAGAGCCTGGACTCTTGACCAGTAAGTCATAGCTGTGCACATTTTCATGAATACCCAGTGGAGCCTGGGGTTCATCCATGAGTTCCCAAGGTTCACTGAATTTGAATTTCTGGGAGCACATACAGCAGTAACTTTGGCCAGAAGATGCTGCTAAACTTAGGGGGAAAAAAAGGATGTGTTGGGAGAAAAAGTTGGGAAGAGGAAGGTTTAAAATACTGGAAAGAATTAGAAAAAAGTATTAGTGAACTTTTGGACCTTGGAAATGTTGAAAAAAACAACTTGGAAATGTTGAAATTAGAAAAAAAATTAGTGAACTTTTGGACCTTGGAAATGTTGGTAAAAACAAATCCTAATGTGGGAGCTATAAAAATCACACACACACACACACACACACACACACACACACACACACCACACACGCACACCTGAGACCATAAATGTCATTGCTAGAAAGGATATGTAGGTAACAGAAAAGGCATTCTTTACCCTAGGCTGAAATTGATTTTCATTCGGAAAATCTAAACTTATGGGTAATAATTATTAAAATATGGCTCACAATAGGCCTTGTCAAGTCTGCCTTATTTAAAATTTCACATTTCCCCAACTCTTTATACCCCTCTCTACTTTATTTCTCTCCATAGCACTTAACACCATTTCATTTTATGTACATATACTTTTATTCATTTGCTTATCACCTCTCTCCATCAGAATGCAACTTCTGTGGATTGGGGGTAGGTGGGAAGGAGGCTCAGCATTATTTTTGTGGTTATTCACTTTGTATCTCTAGCATCCTCCACAATATCTGGCTCCTAGGAGGCACTGGATAAATATTTGTTGAACAAATGAATGTATTACTTCATCATGGTATTTATGGAATAAACCTTCATATCTATTCATTCCCATCCCAACTTATGGCATCTGAAATGTTAAGAGTCCCCATCAATTACAAGTCTATTTAGCATTTATATGGCACTTCATATTTAAAACTCACTGTTCAATTATTGATCCCCACAATCGACCTTGAAAATAGATCCTGAGGAGTGGAGTGTCCCACACCACTTTCCCTTCCTAGGCTTCCCCACGGGTGTAAGCAAAGGGCTAGGAAGGAGGAACAAGTTCAAGGATGAAGGGCAGGAAGGCAAGGCATGTGTTCTTGAAAATGCATTCCGTGGTCTACCTTTGCCTCCTTAGAAGTGATGGAGCAGAGCCAAGATCCTCTCCTCCAGCTGCTGCAGATGGGCTCAGCATCCCCACAGAGCAGGTAGAGAAGAAGCCCCAGGAGCCTAGAGAGGAAGTGAGCCATGAGGGGAGGAGGAACTCCCAGCAGCCATCCTCCAGCAGGGGTCTCTGACTCTGCCCTCTGAGCTCTCCATCATTTTACAGGTGAAGACCAGACTGTACTTTCTTCCACACGACTTCTTTGCCCTACTCCAGTGCTCAGCTGTCTACCACAGCAAGCCTGAACTCCTTGGCCTGAATTCCAGTGCCCTCACCTAGCCATCTGGTCTACCCTACCCATTTCAAGCCCAACTTAGCCTTAGGTAAGAAGATCAATGGACACATTGTGTATGGAGATGACCCAAATGTAGTTTAAAACACCACCAGATTTTAACTTAAGAGCTCAATAAGCTACGCTTCACTTACAAATATCTCAACCTGTGGTTTTTAGGATGAGGTTGCCCTGAGCAACTCAGATGAAATCAGATAGATACCTGAATTGCCATACTAAACAAACACCTGTCTAAATCACTTAATTTAGTGCTGTGGGACTTAAAAGTCTCAGCTCCTA